>NC_140955.1:88792586-89350086 GCF_014529385.1 Adiantum capillus-veneris
TTCCACATTGAGTCCTTCTCTAAAAATCAGCCATTAGTCTCCTCACCCTCCCCTCCTTCCTCCTCTCTCTCAAGCTCATAAAACCATCACAAATTCCTCTTCTAATCACCTCTCAAATCATGCTTAATCTTGTTGTAATTCATAAGTTGTCATTCAACCCCTTCCTATTATTACCAGATATGCATTGATTTTATGTAGATTCTTTACATTTTAAAATAAGGAAGCTCTTGGACTCAAGCTATGGAGGAAGGAGTGAAGACAACACAAGTGATTATGGAGTCAATTAGTTGCAAATTGGTCAATAAATCACTTGGAAGGAGCTTCTTCATTGGTGGAATGTCCCTAATCAAGCTTCATTTGTACAAATTTCACTTGGATCTTAACCTCACTCTCTTGCCTATATAAAGAGCCCCCCCCCCCCCCCCCCCCCCCCCCCCCCCTTGTAATTTCAAGTCTCCCTCGGCCTCATTGAGTCTTTGTATCACTCATCATGAGCCCATAAAGCTCATTCATTCACTCTATTCTTTGCACATTATAGAGTGAAAATTGTTTTATGCTAGTAACCTCCCCTCCTCTTACTTATGTTAATTAAGAGAGATATTTTATGTGTGTGTGAGAGTGCTTGATGTGATTTTTGCTAAATCTTGAGTTGTTGTTTAGTAATCTACATGCTATTTGTGTTGGGAGTTCTTGAAGTTATCCATTCCTTGTACACACATTGAGGTTAATGCTTCATTCATAGTGATAGCTCTCTCTCTCTCTCTCTCTCTCTCTCTCTCTCTCTCTCTCTCTCTCTCTCTCTCTCTCTCTATGTGTGTGTGTAGCGGTCCTAGTCCACGCTTCCAAGACTAGGTGGTGCCCTTATCTCATTTCCCTTGTGGCGCAATGGAGTTTGTTTTGGTGTAGAGGCCGCCATTCCAAATTTCCTCCGTCATAAACTGGTGCCCCCACCGAGGAGTTCTCAAGCAGCGCTCTGCCAATCCTATGAAGGAAGGTTCATCAAATTCTCCAAGACTTCCACTATGGTCTTCCCAAGAAGCTCAAGAGAAGAAGAGTCTTTATCGACAAACAGCACGTATGCGGGTAAAGAGAGTTAACTACATACACCCTTCTTTGCTTCAAGGAAAATCTTGTAGTCATCAAGTCCCTAGGTCAAAGCATTGTGTTGAGTGTTTCGTGGCTAGTGTGAAGAAACTTCCTTTGAAGCCTCGACTTCAGGTGGTGAAAGCACTCTCAAACTCGGGTATTAACAAGTTTTTGGAGGGGGAGCTACACATCAATGGTGTGCGGTATTGGCAAGAGGCTACATATGGTCATGTACTCCAACTACTACTAGCAAGAAGGCTCAAGGTGGTTGAGAAGGTAGCCATTGAACCCTATGAACTCTACTAAGCTGAAGATGGTCACACCAAAGCTAGGCTAATCACTGGTGAGCAAATTCTTCGCATCTCTCAAATGGTGGGATCCAAGAGAGCTGAACTTCAATGAAGTGCTTCATGGAAGTTTGTAGTTAATGCACAAATGAATAATCCCATTTTCTACAACTTTCAATCAGTTCAGAATATTAGGGTGAATGTGCGCATTGATAGAAAGATTTTTTTCCAACAAAGATTGGTCTTCTATTTTGGAGTTGAGAGGTTGAGAGAGATATTGTTGTCCCCTGACCCTATAATATTTCCTATCTTGGAGTATAATGAATCTTCTGATGTTCACATCTTCATCTTGCTTTAAGCATACTCCATGAATCATAGGGATTTATATGGACCTATCCAACCTCTTGCTAGACAAACTGTGCATATAATAGCTAGCACAAAGCTTAGGTTCCAAAACATCATAAGGAACTTACTAGGCCCTTGTCGTCTAGCTGAGATTAATGCATCTATCAATCCATTTATTCTACCCTTAATAAGATATGATTTGGGCCTAGACGTTTTCATCTTTGTGCTGTATTGAGAGGAAGGCAACCCATCCTATCATGGCTTTCCCTAATTTTTTTGGGCATAGTGGGGAAAATGCTGGGGATTTTTTGGATAACTTGGAGATGGCTTTTCTTGTCTCTGGGAGGGATGACGAAGCATTGAAATTGAGAGCTTTTCCTTTGGTGTTCAAAGAAGAAGCTAGGGTATGGTTCCAGGCTCTAGATCCAACCCAAAGAGCTGAATGGGAGGGATTGAAGGCGGCTTTCCTACGAAGATTTCAACAAGCCAATTCGGCAGAAGAACTATGGCAACGGCTTTTGGCCCTTCATCAAGTTGACCCTCATGGTTATGCAACCTATGAGGAAGGTTTTCTGAAACTTTGGGGGCAATGGTCAAACTCACTAAACCCTGGTGAGCGAGCTCCTAATTTCCTCCAAAAAGATCGATTTATCTCAGGTTTGTACCCCTTGCTAAGGGAGAAGGTAAAGAGCAAATTTCCTTATACTTTTGAAGATGCCTTAAGAATTGATAGGGAAAAGAATCAAAAGATTCTCTATCAAGCCCAAGCTGGCCAGCTAGCTTTGGGAGGCAATATCACAATTATGGAAGCTTCTCACGTACCTCCAAATGTGCCTAATGCACCAGGCCTCAATAGAGGTCAACAAGAAGATATGCTCCAACAAATAAAGAATCTCACAAACCAGCTAGAGGGTTTGAGAGTAAATCTTGTGTAGGGTGCAAGAAGGCCTATTGAGGGGAATGGTGGGAATCGGCCACCAATGCGACGCGAAGCAAGGGAAATGTTGTGTTACAATTCTTGGGAAAATGGCCACGGCATGTATAATTGCCCTCATCCCAGAAGATATGACTACCCTGTCAGAGGGCCTCGACAACAAGTAAGTCCTCCCCGTGCTAGAGCTCAAGCACAAGAGCAACCACAACCTCAAATTTTGCAGCCACCTCGTGCTCAAGCTCAAGCCCCTGCTACTCAACCAAGTGTGAGCATCATAAGGATGGAGGAGGTCGTCAAGGGCAGAAGCAACCAGAAAGAAATAGTTAAAGGGAAGATGAAGATATATGAAGTGGCTACAATGCCTATCAAGCGTGTGCGTGTCCAAGATGAAGTAAGTAAAGAAACAAACAAAGATGCAAGCAATGAAACAAGTACATCTCGGGCAACTAAAGATGAAGCCAAGAAGCGTACTAGGTCTCAAATTGACATCTCTGATTTCCCTATGGGATCTCGGACACAACCTTATGACTTGACAGCTGATGTGAGTTCTCAAGGACCAAAGATTACTTGGGCACAACTACTTCATATCTCCCCAAAGCTGCGACGACAGTGGTCAAAAATGGTGAGCACGAGGGCAAAGCAAAGTAAGCTAGTAAGTGTAATCAAAGCCTATGGTCTCAAGGATATAGTGCCTTTGGTGGAGGCTCAAATCAAGGGACAACAGATTCCAAAAACTTACATTGACAGTGGAGCAAAGGTTTTTGTCATGACAGAAAAGCTAATGCATCAATTAGGTTTAGAGGTAATGGAATCATCAAACTTTAGGGAAAAAATGGCCAATAATGTCTCTGTCACTTGTGTGGGTGTAGTGAAAGCTTTGAGAGTTTCTATTTTTGGAATCACTACAGAGGTTGATGCTTATGTGATGCCAGTGAAGGGAGAAGGATACCTCCTTATTTTAGGACGACCTTGGCTCATGGGTATAGGAGCTAGGCAAGATTGGGCAACATGAGACTTGGAGTTGAGGCTTCGTGTGGGTGGCCATAGTTGGAAGGTGGTTTATAACTTGAAGAATGGGCGACAAGAGAACCTTGAACTAGAGACGTTAGCTGATGAGTGGAGATCAAGTGGATGCTCCTCATCCATGGATGAGGAAGAGAGTTCAAGTGAAGAGAGTGATAGCACTCTCGAAGTCATGGGTGTCACCATAAAGGAAACTACCTCCTTAGAAGACAACCCAAGGATCCAAATGGAGAATGTGTGGGATGCCAGCCTAGAGAAGATGTTATCCAAGGATATAAAGGAAGAAGAAAGGGAGGGTTATGTAAATGTTCTCAAGAAGCATGCATCATTGTTTATTTCTGATTACACTCACATTATAGGTGTCACTGCAGTGAAGCATCATATCCATCTAAAAGAAGGGAGCAAGCCAGTAGTACAAAAACTAAGAAGATTAGGAGTTGTGCAACAAAATGCACTATTGTCCAAGGTGAAGAGACTCTTAGAAGCAGGATTCATATACCTAGTAGAAGATTCAGAATGGGCCTCCCCAGTAGTGGTGAGGCCAAAGAAGAATGGTAAATGGCGAGTGTGCGTGGATTACAAGCCACAAAATGCTGCAACAAAGAGGGACCACTTCCCTCTCCCATTTCAAGATGAGATTCTAAATGAAGTAGCAGGCCACGAGCGATACACAGTGTGTGATGGCTACTCCGGCTACTTTCAAATACGCATTGTAGAGGAGGACCAGAAAAAGACTACTTTCATCACACCATGGGGCTGTTTTGCATTTCGATTCATGCCTTTTGGTCTCACCAACGCTCTAGCCACCTTTCAACGATTCATGAATATGGTCTTCCAACCTTACTTTGGTAAGTCCATAAGGGTTTTCATAGATGAATTTTGTATTTACAGCTCCAAAAGTATGCATCTCGGCAAGATTGATGAGGGATTTACTCGTTTAGCTAAGCTGGGTGGACAACTAAACAAGGACAAATGTCACATTGGGGAAAGCAAGGTTACACTATTGGGGCATGTAGTGTCCATCGATGGAATCGAGGTAGATCCTGAAAAGATAGAAACATTGCTAAATCTACCTTCCCCAACTTCCATCAAACAATTAATATCTTTCTTGCACAAGCTAAGATATTTGAGTAGATTCATACACTTACTCTCCCAAGTGATATTTCCTCTACAACAGCTGACTTGTCAAGAGACGCTTGTTTGGAGTAAAGAAAGTGATGGGCATTTTAGAGAGATAAAAAAAAATGTTAGGGTCACTCCCTGTAATCCTCCAACCTTGTTGGGAAGAAACATTCTTTGTAAACCCTAGTGTGGGAGAAGAAGCCATTGGTGCTGCCCTCCTACAAAAAGATCCAAAAACATCCTTTATGAGGCCTGTGTATTTTGCTAGCCGCCTCATGGAAAACACAGAGAAGGCCTACACCCTGATGGAATAGCTAGTGTTAGCCCTCTTGTTTGTGGTAACCAAATTTTGGCCATCCTTGCTGCCAAAGAGGTTTGTAATTATCACTGTGGAGGATATGTTTCCCAATGCACTACAACATATGGAAATCTCTGACAAAATAGCAAAGTGGGTGGTGCGACTTCAAGAGTTTGATTATACAATACAGGTTGAAAGAACAACTCGAGCATGCGTAGCCGACATTTTAACAAACAAGTGCTATGAAAAAGTTTTCCATTTGAAGAGAAAGTAACTTCCACCACCTCCAGCTCTAGAGGCTCTGGTCAATGCTTATAGCCTCTACTTTGATGGAGCATACAAGAGAACCAAGGATAAGGCAGTTGCAGGCATTGTGGTCTTATCTCCATTGGGAGAGAGGATCCATGGTGAAGGGATCACTCTAGAAGATGTCCACTCCAACAATGAAGGAGAATATCAAGTTCTAATTCATGGCCTTTGTTGGTGCTTGGATAATTCAATTGAGAGATTAAATGATTTTGGTGACTCCATGCTTTTGGTAAGGCAAATGCAAGGTACATGGGCTTGCAAAAAATGCAAGTCTCTCTACTAAAATTAGAGAAGCCAAAGCTCTTATGAGGAGATTTAGGGAGGCACAAGTACATCATGTGCCAAGAGACCAGAACAAGGATGCAGACCACCTAGCATCATCAAAGTTAAATGAGTCAATAGTGGGAGTAGTGGCCATCAAACTTCCACTTCAACAAGGCAAGGAGGACTTAGAAGATATTATGCACATTTTGGAGCAAGGAGAGGCTCTTAAACACTTGAATGCAGGGAAAAGGCGATGGTTAGCTAGGAAGGCTACCAGGTATCGCATAGTAAATGATAATTTGTATTGTCTTGGTAAGGATGGTGTGCTTAGGAGAGTGCCTTTGAAGAGTGAAATTGACGAGATTTTAAAAGCGTGTCACGATGATGTGTGCGGAGGACACTTTGCACACGACATCACTAGTAGAAAGGTTCTACAAGCTGGGTTTACTTGGCCTTCATCGTGATGTCAAATACTGGTGTCAAACATGTGATGAATGTCAGAAAGCAGGACCACGACGGCTCATAGCTGAACCTCAGAACCCAATAAAGGTATATGGGCCCTTTGAGAAGTGGGGAATTGATGCCATAGGGCCTCTACCACGCACTCAGTCAGGTAAAGAGTACATCATTACGGGAGTAGACTACATGACTAGATGGGCTGAGGCTATGCCAACCAATAGAATTACTGCTAAGGATGTGAGTCAGTTCATCTTTGACCACATCTGTTGCCAGTTTGGCACCCCTCTTGAAATACTATCTGATAGAGGACCAGGGTTTAGAGCAGACTTGGTAGGAGAACTCATGCAGAAGCTAAATATTCAGCATCAACACTCTACTCCTTACTACCCTCAGTGCAATGGCTTGGTGGAAAAGGTAAATGGAATCATTTGTAAAATTCTCACCAAACAGGTACATGCCAGGCGCCAAGATTGGGACAAACACCTAAATGGAGCTCTATGGGCCTATAGAACCTCCTTCAAAACCGCATTAGGGTACACACCCTCTCATTTGGTTTATGGAAAGGAGGCGCTTTTGCCCATTGAAGTGAACTTAACAAGTCTTCGAATATTGGGTAGCCAGGTAGGCTCTCAAAAGGAGAAAGTACATCAAAGGATCATGGATCTAGAGAGGCTGCAATTGGATCGTGAAGAAGCCATCAACCACTACTCTCAAGAAGCACAGAAGCGCAGAGGAAAGTTCAACAAAAAGCTAGCATCTAAAGACATCAAAAAGGGATCTCTAGTGCTTCGATTTGACAATCGCTTCGACACTCGTAAGGATGGAAAGTTTCTTTTTCAATGGGAAGGCCCGTTCTTGGTCACCAAAAAGTTCAAAAATGGCTCTTACAGACTTCAAGACATTGATGGTAAATTGCACAAGACCAGGACAAATGGATGGCGTCTAAAGCCTTATCACATCAAAATAAGGTCAGCCCAAGATCAAAGAAAGTAGGCTTGAGGCATAAATACCTCTAGCCAGGTTTGAGGGGCTATGATCCGAGCCTATCACAAATTTTTTATTTACTATATTTTGTTGGTTTTCCCTGCTTCTAGAGGTTTACAATAAAAGAAAGAGTGAGAACAACCTCTTGGAAAAATTCAAAAAATGACTGGATGGGAATTTTTCCTTGACTAGTTCACATGAGGTGAAAGGTAGAACCTAGTGGTAAAGGGAAGGGAAAATATGTAAATGTGAAAAGAAAAGATATGATGTGTTTGTGGAGCCATGCACCCATGATTCAAGGGTCATGAGGGGTTCATATCATCATGGCTTTGGAGCCATATGATGATTCAAACAGATGGGACCCAGGTGGAAGACTTGGTGAAGGAAGGAAACAGACACATGATTTTGTTGGATTTTTAAAAAATACGTCCACTCCGATCCAAGAAAAGTTGTCTTCATCAAAGTTGTAGCTTATGAGTTGGAGATTGTGACCATATCTTTTTATAATTTTTGCAGCTACGGTCTAGGAAATATGGCAAAAATGGTGGACGCCAGTTTTTCCAACTGTGGTGGAGACCACCCCCTCTACCTTTACACACACACCCTTCATTTTCCACATTGAGTCCTTCTCTAAAAATCAGCCATTAGTCTCCTCACCCTCCCCTCCTTCCTCCTCTCTCTCAAGCTCATAAAACCATCACAAATTCCTCTTCTAATCACCTCTCAAATCATGCTTAATCTTGTTGTAATTCATAAGTTGTCATTCAACCCCTTCCTATTATTACCAGATATGCATTGATTTTATGTAGATTCTTTACATTTTAAAATAAGGAAGCTCTTGGACTCAAGCTATGGAGGAAGGAGTGAAGACAACACAAGTGATGATGGAGCCAATTAGTTGCAAATTGGTCAACAAATCACTTGGAAGGAGCTTCTTCATTGGTGGAATGTCCCTAATCAAGCTTCATTTGTACAAATTGCACTTGGATCTTAACCTCACTCTCTTGCCTATATAAAGAGGCCCCCCCCTTTGTAATTTCAAGTCTCCCTCAGCCTCATTGAGTCTTTGTATCACTCATCATGAGCCCATAAAGCTCATTCATTCACTCTATTCTTTGCACATTATAGAGTGCAAATTGTTTTATTCTAGTAAACTCCCCTCCTCTTACTTATGTTTAAGAGAGATCTTTTATGTGTGTGTGAGAGTGCTTGATGTGATTTTGGATAAATCTTGAGTCGTTGTTTAGTAATCTACATGCTATTTGTGTTGGGAGTGCTTGAAGTTATTCATTCCTTGTACACACATTGACGTTAATGCTTTATTCATAGTGATAGCTCCCTCTCTCTCTCTCTCTCTCTCTCTCTCTCTCTCTCTCTCTCTCTCTCTCTTTGCGTAGCGGTCCTAGTCCACGCTTCCAAGACTAGGTGGTGCCCTCATCTCATTTCCCTTGTGGCGCAATGGAGTTTGTTTTGGTGTAGAGGCCGCCATTCCAAATTTCCTTCGTCATCGTCAATAAAAACATCTTGAAACCCCTTGAGAAAATTTGATAAGTATAGTTCCTTTTTATTGTGTATGTTTTCTTTTGCTAAAACATTAGGTTCATTTTGAGAATCTTTAACAAAAATCATGTACATGGAAATAGAGCTCTTTATTGACTTGTTGAAAGCTTGTGTATGTACAATGGGTATAGTGTCACCCATTTCCTTAGCATCTATATACATATCTATATAGCTTGTGTATGTACAATGGTTACCCATTTCCTTAGTATCTATATACATATCTTTTTCCCTGAACTTAAAGGAGATTCTCCTTTCAGGGAATTTAACATTGGCAGCCATGCGATCAAACCATGGTGCCCCTATGATTACATCCTCATGCTTGAGAGGAGAGATAAAGAAGTCCTCTTTGTCCACATAGCTTTAGACAGGGAGCCTCAATTTCCCGATTAAGGGAGTGACTGAAGCTTCTTGCCCCTTGAAAGCACCGTTTGCGGGTAGGACATCTCCCATCTCATAGGCTTGTATGCCTAGCTTGGTGGCCAACTCTATAGATATAAAATTGTGAGTAGAACCAGGGTCAAAGAGAATAAAAGCATCATGTTCTCTTACCTTTCCCCAAGCCTAGCATAGTGGAGATCCTTTGTGGTGAGTTTCCTCCTCTTGGATTTTGACCAAGGTAGCTCTAGGAGGATCATGGTGGTTGTTCTTTTGGGGACAAGCGCATCACGCATGCCCTTGTTTGCCTCACTTGAAACACCGGTTATTCTTGCGATAATGCTCAAGCTCTTTAGGAGAGAGTTTATTTTTGCCTTTGTAAACTCCCTTCTCCTTAGCTTTGTTGGAATTGCCCTTAGGTGACTTTTGGACATTGTCCTTCCCCTTAGGCTCATTGGAACCCTTGTTTTCAGGGGGCTTAGAATTCCTCTTAGCCCCTGTTTGGAAATTGATTCGAGAGGCCACCATAGTATGATGTATTACCGCCAATATGGTGTGTGGCCTTTGGGAGTTGACATACTCCGCCATTTCTTCAGTTAAGCCCACACAAAATTACTGCTTTTGCTCTCCAAAATCCAACTTTTTGAAGACAGTGGCTTTGCGTTGTAGGTCCCAAAACTTGTCTACATATTTGTGGATGGATTCATAGGGAGAGAGCTTTAAGCTTCGCCATTCGGTGAGTACTTTGTCTTTGGCATCGATGGCCAAAAACTGCTTCATAATGGAAGCTCTTAAAGCTCTCCATGTTCGTGGAGCTTCACCGTTGGCCCGTAGGCTAGACCACCATTGCCTGGCGGACTTTTGAAAGTGCATAGCTACATGGCGTAGCTTAGAGGACTCCGTGAAGCCCTCATCTCTGAATGCCGCATCGAATTGTTGGATAAAGGCCAAGACTTTGTCCGTAGCACCAAAAGTGCCATCGTAGGTAAGGAAAGAGATGCTCTTCCCTCCCTCTTTGAACTTCTTGAGCTTGGATGACCTCTTCCACGCGGCATAGGATTTCCTATGGCCTCTTCTTTTTGATGGTTCAAAGGTTGCACCATCACTTTCTTCAGAAGATGAAGAATTTGAGGAAGATGGAGAAGAGGGTGACCTCTTTCTCACCTTTTTCTTGCCTTCATCTTCATTGTCTTGACCATCACTTTCATAAGAGGAAGAGGATGAAGAAGATGGAGAAGAGGGTGTCCTATTTCTGGCCTTTTTCTTCTCTTGCTTTTTGTCATCCCTCTTTGAAGTATGGTGTGGAGAAGTATGCGATGGTCTTCTCCGTTTTGGAGGTGATGGAGAGCATTTAGCCCGCTGTCTTCATGGAGCCATCTTTGCTGAGGTGGCGAGAGACTCACTTCTTTCTCGTTCCTTCGGTGGAGGCTCTTGAATTCTCCTTTGAGAAGGAGATGCGTCATCAAGGAGAAAATTTTTGAGCCCTTCATAGGGATCCTCTTCTTCTTCCCGAATCGGAGAGAAACCTCTTTTGGAAGTCTCACAAGGAGGCTTCCTAGGTGTTCTCTCGTCATGGTGGGGAGCTTGGAGAACCCCATGAGCACGAAGCTGCCGTTGCACTTCACTTTGGAGGGATGGATTGCCCATGGCTTGTTGAAGCCTAGAAACAAGATAGTTAACAAGCATCGGGGCATCATTAGTAGCTTGCTCACTAGCAAAATCAAAGTTATCAACATTAATTTCCCTCTCTTTACTATTGTCATCCATTCTAACAACTTTTAGGTGTAAACTTTTTAGGTGTACTTTGGCACTTCAAGCCCTAGTTGCTACTCCTCTTTACCCCTTTAGAAAAAGCACTCAAGCTACTGTACCCGTGGCTCGAATACCATTAATTGCAAGGAATAGAAGAGAGGGTCTCTCAACACCAAAATAGCACCGGCTCCTGTCAAGCTTCTAATACCTCAATAGTGGTTAAGCCGTAGGCAAGCCCTGTAGGACTCCATATTAAGACCATAGCTCTCCATGGCGATGCCCTGTTAACTGCACAAAGGCAGGTGCACTGCAAGGCTGAAAAATCCCTATTCTACTTACTCACATGCAATTAATAGTACCAACCATTTATAACTAGCTTGAGGACCTCCCTTCTTGAGCAAGAAAAGAGAAACCATGTGCTCTGATACCAATGTAACATATAATGGTCTAGTAACTTGTGTGTAGCAGAAAATAGCATGAACATAGTGAGCATTTCATTAGAATAACTTCCTAATGAGAATTACAAGTGTGCTTGGATGGAGAGAGCAACAAAAAGCATAACACCTAGTTAAATAGCATGAACAATACTTCAAAACAAAGAAAAAATTGAGCAATTGACAACAGTTGAGGACCGGATTTGCATGGAGCCGGTCCCCCCTCCAAAAGGCTTTGTATTATGGTTTCTCCCATCAAGAGATACATTTTACAATACAATTTCTTGTGTTCCTTCAATACTAGCTAGTGCAATGAAGATGGAATTTTCATGCACTACGCAAAACACTTATCAAACACAACATCAATTCCCTCATGGTCTCAGACCCAAGACCTCACACACCTTCGAAGAGGGTGAGAGCTAGCGGGGTATGAGAGTAGATTGAGAGGAAGAAGGAGTATTCTTATGAGAAAGATGTACATCTCCTCACATAATCACTCATATTAGCATAGCTTAGCTTAGTAATTAGCATGGTAGAGGAGATGAGCATGCATTGAAGCTTGGCTCTTGGTTGGATTTGCATCACAAAGCCAAGAGTTGTTGGTGTAGGCCTCCCTTCTCACAAGCTTGGAGTAGATGATAAGCTTTCCATTAAAGCTTGAGAAGAAGAGAGTCTTCTTTACTTCACACATGAGCTATTGTGAGTGTGCAGGTGATAATGCCTTTGAAAAATCAGCCCCCTCTCTCTCTTGGTCGACCCCTCTTGCTATTTGCTCTTGCTAGCATCCTATTGGACCTCCCCAGGCTTAGCCAATGGTAATTAAGCAGCATAAGTGATAGCCTTCTGACATGTGTCCCCCTTTCCCCTTTTGTGAGAGCTTTAGGTAATTATTTAATTCAACTAAACTCTCATTGGACCCCTTTGCCTCCTGGCCAATAGGAATCAGGCAAGCCATTTGGCTGTTGAATGCTCATTGGTTCTTTTATTAAGTGTTTTTAAATTAATTAAACTAGATTTACTCTAGCCTAATTCTCATTGGTCCACCTCCAAGGCCATCCAATAGGAATTGGGTACACCTTGTGGGCATCTGGGCTAGGAAACTGACATGTGTCCCTCATCCCTTTGTGTAAAGGGAGCTTGTGTGTGTGTGTGTGTGTGTGTGTGTGTGTGTGTGTGTGTGTGTGTGTGTGTGTGAGTGTTTCTCTCTCATCCCCTACTTGCAAGGCTTGCCCCCTCCTATGTAGCGATTGCCAAAGACTTTTGGGACACACACAAAGCATCCAATTCCCCCGATGTTTGACCTTTGGACACAACCTTTGAATTTTGGAACCTTAGCATTTTGGAAGTCTTAATGGGATGAACCTTAGGGTCTTTTACGCCCATTGTTGCACACGGATCTTTTACAGATGTCCCGCTCTTTGGATCCCTATTTTCCCTCCTTTAGATCCCTACTATGTCCGGTCTGCTAGCTTAACCAATATTCTAGCTTTTTCTCCCCTGGCACTTCCCCATATTAAATGATCAGTTTAACATGAGAAAATCATTTAGGAGAATTAGATATTGATTATTATGACAAAAGCTCTCTCTCTCTCTCTCTCTCTCTCTCTCTCTCTCTCTCTCTCTCTCTCTCTCTCTCTCTCTCTCTCTCTCTTGCCGTCTCTGTCCGGCAAGTCCAAACTGATTTAAACAATGTCGATCGACAGACAAGCACCCATTGTGCATGACCAATTAGTGTTCGACATTTCACTTCGAGTAAAGCATTGAAAAACAAGTTATTCTTTGCCACTTTGATTGGCTATGAGAGCCATCGGTCGTTCTTCTCATGGTCGGTTGATTGAATTTGCTCTCTTTTTTGTTTTGGCTCTTCATCGGACCTTTGGCAAAATCTCTCTCTCTCTCTCTCTCTCTCTCTCTCTCTCTCTCTCTCTCTCTCTCTCTCCTCTCTCTCTCTCTCTCTCTCTCTCTCTCTCTCTCTCTCTCTCTCTCTCTCTTTCGTTGCTCTAGCCTCTAGTGCTTGCCAAAAATCTCCACACACACACACACACACACACACACACACACACACACACACACACACACACACACATAGTAATCACATTGACGCAAGAAGCCTAGATCTTCATTTTTTGGATTTTCATCTTTCACAGTGGTATCCTTTTTTGCACATGCGTAAGCTAGAAGTACAAGTTTTCTTATGCTAAACATGGGGAGACAATGACTTATGTATATGATTGCCTACAAAATGTATCCAATCTTAGTACAAAGTTGATGACATGTTCAAAGATACATCAAAAACCTTTCTTATGCTATCTTGGTGATGGCTCGTCACTACTTGGACATGGAAGTATTTTCTACTCGCATTTTTACAACATGTTGCTAGATGTCACATGTACAAAGCCATAGACATGTGCCTAGAATGTACACGCAATCAAAAGATTCTGATTTTTTCTCTATAATCGATGTTTTGTGATGCCTCCTTCGCATGCATGGGTCAATCCAATCTTCCTACCTATTTGATTGTTGCTGAACTTACATTGTCATGCAATGAAACACCCGTTTCTTGAGTATGAAAATATTGTGGTTTTTTAGGATAATCACCTAGAGCAAAGGGTTTTCATTGTTATCATAGAATGTGTTTTACACCGGTTAAGAATCTTAAGACTCTACTTGTAGGTGGTTGCTTGAAGTCCTTCATATGGAGAGAAGTAACATTACATCATGGCCATGTGATTTTTGCCGGTGCTTTGAATACCAATGTGAAGAAATTCAACCAATTACGGGTACATGGCGAGAGTAGCTATGACTCTCTTAAAGTAGCCAAATGCCTCGTCAATCAGTTTAGGCTAGAGCAACGAAAAGTTGATGACATGTTCAAAGATAGGTTGAAAACCTTTCTTGCGGTATCTTGGTGATGGCTTTCCATACTTGGACATGGAAGTTTTTTTGCTCACACTTTTACATGTTGTTAGAAGTTGCATGTACAAAGCTACATACACATGCCCAAAATACATAGGCAACCAAAAAGCTTTTGAATTTTACTCATACATCGATGTTTTGCTTAATGAATCATGCTTGATTCACATGCATGGGTCAATCCAATCTTCCTTGTTGCTCAATTGTTACACGGGTCAAGAATGTTAAGAAATGTGGACTCTACTTGCTGGTGGTTGCTTGGGGTCCTTCATGTGAAGAGTGGTATCATTATATCATGGCCACACGGTGGTATCACTATATCATGGCCACAAGAACACTAGACATACCTTCTTCAGTTGTGTCTTGGCAGATGGAGGCCAACATTATGCATATTTTCTAATGCATTGATTTTATTGTGTTCTAAGTATGAGGGTACACATTTTGGCATAGAGAGTAAGGAGAGAGTAAGAGCTAGAGTTTACATGCATGGGAGGAAAATGATTGGCTTGCGTAGCAGGTTTCTTCTTGGCGGTTCACTAAAATATCATAACTGTTAATAGCAAGTGGAAAGAGAGAACATTGTTGGAAACATCACTTTAGGCTTCACAAGTTCTTTCACTTGTATATGCAAGGAAACATGCCATCTTTATTGTATTCTACTAGAAAGTTTTTCGATTCAAGGCACATTTTGGCAAGAGATTTGCAACTCAACTTGTGATAACACGCCTCTCAGTATGTGTTATCATTTGGAATTCTATGTGTGCTAAAAGATGCCATAAAATTTGTGAACAAGCTTTAAATAATGACTTCCTCCTCACGAATGGGAGTAGGTGTGTGCTTTTATCAATATCATGGTTGTCCTTTTGTAGCACGCATGCACATGCACACATGCACACACACATACTGCATACATACACAATATGTGTACACAATTACATAAGTACACACATATGCATGCATACACAGAGACACACATACATACACATGGATATACACACATAGGTTTGTGCTTTGTGATTAAATTTTTTTTTGCATACATACACACTTATGCACACATGTACAAATACATGTCCATTGGTTTTGTAGCATACTAACACAAAAACACACGCTATGCACACATACATCGATACATGTGTGTGTGTGTGTGTGTGTGCGCGCGCGTGCGTGCGTGCGTGCGTGCGTGTGTGTGTGTGTGTGTGTGTGTGTGTGTGTGTGTGTGTGTGTGTATGTAAAGTCCCCAACCCGCCTATACCGTGATCGGGATGGGATCCTTGACAGGTCTCTAGGCCTTATAAAAATCGGAGTCTCTAGACAAGAAAAATCCAAGGAATAAACCTTTGCCATTGACAATGGCTTGGGTCTATAGCCCTAGAGGAAGACCTAGTCCTGTCTCGTAGCGGAAACAGGATAATATACTAACAATCCCAAAAGTCTTTCGGCCCTATAACTTCCACATATTGGGCTAAGGTATCCTCAACCAACGCTTTTTTCCCTCTAACAGATGTGAGGGCACAGCCGTTGGTGGACTCCTCTCCAAGTGAAGAAGTTTTCTAAACATTTTAGTGCGCAGGGATGGATAGTTACCTGACTAATCAGGTCCACCCGTCCATGATTGACAACCTTAGTCAATCCCCACTTACCACCCCGCACTCACACATGATTCATTTATCTTACTATCACATTGTTTTAAACATTTAAAATAATGGTTTCTTTTAACTTTTCGTCACAGTAATTCCTTGAATCAATTATTAAAGACAGCATTGAAAGCATTCTTTTAGAAAACAGACATCTTTAAACTTAAGACAGGGTACTGTCAATCAAAACATTATCCATAATAACCATGACCAGTACTCTTCTTGTCTCAAGACCACCTAAGGGTGAAAAACGGCACCCATTTCTTGTTCAAATCCGGAGTGGAATAAACCCCCACCCAAGGTTCCGGGTGCCCACACACCAAACCAGTTGCCCATACAACCGGGCGGCTCCCCTAGGATAAAAACGGTATCCTAACTTATGTAGAAACATCAAGACATGACACGGAGTAGAAACTCATCGTTCATGGGGGTAACCGACTTAACCGTGGCTAGAAAGCCAATTATTATCATCAATTTATATCAAGGAGTCGAAGGTGTCTTGAGACAAGCTGTCTTAAGGATGATCAAACATATCTTTCCTAATTCAACCAGTTTTAACTCAAACAATTCTTTCCTACATTATAAACAAATGCACGTTGGAAGTTACCTTCCGTTTTCGGCCAGGTTATCCTTCTTACGTATGCAATGCTAACTTATTAAATAACTTAAACTAATTAAAGACTTAATTGAACAATGCGACACCCACCTCGGATTGATTGGCCATCTGCTGCTGCGCTGGCGCCTGAAGACTCTCCTCCGTAGGCCTACTACTAGGCCTCGCTTCGTCGTCGTGCGACGCTCTAGTTTGTTTTGGAGCTACTTCCTCATCATCAGATGTAGGATTTGCTCGGGTTCTTTTTGATGCCATAACTTCTTATCCTTATAAAAAGGACGTCTAATCATTAGGTAAATAATTCAAAATCTATACTTAACCTTTGTATTCAACCGTAACCCATCCAAGGTTAAATTTATAGTCTTAATTGATAAATTCTTGACCTAGTAATTTCTTATTTGTCTATATAAGCATGATAACTTCTTCCACCGCTTCCCTAAGGGTTTTCTAAGCTCTCCTAACTTTCTTATAATTTTCTATATCTTTTTCCTAATTTTCCTATCAACTTTTAAGCTAATAATTTACTTATTTTGGGCTTAATATTTATTGTATTTAATTTCTCTTAAAGATTTCATTTCCTTAACTTGATATCATAGGTTTATACTTACTATAATTTTTTTTAAAACTTTTAACCACAAAGTCTATTTATTTTAATTAATCATTTGCTAAAAATAGGACTTTTGGTCAATTATAATTTACTAACCTCACTAATTAACTATGGTATAATTACCACAAGTAGATAAGAATATTTTTTACCTCTAGTAATTATCTGATTATTTTTCAACTTAATTATATAATTTCCATCTTTAATTTTCAGCTAAAATTAAGATAATTTGACTTAAATAAATACTTATATTACCTTTTTAACCTTGACCTATTTATCACGGCCTCTTTATTATGTAATCTGACTGTGATAAATAGAATGTAATCATATAGCATGATTTACTAATTTTCCCCTTGAAATTTCCACCAAAATTAGTATATTTTGACTTAGATAAATATCTATACTACTTTTCTAACCTTGGTATAATTATCACGGCCTTTTTACCCTATAATACAGCTTTGTTAAATAGCATGTAATCATATAGCACGATTTACTAATTTCCCTCTTTAATTTTTAGCTAAAAATGGTGTAATTTGACTTAGATAAATATCTATGCTACTTTTCTAACCTTGGCATAATTATCACGGCCTCTTTATTCTATAATATAGCTCCAAAAAATAGCATGTATTCATATAGCATGATTTAGTAATTTCCCTCTTTAGTTTTTAGCTAGAAATAGTATAATTTGACTTACATAAATATCTATACTACTTTTCTAACCTTGACAATATTATCACGGCCTTTTTACCCTATAATATAGCTCTGATAAATAGCATGTATTCATGTAGCATGATTTACTAATTTCCCTCTTTAGTTTTTTGCTAGAAATAGTGTAATTTGACTTACATAAATATCTATACTACTTTTCTAACCTTGAAATAATTATCACGGCCTTTTTACCCTATAATATAGCTCTGATAAATAGCATGTAATCATATAGCATGATTTACTAATTTCCATCTTTACTTTTTAGCTAAAATTAGTATAATTTGACTTTGATAAATACCTATACTACTTTTATAACCTTGTCATAATTATCACGGCCTCTTCACCCTATAATATAGCTCTGATAAATAGCATGTAATTATAGAACATGATTTACTAATTTCCCCCTTTAATTTACCCCTAAAAACTCAATTTACCGTTAAACTAATTATCTAAGAATAGCATAATTATCATGGGTTTTTTAACTTTTAATTAACCTACAATAAATAACTCAATTCAATTTGAACCTATTTACTAATTTCCCTTATTTAAATTGTCCAAAAAATAGAGTAATTCTGCTTAAGTAATTAGCTAGATTAAGTTTTTGAGCTTTGCCTAATTATAACGGGTTTTTGAACACCTAATTAACCACTGATAATTATATGGAAGTGTTTAAATTCTATTTACTAATTTTTCCTATTAAAATTTCTCAAAAAATAGAGTATTTTAGCTAAAGTAATTAGCTAAATTATTTTTCTGAACTTCTCCTAATTATCACAGGTACTTGAACACTTAATTAACCGCTGATAATTATATGGAAGCTTTTTAATTCCATTTACTAATTTTCCCTATTAAAATTGATCAAAAATTAGGGTATTTTAGCTAAAATAATTAGCTAAATTAACTTCTTGAACTTCTCCTAATTATCATAGGTTATTGAATACCTAATTAACCAGTTATAATTATATGGAAGCATTTGAATTCCATTTACTAATTTCCCCTATTAAAATTTCTCAAAAAATAGGGTATTTTAGCTAAAATAATTAGCTAAATTAACTTTTTGAGCTTCTCCTAATTATCACGGGTTATTGAACACCTAATTAACCACTTATAATTATATGAAAGGATTTAAATTCTATTTACTAATTTCCCCTATTAAAATTGTGCAAAAAAAAGAGTAATTATACCTAATTAACTAGGAAAACTTCTTAGAAAATTATAGGATCATTTTCCTAGATTAATAACTGTCTAATGCATCTCTGATAAATAATTCAACTTAATCTTATCCTAATTAATATTTTTACCATTAATTCATGGTTAATTTGGCTAATTTCCGCCTTAATATGATAGGATAAATAATCAGATTAGTACTACTAAGCTTAATTATAATAATCAACAAAGATTAATTAATTTAAAGAGGTTTAAGGAGCATGCATAGGCCTAATCTTTGATTTATTAGCAATTTATCTTAATCTAACCTTGCTAATTAAGAAGGATTAGGTTAATTATCGTTAGGGTTAATCAATTAGAGATTAAACTCTAATGATTTCTGCGTAGTGTTCTCTCTAGATGAGAGAGAGAGTAGCAAGGCTCCGAGTCTGTGTAAAATGTGAAGCTAGGGGTCCTATTTATAGTTTTCTGGCACTCTTAAGCTCTCACAGGCTTAAAAAAGCAGTTGCTTACAGTTCAAGCAGCCCCCTACAGGTCAAAAAACGACCCCTGCTGCTAAATGAGTCCCTGGTAGGTCAGTGATGACCCTCCCATTACCTGCCAGCTTTTAAAATATCAATTATGCTATATTTTGACCTATTTTTGCTTAATTGGTAAATATCTTATAAATATCTAGGAGGACTTTAATAAAGTCTATGCTTAAATGATTACTGCAACCCTTCAATTTTACCTATTTTACTCAATTCACAGTGTAAACTTCCAGGGGTCATAACTATGTCAGTTTTTATCGGAATTCAATTCTGAAAATTTCTAGCCCGGGGTTTGCTGTGCTTAAGATTCCAAAAATACCAATATTTTCCATGGTCGAACAATTCTACATTGCTTTTTCAATAATCATATCAGTTTGATTAAGCTTTATACAACCTTTAAGGTTTCAGAAACTGGAAACCTTACAGTATGTGTGTGAAAACACGCTATAGTGGAAAAAGGATGACAAAGAGGCAATCGAGAGAATACAAGAAGAAGGAATGGCAAGAATTTGATCACATTGCTTGTTGGCTCTTTGACCTCTACCTTTCTCTTCCTTCCTCCTCCTAACCCACCACCACAACATTTAATTTGTTCTCCGCCTACACGTACACCACTCAAAACATTTTCCTTGTCTCGCTTCATCCACAGGTAGATAGCACTTGCGTTATTGTATGCCTGTTGTTGTGCTCCTTCCCCTCCAAAAAGGAATCCAATCTACGTGCCTAGTCTTGCCCTTTTCGTTCTTCCACTACCGCTATTGTTGTTGTTGCCTCAACTGTGGCAATGGTGATACACTGCTGCATCCATTGCCTTCCGAATCCTTTTGTGACATCGTCCTCCTCTAATATGCTTTCGCCCCTCTCTCCTGTCCATGATCTACTGTCCTCCTGGAAAAGTGGCATGTTGGCTACCTAAAGATCAACCCCCTGGCATCCATGAAGCTTCTTCTTCCGCTTTCATCATCCTCAGTTACCTTGGTTGGGGGAGAGAGAGAGAGAGAGAGAGAGAGAGAGAGAGAGAGAGAGAGAGAGAGAGAGAGAGAGAGAGAGAGAGAGAGAGAGAGAGAGAGAGAGAAATCCTCTCTCTCTCTCTCTCTCTCTCTCTCTCTCTCTCTCTCTCTCTCTCTCTCTCTCTCTCTCTCTCTCTCTCTCTCAACCCTAGCCTTTGCTTGCCTGCACAAGGACCTCAGTTGCATCTCTGCACCGTCTCCCCCTGGGGCAAGGGGCAGCTCTGTGGGGAAGGGCATTAGCATCTCTCAACTAAGTCCCACCATCACCAACAGTAGAAAACGAAGCCCAACTAGCCCTATCTTGCCGCGCACAGCAAACGGTACCTATCCCTGCCTCGATGTCTGGAACGTTGTTAGCAGCAATAACTCGCTAGTCCTAGGTCAGCGAGCTGTAGACCCCCGTCTGCTTTGGCGGGCTGCAGACCCGCTACCCGCTACCCGCCAACCACAGATGACTTGACCTGCAGAAATAAGTTGCTCATTGATACCTTGACACCAGCAAGGAAAGTGTCCATATCATCTTCCTCATGCATAATCTTCGACTCCAGCTCTTTATGTAGCAAAGCAATTTTAGCCTCATTAAGGCTTGCATAAAGACCTGCTAGAATATCCCAAGCCTGTTTTGAAGATTTTACTGAACGAATGTGAGGAACAATGGTGCGCTTCACAGACAGCGCAATCAATGCATGAGCATGCGCATCCTTTATATCCCAACAAGCTTGTTCTACCGTAGGTAAAACAACTCTAATAGTAGCAATCCTTGCAGCAAGACCTGAAACATCCTCAACATCGCCTACATCCTCAGAACCAGGACGTACATCAATGCCCTGCACAATGTTCTAGATGCCCTTTGACACATGAACATGTGCATCATATAAGCCCACATAGGGTAGTTGTCCCCATCCAACCTGTCCTCAACAGAAAACATCTTGAACACATCTGTGTTGTTGTCAGCCATGGTAAATGCTGCACTTGATGTGAAAACTGCTCGGAAATAGGAGAAACAGAGGGGGAACAACACGTGCTATATAGCACAAACCATAGAAGACTATGTGGCACATGTTATGCAGAAAATGGCATTGACAAAAATTCTGTACAAAATGACGAAATAGCCTGTGCAGTACTTCCTATAGTGGAAACGGAGGCCAAAATGAGCCCGAAACAAAAATCTGAGCAGCTCGGTTCAAGGGCTTTTGCAGTAAACGAGGCATCCAAAGAAAATTTACCATGACTTACACACCCACCCAGAATGATATGGCTGAGAGGATGAATAGAACCATTAAAAAATGGGTCACTTTTATGTTGTCAACCACCAGCTTACCTCAAGAATTTTAGGGAGAAGCTGTTACGATGGCTGCTTATTGGATCAATTGGTCACCTAGAACAGCACTAAAGTACAAGGTTCTACAGGATATGTGGATGGTCAAAGAGTCCAACTATGATAGATTACATGTCTTTGGGTGTGTGAGGCATTCTCACATGTGTCAAAAGAGCTTATACAAAAACTGGACCCCAAATCACACAAGTGCATCTTCATTGGATATGGTATAGACAAAGAGATGGGATATTGTCTTTGGAACTTGGAATCTAAGAAGGTTATACGTAGCTCAATTTAGGCTAGAGAAAAGACAAAGTTGATGACATGTTCAAAGATAGGTTGAAAAACGTTTTTGTGCTATCTTGGTAATGGCTTGCCACTACTTGGACATGGAAGTTTTTTAAGCTCACAATTTTACAACATGTTGCTAGATGTTGCATGTATAAAGCAGCATATACATGCCCAAAATGCATAGGCAACCAAAAAGCTTTTGAATGTTACTTGTGCTTAATGAAATTATGCTTGCTTCACATGCATGGGTCAATCCAATCTTCCTTGTCTCTCAATTGTTACATGGGTCAAGAATGTTAAAAAATGTGAACTCTACTTGCTAGTGGTTGCTTGGAGTCTTTCATGTGGAGAGTGATATCATTGTATCATGGCCACACGGTGGTATCACTATATCATGGCCACAAGAACAATAGACATACCTTCTTCAATTGTGTCTTGGCAAATGGAGTCCAACATGATGCATATTTTTGAATGCATTGATTTTATCGTGTTCTAAGTACGAGGGTACACGTTTTGGCATAGAGAGTAAGGAGAGAGTAAGAGCCAGAGTTTACATGCATGGGAGGAAAAAGACTGGCCTACGTAGCAAATTCCAAGATCTTTTTGGTGGTTCACTAAAAATATCATAATTGGCAATAGCAAGTGGAAAGAGAGAACATTGTTGGAAACATCACTTTAGGCTTCCTAAGTTTTTTCACTTTTATATGCAAGGAAACATGCCATCTTTATTGTATTCTACTATAATTTTTTTTGAATCAAGGCACATTTGGGCAAGAGACTCTCCGCTCAAGTTGTGATAACACACCTCTCTTGTTATCATGCGGACTTCTATGTGTGCTAAAAGATGCCATAAAATTTGTGCACAAGCTTTAAGTAATGACTTCCTCCTCATGAATGGGAGTAGGTGTGTGCTTTTATCAATATATTTCTCGTCCTTTTATAGCACGCATGCACATGCACACATGCACGCACACACACACACACACACACACACACATACACAATTACATAAGACACACACATGCATGCATACACAAAGGACACACATACATACACATGGACATACCACATAGGTTTGTGCTTGTGATGAAAACCTTTTCTGCATACATACACACTTATGCACACATGCACAAATACATGTCCATGTTGGTTTGTAGCATACACACACAAAAACACACGCTTATGCACACATACACTAATACAAGTGTGTGTGCGTGTGTGTGAAAACACATTGTAGTTGGAAAAGCTCGCAAAAGAAAATACAAGTTGGAATGGCAAGAAGTTGATTACATTGCTTGTTGGCTCTTCGACCTTTGCCTTCCCCTTCCTTAAACAGGGCAAGACAATGACTTATGTACTCTGTGATTGCCTACAAAATGTATCAATCTCGTTTTGTGTCCTAGTCTCGATATAAAGTTGATGACATGTTCAGATGTTGCATGTACAAAGCCATAGACACTTGCCTAGAATGCACTGGCAATAAAAAGTTTTTGAATTTTTCTTAGTAATCAATGTTGTGTCATGCTTGCTAAGTATACATGGGTCAATCCAATCTTCCTTTCTATTTGATTTGTACTGAATGTATATTGTCATGCAATGAAACATCCATTTCTTGCGTATGAAAACAATGTGGTTTCTTAGGACCATCACCTAGAGCAAAGGTTTTTCATTGGCAAGCCTTACCGTAGGACGAGTAAAAACTTTCAAGCAAAGCAAAAATCAAGCAAGATCTATAAAATGAAAACCTTGCATAATGTGATCAGCATGGATTTTGTGGAGAGAGAGAGAGAGAGAGAGAGAGAGAGAGAGAGAGAGAGAGAGAGAGAGAGAGAGAGAGAGAAAATCTTTTGTTTAGACTTGGAGAGAGAATATTTTGTTTGTGCAAGGCTACATATTGCATGAGGTCCAAAAGATTACATAATGCAGCGTGATTGCGAAAAAATCAGGGAAGAGCTTTGAGTCAATTAATGTTGAAAACATCGATTTGGTGAAACTGGGATGGAATACAGTACTACAGCTCCGTTGTCAAGGAAAAGCATCTTTAGCCTGCTTAAAAAAATTAAAACTTCGACTTCACGATCACAAAACACAAAAAACAGCCATGAATATTGGTATTAGGAACGACCAAACGAAGAAAAGAAAAAATGATTGTTGGGTTTACGAGCTCCAACCTCATGCAATATGTAGCCTTGCACAAACAAAAGATTCTCTCTCCAAGGCTAAACAAAAGATTCTCTCTCTCTCTCTCTCTCTCTCTCTCTCTCCCCCCCCCCCCCCCCCCCCCCCCCCCCCCCATACTTTTGGCTCTGCAAAAAGTTGCCTTGGTCCTGTGATCTTCTTACATCATACAAAAAATTACGTAAAGTCATAGATGGGCCTAGGAGGCGGAACCCTTGCCTTAGATCCTTGAAGCTATTGAATGCACAAAAAACTTGCAAGAAACTTAGGATTATAGAAAACATATTTAGGATATGCTGCATGAAAACATACTGGATGCATTGCAAGACTAAGAGAATCATAGTGGCTTCATAGACATATAGATTGCCAAAAAGATCATATAGTGGAAATAAGTCACCATAGAAGGCAAGATAGTTTTTTTGCATAAATATTTAGGATGATAAAATTTTCAAATAAAAATCGTCTCAAATAGTGGCTTAGCAGAGCAAAGGGCATGGAGATTCATACACAACCATACTATTGGCTATCAAAAATTTTGTATTCCAAAAATTTCTCCCAAAAAGAACTAACATTACCAAAAGTCGTCCATCATGCCATACAAACAGACTGCATGCCATCACATTGTTGCATGAACCCGTCTACTACTAAGTGCTTGGAACAACTCAACGTTCATCAATGTAGCCTAGTGTATGAACTTGTGGGCTGAAGAATCCAATCCCAACACTTGCAAGTATACATAATACAAGTGTTTGCAAGGAATGTACACCATACGTTTGCTTTCTCTCTTTTGAAACCCTTCGCATGTGCATCAAGGAAACTCAGTCTCACTAGTAAATAATTTACACCCAAGGCTCAAGACCCCTCAATGCTAACATAGAATGTATTGGACACATTGCATAAGATTATAGCCTCTCAAAGCACATTTGCACTCAAGGCTCTACCCTTTTTGATGTTCTCATGGAGCTCCTTAGTTAATCGATCTCTCCACTTGATGTTCTTGCCATCTCTGTATTTAGCGTGAAAGGAGCTAGGTGACCGAGAGGTTCTTGTTCCAGCTACTTCAGTACGCAATAAAGTTCCACCATCACAACCCTCAAGGAGCTAGGTGATCGAGAGGTGCTTGTTCCAGCTACTGCAGTACGCAATAAAGTCCCACCATCACAACCCTCAAGGACAAATCCATTATATGAAGAAACCTTATCTCATATGGTTTCAGATGAATTCCTTCATCAATTGGCCAAACTCGAGGTGTAGGTCACAACACGCCAATAATTCGATCATCACATACCTCTCATGAATGTGTAGGTGTCAGATTGCAAAACCAAAAAAACCCATTAACAATGCCTCCTGGATATCTTCTACGTCCCTAGAATGACATTGCAGGAATTCGATCCTTTTCATCTCCAACACCTGCCATCGGCACCGCATCTTCCACTTGCTAGTTGACCAAAACATATCATCTTCTTACCTGGTTCAGTCCTTCTGATGGCCCATAATGTTTTGGGCACTGATCTCTCCAGACAATGCATGTCTATCTCTTGTGAAATTTATCATTTTACACTACTTCTCCAATCCATGGTGACAGTCACAAACTCCGATCTATGGCTATCATCTTCCAAAATTAATCCCGGGTCAGCTTCTATTGGATGCTCTTTTTGAACACTCCTTTGATCTGCTTTGTAACATTGCATCTCTGGAGATCCCACTCCCATCTCATCCAAAGAGAATTCAGTAAGTTCTGATAGACGTCTATTTCTTGCTATTAATTGGTTGTAGAACCTTGTTTCCATGTCTTGCATAGTCGGTCCACTTCCTGAATGTATGCCTTTCAAGAACCCATTGTATCTTACACTTTTCACTATTGCAAGAGACATGTCAACACCCATGGATTTTCTACTTACTAAAACCTACACCAGCCAACATTCTAGAATGTTGGGATTTTTCAAAATTGGTTGTGGGAAAAAACACGCTAGAGGCATCCTGAGACACAAACCAAGACCCCCAATGAGAAGCTCATACATCCCACCATGCCAACCACGTTTGTAGAGTTGGAACCTCGCCTTGAATTGCATGTCTAGCTTGCCAAAATTTCTTAACCTCATTCTTGCAATTCTAGGCTACCACATTTGATGGTGCGTTTTTCCACTTACGACACAAAATCTTATGATCCTCTTGGAATGATGGACAAATGCATATACGTTTTTGATGTACCATGTTGTGTTCCCAGTGAAAAGAACATGTAATGGCAATAGCCTATGAACTTTGAGAATAGCTGAATTAAGAGAATTAAAGAGAGCATTTTTGTGAGGCTACATTGAGAACATAGAGGGTGAGCTTAATTAGCGGTAGCAACATAACCGTACATTTAATTAACTTGGCATGAACAATACTTTTGCAAGAGAGAGAGTTAGAGAACTTGACAACAGATGAGGACCGGATTTATGTGGAGCCGGTCCCCCCATCAATAGGCTTTTGTATTATAGATTCTCCCATCAAGAGAGACTTGGAACAATCCAATCTTTGTGTTCCTTGTGACCTAGGTGATGCAATGAAGATGGAAAGCTTCATGCATCATGACCATAACATAATCTTTGTAAAAGCATTAACCATCCCCGCCTGCCTCAAACACCTTCAAAGGTGGAGATAGCTAGCGGGGAATGAGGGTAGGGAAGAGGAAGAAGAAGCATTCATAGAAGAAATAAATAGTTCCTCACTTATCATCACTCTCTTGCTTAGCATAGCATAATAGCAGAGTAATGAAGATGGAAAGCTTAAGCATTGAAGCATGGCTCTTGGTTAGATTTGGATTCCATAGACAAAAGTGTTGGTCTAGGCTCTTAACAAAATACAAGCTTGGAGAAGGAGATGGAGCTCTTGCACTTTTCACTTTACACAATGAGAGAGAGGGAGAGAGAGTGTGTGTGTGGGGGGGAGAGTATACCCCCCAAGCTAGCCCCTAGCTTCCTTGATTGACCCCCACTTGTCGCTCATGCCAGAAGATGATTGGACCCCTACAAGCCTACCCACCAACAGGGTGCATATCAAGCAACCATGCTAGCCTTGGGACAAGTGTCCCCCTTTCCCCTTTGAGAGAGAGGACTTGATAAATACATAATAAATTAAATAAATTAGCTAAATTATCATTGGACCCCTTGAGAGGCCAACCAATAGGCTTTAGGCACACCATGAGGGCAACATGAAGAGGAACTTGACAAGTGTCCTAGTTACTTCTTTAGACAATTCTTGACTTGTGTGAGGGTGTGTGTGTGTTCTCTCTCTAGCTCCTACAATGAGGGCTCGCCCCCCCTTGAGTAGGGATCATGTTGACTTTTTAACACCTTGAACCCTTAAATCTTGGGGAAGGTTCTCACTTCAAGCTCAACTCTATCAAGCCTGGAGAAGGTTCCCACATCAAGCTCAGCTCTAGCACCTCAAGCACGACAAGCACCTTAGTCATCAAGCACGACAAGCACCTCAAAGCACTTTAGTCAGCAAGCATGACATGCACCCGAGTCCACAAGAACGACAAGCACCTCAAGCTTGGGTTGGGCTCCCACCTCAAGCACAACCCTAGCTTGACTAAGGTCAAAGGAAATTTTAACACTAACCTTTGAAGGTCTTTAATAAAGCTAGCCCTAAGGTCTTTAAGCTCCATTAGGTAGCATTGCTCTTTGACATACCATCTCTCATTTGGACCCCTTTAACCAAGGTTGAGGTGCTTGTCGTGTTGGATGACTAAGGTGCTTGAGGTGCTTGTTGTGCTTGCTGACTAAGATGCTTGAGGTGCTTGCCAACTAGGGAGTCCAGTATTGCAAGGGTCCAATGAGCTTAAAGCTTGAGCTACAAGGGGGGGTAGACCAAATCAATAAGGGGGCTACCTTGGGGGATATACTCTCGCACACACACTCACACACACACTCTCATTGTGTGAAGTGCAAAGAGCAAGAGCTCCATCTCCTTCTCCAAGCTAGTAGAGAAATTGACAGCCTACACCAACAATCTCGGCTATGGAATGCAAATCCAACCAAGATCCATGCTTCAATGCTTAATATTTCTATCTTCTCCATCTTTAAAGAGAAAGAAAGCAATAAACATTTAAGCTCCTCTGAAGATGTGGCTCCACGAAGGTGGCGGTCTAGACGATCGGCAATTCCTCTCAAGAGGAAACGTTCAACCCATAGTCCTTTTCCTCATCACTCCAAAAGGGAAGAGGAAACAAAGGAAGAAAAGGGCAAGTAAGAGGTCACCCTCTTCTCCTTCTTCTTCACCTTTCTCATCTTTCGACGAAAGCTATGGCTAGTGTCCTAGAGAATACAAGAGGGGAGGACATCGCAAATCATACCTTGCATGGCGAAGGTCACAAAAGCTCAAGAAGTTCAAAGAGGGAGGAAAGAGTATCTGTTTTCTCACTTTGGCACCGAATTTGATGCGGCCTTTGGAGACAAGGGCTTCAAGCTACACCATGTAGCTATGTACTTCCATAAATCGGCTCGTCAATGGTGGGCTAGCCTTCGTGGCAACGGCAAAGCCCCAAAGACATGGAAAACTCTACGAGTTTCCATCATGAAGCAATTACTTGCAAGCAATGCAAAGGACAAAGTGATTACCAAATGGTGCAATTTGAAGCTTCTCCCTCATGAGTCTATCCACAAATATGCAGACAAGTTTTGGGATTTACATCTCAAGGCTACTGTCTTCCAAAAGATAGACTTCATCAAGCAAAAGCAACAATTTTGTGTGGGATTACCTGAATAGATGACCGAATACATCAACTCTCAACGGCCTGGTTCTATCACCAAAGTTATCCACCACACCATGGTTGCTTCGCACATCAATTTCCAACAAAGTTCTATCACCAAAGTTTTCCACCACACCATGGTTGCTTCGCACATCAATTTCCAACAAGGGGCTAGACGGAATGTCAAGCCCATGGAAAACAAAGACAAGAGTTATGCAAAGGGAAAAACCAATGCCCAAAATTCTTCCCAAGGCAATTCCAACAACAACAACAACAACAACAACCAGTCCAAGGAGAAGGAAGTTTACAAAGGTAAAAACAAACTCTCTCCTGAAGCGCTTGAAGCTTTTCACAAGGACCATAAATGTTTTAAGCGTGAGGAGCAAGGAGATAGCTATCGTTCTTTCCCCAAGAGAAATGCTCGCAATGAGACTCCTAGAGCTCCCACCATCGAAGCTCCAAAAGAGGATTCTCATTGCAAAGGATCACCTCTCTCCTATGCTTGGGGAAAGGTAAGGGAGCATGATGCCTTCATCTTGTTTGACCCTGGCTCTACTCACAACTTCATATCAACGGAGTTTGCCACCAACTTGGGCATTCAAGATTTCGAGATGGGAGATACTGTAATGGCCGACACCGCTTTCAAGAGACAATGGAGTCACAAGCTCCAACATTCCAATGAACTTGCCCTCCTCAATTGCTGTAGTGTTTTGAGGCTCCTTATTTATTAGCATCTCCATGTCAAAGTCTTGTGCCACAATCATCTCCAATTGCTTAGAAGTGCATGAGGGGTTCATTACAACATAGAATCCAATTTTACCATCATCTTCTATCCATAGTTGACACCCTCTTCATAAGGATGATTGTGTTTGCCCAAACGTATCACACATATTGTTGTGTTCATGCGATCCCGTGGGATACAATAGTAAATTGTAGCATAATATTCTTTCACAATTTCAGGCATCTTTGAGCAATGCGTACATGCAATATTACCATATTCTACCTTTACTAGACCAACATGATAGTGTTTCCTTAGCCTTCCTCTCCATTGTGTCTCATTAGGCATTTGAAAACGTAATAGTAAGAGCAATCAATATTAAGGCACCTCACATGACCTGCGCATCGGCTCATTCACACAATACATCAAAACAATCTGAGCTACAAGTGAAAATATTCTATCCAAGTGTGTCCATCGCTCTTCTGTTCCATTCCATGCATTGAAGAAGTGACACATGGTAGAAGTTCAAAAACTATATAGCCATCATAGATCCTGGGCACCTCTGTCACTTGATGGATTTCATTGTAGTTGGACAGTGCGGCATGTAAAGTAGTATTTAATGGCAATTGTTTGATGATTGATAGGACACTTGAATTCTTTCAAATCAATGTTGATGTGTTGCTATCAAGGTCAATAAATACCTTATAGAACTGATAAGTTAATCAACATAGATGAGGGAACCGGATGTCACTAGTGGACATCTCCATTGGCTCGATCTTCACGTCTTCATGGCTTAACAATAGAGGCTTTTATGTTCAAAATATTCCTTAGCAAAGCGTAACTTCACTTCAACCTGTCGTTTTTCTGCAGCAATTACAAGCCTCTACCCTGATTGAGGGCCAAATATAATGATACTTCCAACTATCTATATAACCCAAATGAATGGTAGACCTCACAGACTTAAATAAGGGATGTAAACCTTGAGTGCGATAGACTTAGACAAAGGATGGAAACCGTGAGTTCTATGTTTGAATAACAAAACGTAACTAAGTTAAAAAACAACACCGAAAACGAAAGACATTTATTTCCCTATAAAGTCCTTCAACAATTAAATAATATTACTATGCACTCATTAATATGCTTTAAGTGTGGGTTGGGAAATGTTTAAAGATATAATTACTTTGAAGGTGTTGAAGTTCTCAACTATAAATAATTCAAGCAATGGGTCACACTGGCCCGTCTTATACGAGCACTAAGGGTCCACCTCTGTAGAGGGCTGAGGACTGAAGAGAGAGACATGTTGAGGGAGCACGACATTGGGGATCTCTTTAAAGAATGGCACCAAAGAAGAAGGAGGCGAGATCAAAAACATGGTCCAAGGAATAGTTCGTTAATAGTTGTCTAGGGAAGGGCACGCGACGTGCCCTCCCACAGGGTAGTAGCGTTGGCAGATAAGGGTGGCAACTATGTTTTGTTTCTTTATTGTGTAACATACTACCTGCACCAATTACATTTCAACTGCAAAAAATATATTATTTTCAACAGGCATTAATTTTAGAAGTGTATATTTCATTTAGGAGCTACTTTTGTTTAATTTTTGCCTTAGAGAAGAGTCCTCAATGCGGAAAGCCCCACAAGAATCTTTTTCAGTACGTGCCAAAGGATTGTTCACATTCTAGTCACCAAATTTGGGAAGACGAACAACATACCTCTTAAGCTGCTAATATGCAAATGAACATTTATAAATAACAAAGAACTGGGTTAAAAATTGTGATAAGAACCTACTCGATTTGTGCTAGGAGTAATAGGTGCTCTCCAACCCCGTAAGATTGGGGTGACTTGATAGATGGCCTTCCTTTATTCTCAAGTTCGACACCCTACTCCGTTTCCACGAAGTAGAGATATGAGCAACAGAAGAGAGGAAGTCCTCTATCCATCATGAGCGTGGTTGTAAGGGTCATATGCCACAAGCTAGGTCGATAATCAAGGGATTTCAATGGGAGCTAATTCCTATATGATAATGATAAAATCCCATTGATAAACAATGTCTTTTCCTCCATGTTTAAGAGGCACGACTGCAATTCATAAACCTTAAATATGATATGAGATTTAGTTTAAACTAACTAGTAATCTTGTGAAAAGTACTTGACTAATCAGGTCCACCCATTCGTAAACATTAATCCATCTAGATACTAGTCTCCCACTTTCCACACCATACTCACCCAATCCTCTTGTTTTTAAATTACTACCACACTATTTCACATATATAAACAGGGTTCCTTTATTACTTCCGGACACAGGTTCGTTCATACAGCCCTTCAAATATCACCAAAACAATTTAAAGAAGGCCTAATGAAGACAGTCCTATACTTCAACAAAAAGAATTTTCCAATTTCTTATGAGTTTGCTGCTACCCGTGGACTTTCTTTGTCTAACCAATAGAGCCTTTGCAAACCACGAATTGCACGACTTTCCCAATTGCTAATTGCAAGGACATCTCGCTAACAATGAGGGATAAAAAGAGAGCCAATAACCTCAGCTTAATCTTTGTTAACCACAGGATCATCTCGCTAACCGCGAAGCATCACGCTAACCATGAGGCATCTCGCTAACTGCAAGGAACAAAATATATTCGCTCAATAAGTTTTCTCTTTAAATGATTCTTCAAACATGTTCAACCAACTCTTAATATCAAACGGTAACAAGTTATCAAGAAATAATTGTTTATAAAGCAATAACAATTTATCAAGCAGTGATAATTCGTCAAATAGCTCTTTCACTACTCTACAAAAACATTATGCTTGTTTCTTGTGATAAAATCATGTTTCTTGGGACGGTTTAAGGGAATTCCTATGCTTGGCTTCCCAGGTCACCATGAATAACAATGCATAATTATAAATTTGTCTTACCGGATTAGCAACGTGTTCGACTACCTTCCGTGTTGGAGGTTGGGTGGCTTCAACTTCTTTGATAATTGATACCTCCACTTGAGCTGGAGTAGTTGATACCTTCCTTTGCACCTTCCTTCAAGGAGGAATGAAAGGAGCATTCTTGGAGATTTGAATCACTCGTTTTGGGGCCATCGTATCGCGAAAGAGAAGAGGGAAAGAGAGAAAGAGAACTCAAGAATCCGAGGAAGAGTAGGACGATGGTAGAGAAGGAGTTGTAGTTGGAGATGGGTTGAGAGTGAGAGATTGAGGGAGAGAAGGTAACTCTGACATCAAGGCAAGAGATCTTTCGCTTCTGAGAGCTTCTGTGTATGTGATGAAAGTGAAGAGAGAGGGTCTTTGTATAGGATCTCAAGGCAAAAATCAAAGATAAGAATAGCAAAAAGCAGAGAAATAAGTTCGCGTGCATTGGTGGTTGTTTTTTTTTTTTTTGGGGAAATACGTATTCATTTCTTCCTAAAAATACTCTTCTACTTCTTCTTTCCTAAAAATACTCTTCCTTTTTTAAAATTACTCTCTATTTTCTAAAATTACTCCTCCTTTCTTAAGGATCAACTCTTATCTTACCTATTGTTTCCAAGTGAATAAGGGCCATGATTAATATTTTCAGAGTTTGATTTCCGATCCAATTGTTCCAATAAAACTCTCTATGACTTAACAAAATGCGAACTTTAAACACTTTTGTAAAGTAAATAAAATAGTTTTTATTGAAAAATGTTGGGTACATTACAATCTCCCCAACTTAGGGATTCGAGATGTCCTCATCTCGAAAAAAAGTGAGGGTAGTCCTACTCTCATTACCATCTCATCTACCATTATGTACAAAAGGGTAGTTTTCCTTAGTCTACTTCAGTTGCTACTGCTGCTCTATTAGTTACGTGGGCAATTGTTCCAATAATGTCCCAATTCTTCACATTTAAAACAACGAACATCCAAACCTGATGTACTTTGCACATTAGTGGCATAAGCTCTTTGCGTTGTCTTATCATTGAACATCTGATTCTGTTGGACTCTTCTTCCAATACCTTGCTCCTTCATTAAAGGTTTAGCTCGTAGTAAGGCATCTTGTACAGTGATAGGTTTCAGGGCTTCCAATTGCGAGATAATTGGTTCTCTTAAACCTTGGCTGAAACGGCTGTCTATCTGCTACTCTATGGTCATTGGCGGAGCATAACATCTAAGACTTACAAACTTTAAGTAGTAATCTTCTAGGGATAAACTGTATTGTTTCAAGCTAAAGAACTCATTCATCTTCAATGCTTGATGGACAGGAGGTAAGTATCTTTTCTTCACTGCTTGTTTGATTTCCCTCTAGCTTTGGGAGTTTTCCAGTACTCCGTGTCACGATAATGTGATTTCCACCATAATTTTGCTTCCCCTGAGAGATGAAACAACCCTAGCATTGCTTGATTTGCAGGTGTGTTCCTTGCATCACAGAAGTAATCATCCATAGCTTCAATCCATACTTCCGTATTCTTTTCAATATCATTACCTTCTCCTTTAAAAGAAGGTGGTTGCATTTGTTTGAGCAACAATTTCTTCTCCTGAATTTTTGTATAAATAACATTTTTTTGAGGGTTTTCCAATATAAAAATGATTTGAGGGTTGCACTAAGTGTATGCATATATTAACATCAATGTTGATAATAACTCAAGACACTAAGGTATTTTTCAAACTTAAATATGAAACTTAGTTCAAACTAAATAGTAATCTTGTGAAAAGTACCCGACTAATCGGGTCCACGTGCCCGTAGACATAGATCCGTATGGATACGAATCTTCCATTTTCCACACCACACTCACCCGTTCCTCTTGTTTTTTAATTACTGTCACATTGTTTTACATATACAAACAAAGTTCCTTTATTAGTTTCTGACACATGTTTGCTCATACAACCCTTCAAACATCACCAAAACAATTTAAACAAGGTCTAATGAAGACAGTTCTATATTTCAATAATTTTTTTTCCAGTTTCTTATGAGTTTGCTACTACCCACGGAATTTCTATGTCTAACCAATAGAGCCTTTACAAAGGATTTTCTTATTCACTAACCGCGTGAATTGTGCGACTTTCCCAATTGCTAACTACAAGGGTATCTCGCTAACCACGAGGCATCTTGCTACTTGCGGGACATCTTGCTAACCACAAGGCATCTCGCTAATCACGAGGGATAAAAAGAGAGCCAATAACCTTAGCTTAATCTCGCTAACTGCAAGGAACAAAATATATTCTCTCAACAAATCTCTTTAAATGATTCTTCAAACATGATCAACAAAATCTTAATATCAAACATAACAAGTTATCAAGCAACAATAGTTTATCAAACAATACCAATTTATCAAACAGTAACAATTTATCAAACAACTCTTTCACTACTCTACAAAAACATTATGCTTTTTTCTTGTGATACAATCACATTTCTTAAATAGTTTAAGGGAATTCCTATGCTTGGCTTCCCAGGTCACCATGAATACAATGCAAAATTATAAATTTGTCTTACCGGATTAGCAACGTGTTCGATTACATTCCATGTTGGAGGTTGGGTGGCTTCAACTTCTTCGAGAACTGATACCTCTGCTTGAGCTACGCTTGGAGTAGTTGATACCTTCCTTTGAACCTTCCGTGGAGGAGGAATGACAAAAGTGTCCTTGCAGATGCAAGTCACTCGCTTCGGGGCCATGCTATCACAAAAGAGAAGAGGGAAAGAGATAAAGAGAACTCAAGAATCCAATGGATAGCATGACGACAATAGAGAAGGAGCTGTAGTTGGAGGAAAAGATGAAGATGGGTTGAGAGTAAGAGGTTGAGGGAGACAAGATAACTTCGGTGTCAAGGCAAGAGAGCTTCCGTTTCTAAGAGCTTCCGAGTGTGTGTTTAAAGTGAAGGGAGAGGGGTATTTATATAGTCTCTTAAGGCCAAAATCAAAAGCTAAGAATAGCAAAAAGCAGAGAGATAAGTTTGCGCATGTTAGTGGGTTCTTTTTTGGGTGGCACACATCCCGATGCACAATTTTGAGACCCTAAATTTTGAGGAGAATCTTGGTTTCCACAAAAAGAAGTTCTAAACTTGACTTACTTCTCTTGCTTCTCTAAAAATACTCCTTCTACTTCTTCTTTTCTATACATACTCTTCCTTTCCTAAAATTACTCCTCCTTTCTTAACGGTCAACTCTTATCTAGTTGGACAATGATTGGTGTACATGTAATTTTCTTTTTTCATGTGTTATAAAACATTTTGGGCTTTATAAGATGTATCTTTAAATCAAGTTGAATATAAATCAAGGAGATATACCTTCAGTACTTGTTTTGGCTTGTAAGTGGATAGATGTCTCTGACATTGCATCTTGTATGTATCCCACTAAGATGTAAGGGCTAAATCCATGGGAGATTGATAATTGCCCATGGTGGGTTGATTTGGAGAAAGTCCATGTCTTGGAGAGGGAGAAAGACCTGTATGCAACTCATGGGAAAGCTGTGACTCAACAAGAGACAAGGAGTGTGTGGTCAAGAAGGGAGAGAATCCACAACACAAAGGAAGAGATAAGTCTCAAGGTAGATCTTCAATGCTATATGTTATCTGGGTAGTGCATTGATTAGTTGGTGTAGGTTTGTTATTCCTTATTTGGTATAATGTATTAGGCGGTCCTCCTAGAGGTGGCATGGATGGTCTTCAAGAGGGCGTTGGAGATGACCATGTAGAAAACATAGACATGGCAGGTGAGAAGGTGAATGATCTAAAAATATTGATTCCTGATTTGGAGTATGTTTGAAATGCTTTCTAAAATGCAAAAAATGTGTGATGTATTTACACAAAGTTGTTGAAATCTTCATTGACAGGAGCTTACATGTGTTCGGAACACAAGCAATAGTTTCATTATGTCCCATGGGTGAGAGAGCTTGTTTTTGGAAGTGTGCATTCCATGGCCGTTGTCGAAGAATATTTGTTGATAGGGAAGGACTTTGTTGAGGGAAAGAACAATCCGTGAACACATGCTGCAACATAGATCTCCTAGTAAACATTATACAAAGAAAGGCAAACTTGTGAAGTGGGTTGTAGACTTTATCTTCCTTGATTTACCTTGCAATCATGATTTGGATGGATTTTCCACTCATCCAGCTTGGGATGAGCTTACCGAGGTGTAGGGAGGCGTTGTAGCACAATCTAATCACAACCCACAAAATTATCAAATCCGTGGATCGAGCAACCCGGCTAGGGCATGGAAGCACGAGCCTAAGATGAATGGAATAGAGGATTCAAGAGATCACCTCTCCATTGCAAGTAGAGATTAGCCATGGCAAGGCTAACTCTAAACCTACTCTAATCACTAATCAATTAATCTCCTACACACATCAAGCCCACCAAAGTCCGACTTGCCATAGACTAGAAACTCCAAACACACTAATGATAAGCACACACTAATTACCACATGTCAATTAATGCACTTCATCAATAGCTTACACACACGAGGTGAATGGTGCTAGAGCTCCATAAAACCTATCTACACACACAAGCAAAGAATAGGGCACACACACAAATTCGAAGATTAAGACCCAACTTAATCACCCTAATTTGTGTTACTAAATATCACAAATCAATTGCTCGTAGAGAGATAAGAGTGGTTAGTAGCAATAAGTACATACACCTCTCAAATCTAGAATAATGAAAGTGTAATACTACTTCATGACAAGATGAAATGTAGAGAAGAAGAGACTAATGAGAAAATAAGAGCTAGATTAATCAAGAATAGTTTACACTAATTACAATGGTTAGCACTAGCCTCTCAAGCATAGACATTAAGCTCAAGGCTAGGCCAAAGAGTGCACACTCTAGAGAGAGGGAGCTCTCAAAAGTGGATCCTCAAGAGTGGATACTCAAGAATGAATCCTCCTTGCCTAAAGGCTTCCTTTTAAGGGCTTTCACCAAAATCCCTTCTACTATGGGTTTAAGCTTGAGCTCTCAAACTACCATATACAACTTTGGAACTCCAAGCGAGCCCATGACTTATACAAAGTGAGTGGGAAATATTGTGACATCCATAGATATCTCCCACTTGATACCTGTGTTAGCCGCTGTTAACATTCCCCCCTTCCTAATTTGGCGCGCGTCCTCGTGTGTTGGTGAAGCAAGACACGGTGACATGGTAGAAAGCAAGTCCATGGAAGAAATGTTGAGATGCAAAACATAAGAACAAGTAACGAGCATCAAAGGCCACCAAGAATGAATAAAAAATGAAGCACAAATGAACAATCATGAAAAGTGATTTTTTGCTTCTAAAAGATGGGTCAATCATAGTCAAAAACTAAACAACATAAAGCAAAAAAACACCTAAACTATCATGACGATTAAACCACTTGAAATTTCAGTTTTATGCATGAAACACAAGCAATCAATTATGACCCTAGGCTAATGCAAGTTCATAAACCTATTATGTGAACAATCTTAATAAATCATCCAAATCTAGCATGTCTATGGCTATAAAAATGCTCCTAATCTATTAGTACATTGTCAAAGTTTTTTGAAGCTCATGGAAGTTTTGTTTTTTGTCATTCATTTGAAAAAAGTAAATCACAATCACAAAGCTACCACCCCAAGGCAAGTCTAGGTGCGACTCTTGGCTCCTTGAACCCTCAAGAAGGCGTTCCAAAAGCCTACTAGTCTACCAAGGCGATGGCTAACCCCTATCAGCCCAGGGCATTGGTTTAGGGCCTTGACCAAGCAAGCCAAGGTGATTCCCCTTGCCTACCAAGTGCCAATAAGGCGCTAGGCCTCACAAAGACACAACATAACATATAATTTTTATTTTCATGTGCCTTAGTAGCATTTTTTATACTTTTTTGGACACTTCTTTGCTTCATGATTCATTTTTTAGCACATTTTTATTCTTCCAACATGAGATGCTAATTGCAATTGGACTAAAAAGACTAAACCTAATCATAGCCCTAGGTCATGTTAAAAATGAATGGAGTATTAAGACTATCACTAAGAGTCTAGGACTAATGAGAAATGAACCTACATTAACCTAAGGTCAAGGCCAATACCTATGATTAACACACATAAAACCTAATTTTTTTATGAGTTAATTTTCACAAAGCAAAGTATTGAAACTTTAAAATGCCTAGCTTTCGAACATGAAAAAACCATAGCTTAGAAGTAAATCCACTTAAGCCAAGCAAGAGAATGGAGAGATGAATAAAAGAGAAAAATCATGGACGCATTACACCTATTCATGCTCTTTGTGCATCCTTGAGCAAGCATCCCCTTTGTAGAGAGAAGCCTCTTGATCTTTTTATTTGCAAAAGAAGTTGATTTGAAGCTAAGTGTAAACACAAGCTACAAAAGCCATTTATTTGAAATCCAAAAGCACACAAAAAACATTATTGAAAACCTAATGCTAAGGTCTTGCATACGCAAATTTGCCAAAGGGGGAAAACCCAAGGGAAAAAAATGCCTTTGGTTATGCACATGATGCTCTAAAGTAGCAAATTTATGCATACACAACAACAATGAGAGAGGTAAAATGCTTCTACATAAGCACATTTGAGAATTTTTACCAACTCTCATGCATGATTCAAAAGTCGATTAATTTTTAGCTCTATGAATTATGGAGTTTAAAAACAATCCAAGAGCTGAAAATAATTCAACTTTTGAATGAAACGAAGTGGCTCTGAATAGCAAAATTTTACTTTTTTAAGCTTTTCAAGCAAGTTGGCTAACAACTAGCTCACATGAAATTTTACATTTTTTAGAGCAATCCATGAGCTAGAAATGACTGCAACTTATTGAAATGAGAATGAATGGCTCTTACTAGCCAAAGTATGTACTTGAAAGCTCAAAAAGTTGGGCAAACACTAGCTCAAAACGAAAACATTTGCATTTTAAACCAAGCTAGAGCTAGAATGTATACAACTTTTAATCCATTGGAATGGCTCTAATTAGCCAAATTTTGTAATTTTTTGCGATGATGACCCCTTCTTGGATCAATGAAAATCACACTCCTGCCAGACCCCTTCAAAAGCAATTCAATTGTTAGTGCTTTTAGCATTTGAACATCCAATACAAGCACTAAAAATCAACCACAAACCCAAAATTTTCATGCTCTCTCTTGGCCATTAAAAAATACTTTCCAATGATTTCTCATTCAAGTCGAGCACTAAAATGTATCAAGCAATGTCAAATCCAAAGTTTAATGCATAGTACCATATTATGGTCAATAGAGAACCCTCAATTTAATGCTATTTAATGACCATTTTCCCAAAATCATGCTCACTTTAGCATATTTGGCATACTTGTTAAAAGGAAGAGAGAGTTTCATGAAGTGCACTCGACTCTGACCAATGCTAGCCGTGATGATGGTGGACTTTGCACAACCCAATATTATGAATGCTCCTTGTTTAGCCACTAAAATTTGACTTTGCAATCTTCACTTCAAAATAGCTCACCTTTTAGTGCCAAAATATACCCAAAACAATCATCACTATGTGGCTTAAATATAACTTTTAGGTATGCACACAAATCCACTGAGCCAATTTTTAAGCATACAAAATACCAAGAAATTTTATTTTATTTTTTTCCCGTTTTATTGCTTCTTGATCATCCATCTTGATTTGGCTCAAGGTTCCAATGAGATACCCTTTTTCTTGTTTTCAATGTCTCAACCCAATCTCAGCCCAAGGCTCAATTGGAGTCTTTTGTTGTCTATCAATTCTAGCAAGGTTGAGGTGGGAACACTCTCTTGCTAAGCTTAAATTTATTATTATTTTTTTCTTTTTAAAAATTTCCTGCTGTCAAAGACGACAGACTGCAGTGTGGGAGGAGATGGTGGGGACACTGTTAGGAATTGGATCATGCTAGCTATGGTGGATGAAAGAGAAACATGGTGCAAGTGTGTGTGTAAGCAAGGTTATCACTCAAGTGAATGTGAGTGTGTGAGTGTGTGTAAGCAAGGTTATCACTCAAGTGAATTAGGTTCCAAGATAGGATTAGCTTGGACTCATAAACACAATCTTGAGTATTGACTTAGCTTAGCACAAGCTCACCATAGACAAGCATGTACTGCAAAATGAAGTTGTTGTTTATTGATTCAAGAAATGAACTTTAAGTAGCTCTACAACCTTGGTCCATAGTATCTGGGATAAATCCACTCTCCTCTCCTTGACTCACACCTTAGGACAAAGCTCACACTTTACAATCCTCCCCTTGAGGTTTGGACTAAGACAAGATACTGAAGATGCATGATCCACAGAGGCTAACGAAATCCACACAGGATGGTGATATCCACATAGGAAAATAAAGTCCACAAAGGATGGTGATATCCACACAGGATGGTAAAATCCACACAAGAAAGATCCACAAAGGATGGTGATGTCCACACAGGATGATAAGCTGGTATCCACACAGGAAAAAGTCCTCCCCTACAAGTAGAGAGTCTGCATCTTCAAAACGGGTCTTCCCAAACGCTACCTTCGTCTTCGTCCTTTTTTGTCTTCTACTATGTGAGCTGATCCTCTGTCAGGTCTCTTGTCTTCGTTGCTTCTAATGTTGCTTTTAACTTCTTCATGGTCTGACTTCGTATCCTCCCCTCGAATGAGTACTTCTGTCCCCCTTTTTGTGGTACAATCAGGCTTTATTCCATGCGTCATAATGACATGCAACAATATGCGAAAATATCCTATGAAAAGCTTTATGCAAAAATTAATGCTCTCTTCTATCTTGGTTATACTCCGAGAGCCCAAGCATGCGGAATTTCTCATACAATTTGTCACAAATTCTTCACACATGGAGAGATTTTAACGATTTGGAGACTCTCCAATGCCAATTTCTATCCCATCACAAAAGCACATAATGTCATCCATGTAGACAAAGACTATTACATACATTGCGAGAATTTTGTTGTGATTGGCTGCAAGATTTGAAAAGAGAGTAAGAGAAAATTCCTTTGAACTTTGTGAAGCTCCTCTTCACCGTCGGTGAAGCCTCTCTTCATAAAAGGTCACCTTTGGTCGGATTCTTTGATGCCTTTGAGCAATCTTCAATGAATCCTTTTTAAGCTTTTCCCTTGATGCTCGAAGGATAAACTTGAATCTTGAGGTTGCCTTGGAGTCCCTGTTTGCTTGTAGTTGTTTGTTGATTTTCGGGCGGAGGTTTTGATGTGGATATGACTGGCCACCAAGGTATGTTTTTAGTTCATTTTCTAGCGTGTGGGAATGCGCCCCTGTGAGGGGGGTAAGCTTATAATTTTGAAGGCCTTTGAGGCTCTTGAGCCAGCGTCGTGGGAAGGGGGGCGCAACAGGGTCAGGTAAGCCTGGCAAGGCGGGGGCAGGCAGGCAGGAACGCCGGGCAGACGGGCAGCGCGCCAGGCAGTGAGCAGCGCCAAAAAAAAAACTTCTCTGCGTGTGAATAATCTCCAGCGGACCCGTTTTCTCCCAAAGAAGGCCGATTTGATTCCGATTGGCGTCCGCCTGAATTGCCCAAAGTTGGGTACTCCAATTGAACCTCCGTCCCCACAATCCAAGAATGGCCAAACTATTTTGGGATAACCAACAAGCCTACAAGCTTGGTTGTGGAAAGGCTCCGGAAAAAGTAGTCTTAAGCTCAAGTGGGCAGGCACAAACTCACACACACACCTATTTTTAGAATAAAAATTGAACAGGCTTCCCTTGTCAGAATGGGGCAGTTAGGGACTCTATGGATAGGTTTTGAGGAGTGCTTCGAGATGACAAGGGTGATGAAGCTTAATGGTGAAGCTAAAGAAATTAATTGCAAGTGCAAATTGGAGAGAAATGACACTTAATGTACACAAATTGAAGAGGTTAAATCTAAAGATCGCTTAATTGACCACCAAGATTAACTAATGAGAGTAGTGGTTCATAGGAATCAAACCCATGAGCTTGCTCACAACTAATTAGTCTAGTGATTGCTAAATGATGATTATTAGAGGTGGAAGGAGAGAGATGATGATAGATTAAGGACTCAAAAAAAATGATTAAGAAGTGCTAATCGAAGCTAATGGAGATGTTAATGATTAACACACTAATGCATAATGAAAATCTTAGCTAGCACACCATGGCTCTGATACCAAATGTTAGGAATTGGATCGTGCTAGCTATGGTGGATGAAAGAGAAACATGGTGCAAGTGTGTGAGTGTGTGTAAGCAAGGTTATCACTCAAGTGAATTAGGTTCCAAGATAGGATTAGCTTGGACTCATAAACACAATCTTGAGTATTGACTTAGCTTAGCACAAGCTCACCATAGACAAGCATGTAGTGCAAAATGAAATTGCTGTTTATTGATTCAAGAAATGAGCTTTAAGTAGCTCTACAGCTTTGGTCCACAGTATGTGGGATAAATCCACTCTCCTCTCCTTGACTCACACCTTAGGACAAAGCTCACACTTTACAGACACCCCCGACTGGACCCGTTTTCTCCCAAAGAAGGCCGATTTGATTCCGATTGGCGTCCGCCCGAGTTGCCCAAAGTTGGGTACTCCAATTGAACCTCCGTCCCCACAATCCAAGAATGGCCAAACTATTTTGGGATAACCATCAAGCCTACAAGCTTGGTTGTGGAAAGGCTCCGGAAAAAGTAGTCTTAAGCTCAAGTGGGCAAGCACAAACTCACACACACACCTATTTTTAGAATAAAAATTGAACAGGCTTCCCTTGTCAGAATGGGGCAGTTAGGGACTCTATGGATAGGTTTTGAGGAGTGCTTCGAGATGACAAGGGTGATGAAGCTTAATGGTGAAGCTAAAGAAATTAATTGCAAGTGCAAATTGGGGAGAAATGACACTTAATGTACACAAATTGAAGAGGTTAAATCTAAAGATCGCTTAATTGACCACCAAGATTAACTAGTGAGAGTAGTGGTTCATAGGAATCAAACCCATGAGCTTGCTCACAACTAATTAGTCTAATGATTGCTAACTGATGATTATTAGAGGTGGAAGGAGAGAGATGATGATAGATTAGGGACTCAAAAAAAATGATTAAGAAGTGCTAATCGAAGCTAATGGAGATGTTAATGATTAACACACTAATGCATAATGAAAATCTTAGCTAGCACACCATGGCTCGGATACCAAATGTTAGGAATTGGATCGTGCTAGCTATGGTGGATGAAAGAGAAACATGGTGCAAGTGTGTGAGTGTGTGTAAGCAAGGTTATCACTCAAGTGAATTAGGTTCCAAGATAGGATTAGCTTGGACTCATAAACACAATCTTGAGTATTGACTTAGCTTAGCACAAGCTCACCATAGACAAGCATGTAGTGCAAAATGAAATTGTTGTTTATTGATTCAAGAAATGAGCTTTAAGTAGCTCTACAGCCTTGGTCCACAGTATGTGGGATAAATCCACTCTCCTCTCCTTGACTCACACCTTAGGACAAAGCTCACACTTTACAGACACCCCCGACTGCCTCACACACAAAAGCAATGCGTTCACCATGACTTGGAGACTCTTGGCCGTTGTGATGCGCCATAGTTGGCGGGCTTCATCACGAGTGTGTGTGTGTGTGTGTGTGTGTGTGTGTGTGTGTGTGTGTGTGTGTGTGTGTGTGTGTGTGTGTGTGTGTGTGTGTGTGTGTGTGCATGTGCATGATGCACCAAGCCAAAACAGAGCTTGAGTCGGAGTTGATGGCAGGACTAGGACTGACGACAGAAGCCGGGAGACTCGGGGCTCGATTTAATGGCACAGTGTGTGTGTGTGTGTGTGTGTGTGTGTGTGTGTGTGTGTGTGTGCGTGCGCGCGCGCGCGCTCTTTTGACACTGCAAAGCAAGATACAGGGAAGCGGTTAGGTGCGAGAGAAACGGCGCAAGCATGGCGACAGAAAGTGGGCCAAGATCCGCGAGTGAGAGAGAGAAAATTAAGGGATCATGTGTGCATGTGTGAGTAGTGTGTTGCAGCTGCGCCAAAAAATGGTACTGGGCAGCGTGTGTTTTCGTGTGCCGGTGTGCCATAATTGGCAGCGCGAGAAATGGTCAATAGCTGGCACAGTGAGTAGAGCGAGGAGGAAACAGCTATTCTGGACAAGTCTGCAAGTGGGGTCGTGTTGCACCAATGCTGGGCTGAAAAGCTGCCAGCGAGTTTACATGTGTGTGTTAAATCAAACTTGAAAAAAGGTGAGGAAAGGCCTTTTTTAAAATTTATAGAATTTTCTCTTGGGGCTTGTTCCCATGGAGTAATCTCGGGAGCTAGCATCAAGATTTCATCCTCAATTGTGTGAAATTTTGTCATGCATCTCAAATTCCAATTCTATTTATCATGCATACACATCATGCCATAAGCAGTTTTATGAGAATCCAAGGCAAATTTTCATCCAATTATTGAAAATTCTCATCAATTTATTTGCAATACTACTCCTAAAGATAATTTGACACACATTTTGAGTTGGAAGAATTCATGCAAAAATTTGGCTTTCACTTCATCAACTAAACATTGCATGCTTACAAGATGAGTTTTCTAATTGTCCTTGGCTATTGAAAACCCGACTACCAACCATCATAAGATTAATGGCTCTTATTACCCAAACTCACTCGGATTTGTCATCTTGATGTGTGAGGTTACAAACATATAATTATGGCATCTCCAAATGCACAAATCACCAAAATTCTTACCATATCCAATGAAATTGGCATACATGACAATGGTAATACGTAAAATCATTTTCAATTGTGTATCAATCGATTCATCCCAAATCAATTATACACTCCAACTTGTAGGTCTAATAATCATCATGATTGGTAATTGTTACCAATTATTCATCCCAATTTGAATACCGAATGCCATTGAGTAGGCACACACACCCAAATTTAGGCCAAAATTTTATGGCAAAATCACATCAATTCCACATTGGAATGCACAAATTTCAAACTCGGTCAAGCATAATTGATTGCATACATGCTCAATCTCTAAAAAATTAAACTATTTTCACCCAATCAAGAAATGTGCACACTAAAAAATTGAGCACAAATCATCGAATTTTTCGCAGTTGCAATGAATTTAGGCTTATACTTAATGATTGCACACACTTTTCATGAAAATTTCATAATCAAAAACCATTTAGGTGTCCCAATTGGCCATCAATCATTGAAAATCAAGTGGTCATGGATGGGCACACACACTCAATTTTTGCCCATTTTTTTGGCAATTAGGCTTATTATCTAATGATTGAATTAGCCGCACATACTCATCATTTACATGATTGCATACTCATGTATCATCAATTGCATCACTTTATATGCATGCACACACTAAAAATTAGATGCGCACATGCTTCAAAAATTTGACAGTTTTTTTCCCTGTTTGGTGCATGCACACACACAATGATTTTTATGCACACACATGATTTTTTCTTGGGAATTAAGCATTATCTTGACACAAACATCATTCATTAGTCAAAATTGACCATAAATTTCATCCCAAAACAATCAAATTAGGTGAAAAGTGTAGGTAATTGATTTACACACCTAATTTTAGAAATAAATTAACAACACATTGGAATCAAATTAACCACTCAAAAATTGAATGGAGTAGGTCAATGCACTTACAATTGATTGCATCCAAGATAACCCTTGCTCCAAGTGACGATTCCATCATGCACACACATGTGTGGCTCTTCCAAATTAGCCCAAAAATTGACCATTTAAGGCCAAAAATCAACACTTAAATCATCAAATTAAACATGGATTAGCACAATTAACTTGATTAAAGTGATGATTCCACCTCTTATAAGGGGATTTCACATACTTTACACTTCAAATGTTAGTGGTTAGGTTAGCAAGGTTTGTTAAAATTAGTAGAAATTAGCATGAAATTAGCATGGAAACAAAGCGAAATTAGCAAGGGTTAGCATGAAATTAGTGAAATTGGAGGTTTGGGGTATTCATAACTCAACATTAGCATCACTTTTTTGCACAAAATCATAAAATCACACCAAAAAATGAGTTATACACACTCAAAAACCATAAAAACTAGTAGTGAAATTACTCTATTCTACCCATCCTAAACTCACTAGCTTAGGTTATTGATCCCCGGCAACGGCGCCAAATGTAGGGAGGCATTGTAGCACGACCTAATTGCAACCCACAAAATTATCAAATCCGTGGATCGAGCAACCCAGCTAGGGCATGGAAGCATAAGCCTAAGATGAATGGAATAGAGGATTCAAGATCACCTCTCCATTGCAAGTAGAGATTAGCCATGGCAAGACTAACTCTAAACCTACTCTAATCACTAATCAATTAATATCCTACACACATCAAGCCCACCAAAGTCCGACCTGCCATAGACTAGAAACTCCAAACACACTAATGATAAGCACACACTAATTACCACACGTCAATTAAGGCACTTCATCAATAGCTTACACACACAAGGTAAATGGTGCTAGAGCTCCATAAAACCTATCTACACACACAAGCAAAGAATAGGGCACACACACATATTAGAAGATTAAGACCCAACTTAATCACCCTAATTTGTGTTTCTAAATATCACAAATCAATTACTCATAGAGAGATAAGATTGGTTACTAGCAAGAAGTACATACATCTCTCAAAGGTAGAATAATGAAAGTGTAATACTACTTCATGACAAGATGAAATGTAGAGAAGAAGAGACTAATGAAAAAATAAGAACTAGATTAATCAAGAAGAGCTTACACTAATTACAATGGCTAGCACTAGCCTCTCAAGCATAGACATTAAGCTCAAGGTTAGGCCAAAGAGTGAACACTCTAGAGAGAGGGAGCTCTCAAAAGTGGATCCTCAAGAGTGGATACTCAAGAATGAAACCTCGTTGCCTAAAGGCTTCCTTTTAAGGGCTTTCACCAAAATCCCTTCTACTATGGGTTTAAGCTTAAGCCCTCAAACTACCATATACAACTTTGGAACTCCAAGTGAGCCCAAGACTTATACAAAGTGAGTGGGAAATATTATGACATCCATAGATATCTCCCACTTGATGCATATTCGATGTAGCCTGTGTTAGCCATTTTTAACACTAGGATCATGTTAAATATGGGATATCACTAGCGGTTGCCTCCATTTTTGACTTGGAATGTGTACTCATTATGGCATCTGTAGGAGGGGAGATATTAGAAGAAATAAATTGTGTATTTTTTCTATTTAATTGCTTTGGGTCATTGTTATTAATCTGTAGGTGAAGCTTCAAGAAATGTGGAGCAAATTTGTCATGTTTGTGACTTGCAAATTGCTAGATGCATTGTTGTCAAGCACCAGGTACCATATGGGAACATTCGGCATAGTGCCTCTACAACCACAAAGGTTAGTAAAAAAAAATTCATGCAATGCTCTATGTGATTTGAGAGTTTGCAACATTGGTGATAGCTTGGAACTTTGTGTGCACTACATGATCTCTACACTTTGGATGTCTCATAAATATGGACCTACACCTCCTATGTTCTTGCAACACTTTGCTGCTTTGGGCATGAAGGCGAGGGACTTTGTGTTGTATCATTATTTGCCTTCCAATTCAAGAGCTTGCACATATATAGGTGTGGAGTGGCGAGGAGTGATGGAGAGGAGGGTGTCTTTTATTCTTGTTTTATGGATATGCTTTTGATGCTAGATGCTATTTGCTTATAGCCTAGTTGTGGCATAGCTCCTTTATTGCAAGAAGGTCTTGCATCAATCGCCCTTGCATGTCCCTTGATAGAGATGATACCTTCATCTCATCTCATGTGGTTCATTTTTTGAGCATGCACATTACACAATCCTCGACCTTCACTGACACCTCAAGATATGTAGATGATGAGGTGGATCCCTTGGGGGGCTTAACTCTCCATGACTAGTGAGGACTTTTGCATTGCTATGAGAAAATTTCCATTAAATGGTCTCTTATTTTTGAGTTTGGTAGTATAATTTTATGTTATACTTTTGCAAAACTACATGGGTCATGTAGTTACTTTGTGGGTGTTTTTATTAAAGTGTTTTGCCATATTATGCAAAGGCCATAGCTAGACGCATGGAGAGGGACCCTCAATTTGATGCTTCCTTGCATGATCATTAGAACTATCGTCTCTTGTTTATTGATGATGAGTGTGACACCACCACCACCCATTATTACCTTCATGCTTGTCTATGTTAATGCAATGGTAAACGTGTAAAAACATTGCGAGGGCAATCAAATGGTAATTATGGTAATTGTTTATCATGTGAAACTATTGGTATGGTCTCATTAATTAGATGTCTTTTCATTCAATAGTAATATCATGTTTAGTTGCTTTATGAGGTCGTGTGTCATACATGTGACATAAAAAGCATATGTGTTCTTGTCTATGCTTATTTGTCTCTTGTGTTGAGGTTTAATGCGATTCTACAAATTCCTGGGAAGTGCATGTGACATAAGGAACTTGAGAGTTATAAAAATAAGTCATTGTGGAATTGAGAGGTCATCTATTGCTATGAAAATACATGTTTTTGTAAAAGAAGTCTCTTATGTTCTTGTCATACAAGCCTCTTTTGATGGGAACACATGATCTTCTGATAGATGTCTTTGATGTTCTTGTGATAGAAGTCTCTTGTGATGGGAATACATATTCTTGGTATAGAAGTCTCATATGTTCTACTTCTTCTATGTTCTTGTTGCGATAGAATTCTCTTTTGATGAAAATACATGTTCTTGGTATACATGTTTTTATAAATTTTGTTTGCATACTAGTCTTGCTCAAATTTGGTTTGCTTGATGGGTCTCGCTCGGTGAACGGAGACACTCTCATTGCTATCATAGAATGTGTATAAAATGTTAAAGGTGTGAACTCTATTTGTAGGTGGTTGCTTGAAGTCCTTCATGTGGAGAGAAGTATCATTGTATGATGGCCATGTGATTTCTTCTAGTGCTAAAATTTTCAATATGAAGAAGTTCAACCAAGCATGGGTACATGTCGAGAGTAACTATGAATCTCTTAGAGTAGCCAAATGCCTCGTCAATCAGTCTAGACAAAGTTGATCACATGTTCAAAGATACATTGAAGACCTTTCTTACGCTATCTTGGTGATGGCTCGCCACTGCCTGGATGTGGAAGTCTTTTAAGCTCACACTTTTACAACATGTTGCTAGATGTTCCTTGTACAAATCCGCATACACATGCCCAAAATGCATTGGCAACCAAAATCTTTTAAATTTTACTCATACATTGATGTTGTGCTTAATGAAATCATGCTTGCTTTACATGCATGGGTCAATCCAATCTTCCTTGTTGTTTGATTATTATTGCACATATATTCTCATGCAACTCAATACTCATTTCATGAGTATGATGAAAGGATAGAGGAACTATTGCATGCTAATCTCAACCCATCCTTGATAAAGACCCATGTTCTCTATTTTAGGAGCCCCCTTGACCATGCATGCGTATATTAGGGTCTGTCCTACATGAGGCTTGACATTACTTCCCCCCTTGGAGAAGCATTTTTGTCACGGAAGTGGTGAAATATTCTCAAGATCACTAATGTTTTCAATAGTGGCACCTCCCTTGGGTCTTGCTATCCATTTGACTAATATAGATTTCAATAGGAGGTTCAATGAAACCAAGAAGACCACCTTGATGTTCAACATTTTTGTCCCTTTTCACAGTGTGTTGTGCTTGTTATCTTTGTGTGTTGAGTCTCCTAGTTGTGCTTAGTATGACTTCACATGATGCTTCTTTCATCACCATCACCATGAATGCAAGCCTAATCTATCCACCTTGATCTACTTACTTAACATATGGTATCATATATTAAAACTATATTAATCTCATTAGTCTAGGTTTAGATCTTGAGGTTTTGTGTAGTTTCATCAATCCCCTCTAAGCTAGTCCATTCAAGCTCATTCTCTCTCTCTCTTGCTTTCAATGGCCACCACTCGTACCTCTTTGCAATGAATTTAGGTTTTACATAATAATATTGGATTCATTATAATGTGTGCATGTGCATGTGTGTGTGTGTGTGTGTTTCAATAACAATATAACATATACACCAAAGAATCCTTTCAGATTACACAAGACCTTAGAAACTATGTCAATGAAAAGGTGGTATAATTCCCATTCATAGTACACAACAGTCTTATAAACAAGTACTGAAATCAAGAGCCAAAAGATGTAATAGTCTGCCATCTTCAAGCCAAGGAACTTTGAAACCATAGTTGAGAAGGTAACCCTCACATGCACCCATGGAAACAACACAACATTTAGTTAGCATTGGTATCATATGCAGGTGATGCATGGGTATCCCACATGTTATAGATATCACCCAACTAGATTGCTTGCAATGATAATCATAAGAAAGGTCAAACTAATCATATATTCAGATGAAATTATTGCGCTTTACAAGCCCCTTGTGCTTTACAAGCTCTCATGAGATAAAGTTCAACAGAAGAAGCTAGTCAAGTGCCTCTACCGGCATATGCATGAGGAATACTCACAACCATCAAATCGTTGGACAACAGTCCATTTCAATGCAAAAAAGTCACCAGAGATTGAGTTGGAGCAGTCACTCCACAATAGCATGCTTATCCATGTTGTTTGCCATATATCCAACACTTAACACTACCCCTTTGCAAGTAAAGTCCTCGTAGTCCTAATATACAGACACTTCTCCCAAATACTAAGCAAATAGTACCAAAACTAAGTGAGCATGGGAGCGCACCTTTTATAGTGTTTGGAGCAAGTGGCCATATTCCTCGAGTGCATTATGGTGGGCCCATCATCAAGAGGTACGATGAATACAACAAAGCCGCCTAGTACAGAGACATGGAGAGAGCTAAGGAGAGAGAATGAGATAGCACTTAGAGGGTGCTGTAGCACGGACCACGGACTTGTCAGGATAGAGCCACCATGAAATTATGTGGAAATTGACAGGGTTTACAGAGCCAAGAAACCCACCGAATGAACATATGTGTGTGTGTGTGTGTGTGTGTGTGGTGGCATTTAATGCGTCAATTAAGTGTCTGTAAAGACACCTCCAAATTCTCAAATAGCAAATTACCTACTATATTTCACCCAGAACTCCCTAGGTCAATTAGCCCCTGTAAGGAATTTAACAAATTATCCTTAAATTTTCCTAGCCGGGCAAAAGGACCACCCATATTTACACTAGTTCCAAAATCACGAGTTCCAATATCCTAGTACCAGTTCTGGTACAGTAAGTAGCACTAGTACCAGCACATAAGTAGCACTAGTCCAGTATATCAAAGTACACAAACCATACTAGTACCAGTAGCAGCAGTCCTAGTATAGTTCAATACCATATTAGTACCAGTACATTATAGTACCAATTCATAATGTTTATATACTCCTTATCATATCTTAGGTGGGTAAGGGGTCAACCTATATTTTCATCAGTTCTAGTATCACTAGTACTGTACTAGTATAGTACCAGTCCACAAGTAGCACCAGTACCAGTACACAAGTAGCACCAGTATCAGTACACAAGTAGCACTAGTCTAGTATATTACCGACTAAGCCCACAAACCATTTAGTCGGAGTAGAAAGTGTTAAAATCAATATTCCATATTTCAATATTTGTTTTTAAAAATATTCGGCCACCATCATCATAACCAACCAGTCATTTAGTGCATTTAAACAATTATGTTCAAGAACCAAAGATGCAACAATTAAGTAACTATACAATACTAGTACACAGTTAGCACCAGTACCAGTCTCACAAGCAACCCCCATACTCGTATAATACACAAACAATACCAGTCCCAGGACTGGTATATCACAGAAGTGGCAGTGCTACCAGTTTAGCACAATAAAGTACTAATACCAGTACAATATAATACCAGGACTGGTATATCACAGAAGTGGCAATGCTACCAGTTTAGCACAATAAAGTACCAATACCAGTACAATATAATACCAAGACACAAGTGAACCCAGTATCACTACACAAGTAGCACCAGTACCAATATCACTAGTAGCACCACTACCAATATCAATACACAAGTAGCTCCAATACCAATATCACTAGTACCGCACCAGTATAGTGTTGGTCCACAAGTAGCACCAGTACCAGTACACAAGTAGCACTAATCCAGTATATTACCGACTAATCCCAAAAACCATTTAGTCGAAGTAGCAAGTGTTAAAACCAATATTCCATATTGCAATATTTGTTTTTAACAATATTCGGCCACCACCATCATAACCAGCCAGTCATTCACTGCACTTAATCAGTTATGCCCAAGAATGAAAGACGCACTAGTTAAGTAACTATACAGGACCAATACATAGTTAGCACCAGTACCAGTCTCACAAGCAGCCCCCGTACCAGTATAATACACAAACAATACCAGTTCCAGGACCGATATATCACACAAGTGGCAGCAGTATCAGTTCAGCTCATAAAGTATGAGTACCAGTACAATATAGTACCAGGACACAAGTGAACCCAGTATCAGTACACAAGTAGTACCGGTTCAGTGCAATAAAGTACTAGGACACACATAGTTCCATTTGGATTCAGTAAAGTACCAATACCTGTTCAGTACAGTACCAGTACTCAAGTAACACCATTATGAGTACATAAATAGTATCAGTGCCAATCTAGTATAATAAGTACCCGTACCAGTACCAGTACATATGTAACACCAGTACCAATACTAGCTCTAGTACAAGTAGTACTAGTATCAGTATATTGATTTTAACACTTTATCCTAGCAATGTGTGTGTGTGTACCCGCCCTATCCCAAGCGCTATACCCAATGGGTTGGTAGTAGGCCCATTGTATATGGGCCTACTACCTTGTCAAGTAGATGATGAGAGTAACAAAAGTCAAAGTGTTCTCGAAGATGGTAAAGTCAGTCTTATCAACACAGTATTTGATAATGTCTTCAAGGAAGACATTACTCCTGTAGGAGTTTTAAGACTTTGACAGCCACTTTGAGAACAATATGTTGTCATTCATAGTCTATCAATAACATATTTTATGCTTTTGCTCCTGATCCCAAAAGATTCCTCATATGTGTAGTTTGTTGAAAAGTAACCTGTTCTTGAAATCATCAGAACATAGTGAATTAAGCATCTAATTACCTAAAGCGAGGCTTTAGAAAGAGGCTTCGTAGGAAGTTCTAACCCTTGAGATAGTGCTAAGTTCCGCATAATTCATAAAAATGTCATTTAGAGAAATATATAACCAATGGTAAAAATTGGTAGCCTCTTCAGCCTTCAACCAACAAGGAGAACCTATAAGGGCCGTGTGAAGAGAGCCCCATCCCTCAAGGATCCGTCCAAGGTAAAATTATCTAGGATAGACATCGAGGGATTAAAATATAGTAGCTAGGTATTTGAGTAATATCACTACTATTCTTTGTGCTAGTTGTGTGTGTGTTTCAATAACTATATAACATATACACCAAAGAATCCTTTCAGATTACAAAAGACCCTAGAAACTATGTCAATGAAAAGGTTGTATAATTCCCATTCATAGTACATAACAGTCTTATACACAAGTGCTGAAATCAAGAGCCAGAAGATGTAATAGTCTACCATCTTCAAGACAAGGAACTTTGAAAACCATAGTTGAGAATTTAGCCCTCACATGCACCCATGGAAACAACACACCATTTAGTTAGCATTGGTACCGTATGCATGTGATGCATGGGTATCCCACATGTTATAGATGTCACCCAACTAGATTGATTTCAAAGATAAATAATAAGAAAGGTCAAACTAATCATATATTTAGAGATGAAATCATTGTGCTTTACAAGCCCCTTTCACTTTACAAGCTCTCATGAGATAAAGTTCAACAGAAGAAGCTAGTCAAGTGCCTCTACCGACATATGCATGAGGAATACTCACAACCATCAACCGTTGGACAACAGTCCATATCAATGCAAAAAAGTCACCTGAGATTGAGTTGGAGCAGTCAAATCCACAATAGAGTGCTTATCCATGCCGTTTGCCATAGATCCGACACGTAATGCTACCCCTTTTCATCTAAAGTCCTCACAGCTAATGTACAGACACTTCTCCCGATACTAAGCAAATAGTACCAAAACTAAGTGAGCATGGGAGCTCACCTTTTATAGTGTTTGAAGAAAGTGGCCATATTCCTCTAGCTCATTATGGTGGGCCCATCATTAAGAGGTACAATGAATACAACAGTGCCTCCTAATACAGAGACATGGAGAGAGCTAAGGAGAGAGAATGAGATAGCACTTAGAGGGTGCTGTAGCGCGGACCACGGACTTGTCAGAATGGAGCCACTATGAAATTAAGCGGAAATTGATAGGGTTTACATAGCCAAGAAACCCACCGAATGAATGTATGTGTGTGTGTGTGTGTGTGGTGGCATTTAATGCGTCAATTAAGTGTCTTTAAAGACACCTCCAAATTCTCAAATAGCAAATTACCTACTATATTTCACCTAGAACTCCCTAGGTCAATTAGCCCCTGTAAGGAATTTAACAAATTATCCTTAAATTTTCCTAGCTGGGCAAAAGGACCACCCATATTTACACTAGTTCCAGAATCACTAGTTCCAGTATCCTAGTACCAATTCTGGTACAGTAAGTAGCACTAGTACCAGCACATAAGTAGCACCAATCCAGGATATCAAAGTACACAAACCATACTAGTACCAGTAGCAGTAGTCCTAGTACAGTTCAATACCATATCTGTACCAGTACATTATAGTACCATTTCATAATGTTTATATACTCCTTATCATATCTTAGGTGGGTAAGGGGTCAACCTATATTTTCATCAGTTCCAGTATCACTAGTACTGTACTAGTATAGTACCAGTCCACAAGTAGCACCAGTACCAGTACACAAGTAGCACCAGTATCAGTACACTAGTAGCACTAGTCTAGTATATTACCGACTAAGCCCAAAAACCATTTAGTCGGAGTAGAAAGTGTTAAAACCAATATTCCATATTTCAATATTTGTTTTTAACAATATTCGGCCACCATCATCATAACCAACCAGTCACAAGCAGACCTCGTAGTAATATAATACACAAACAGTACCAACCCAAGGACCGGTATATCACACAAGTGACAACGCTATCAATTTAGCACAATAAAGTACCGATACCAGTATAGTATAGTACCAAGAGAAAAGTGAACAATACACAAGTAGCACTAGTACCAGTATCACTAGTAGCACCAATACCAGTATCATTAGTAGCACCACTACCAGTATCACCAGTAATGCACCAGTATAGTACTGGTCCACAAGTAGCACCAGTACCCTTACACAAGTAGCACTAGTCCAGTACATTACAGACTAAGCCCAAAGACCATTTAGTTGGAGTAGAAAGTGTTAAAACCAATATTCCATATTTCAATGTTTTTTAAAAAAATATTTGGCCACCGTCATCATAACCAACGAGTCATTCAATATATTTAATTAGTTACACCCAAGAACCAAAGACGCACTAGTTAAGTAACTATACAATACCAGTACACAGTTAGCACAAGTACCAGTGTCACAAGCATCCCCCGTACTAGTATAATACACAAACAGTACCAATCCCAAGACTCGTATATCACACAAGTGGCAGCAGTATCAGTTCCGTGCAATAAAGTATTAATACTAGTACAATATAGTACTAGGACACAAGTGAACCCGGTTCAATACACAAGTAGCACCGGTTCAGTGCAATAAAGTTATAATACACACGTAGTTTCATTTTGCTTTAGTAAAGTACTAGTACCTGTTCAATACAGTATCAACACTCAAGTAACACCAATATCAGTACATAAATAGTATTAGTACCAATCTAGTATAATAAGTGCCCGTACCAATACCAGTACATAGGTAGCACCAGTACCAGTACTAATTCTAGTACAAGTAGTATTGGTATCAATATAGTGATACGTACCCGTACCAATACCAGTACATAGGTAGCACCAATACCACTACTAGCTCTAGTACAAGTAGTACAGTATCATTATAGTGATTTTAACACTTTATCCTAGCAGAGTGTGTGTGTGTGTGTGTGTGATTGAGCACATTTTCACCACCTCAAATTGAGCCATCCATAGCATCAATCTCCTGAAATGTATGTGCCTTAGAGTGGAAATTCTCATAGCTCTCAAATGAGCCCATGTATGCTCATTTTTGAGCTCTCTCGAGCTTTTAAGCTCTTAGACTTTGCTGCAGCAAAAAGAATTACAATGTCTAGCACCCTCACCAGCGAGCAACCAAAGTTGGCAGGCCAGCTAGGTAGTGAATGCCTGATCATCGTGAAAAACCTGGATATCAAGAGGGATCCAAAGATCTAAAGATTGTATTTCCTACATTCAAAGGTGGTCAAAGAGATGATCTAGATGTTCACATTGAACCTTTCAAGCATCATGTTGATCTAAAAGTTATAGATAAGAATGACTAGGCTAAATACTTTCCACATGTATTGAAAGATGTGACATGGGAATGGTACTATAATTATCCAGCCTCTTGCAAGCTCAGAACCTACAATAACTTGAAGAAAGATTTCTTGCTCAAATATAGTGAGAACCAATGCAAATTGGATTTTTTTGGCAACGTAAGCTTTTAGTTAAGAGTTACATGTGGAGAAGATAAAAGATATACCAAAAAAATGAACAAGCCTCCATTGGAGAAGCAAATTATCTTGGTTCTTAAGTGGATTCAAGAGAAAATTGTTTAGAGAGTAGGAGGGCGCAGTGCCTACTAGAAAATTCAATGATCTCATAGAGCTCTGAAATTGGAGCAAAAAGCAAAGAAGGAGAAACATAATAGAGACACATCTAGATCTAGCTCCAGTGAATCTTCTTCAAATGATTTTTCATCGAGTTCTAATTATTCAAATGAGAAGGAGTAAAAAGATACATCCAGGAGCAAGAAGAAGGGAGCATGGAGTAGGAAGTTAGAGGAATTGTCCAAACAGACCTCTGAGATCTCAAGTACCAGATCTCTAGTTGGCAAATTAGAGACCTAGTGTACAAATTGTAAATCCAAAGCGCATTGGTCTGATGAGTGTTGGTAGTGTATGTATTGCAGAGCTTTTAGGAACTTGTGAATAACTGTCATATTAGAGTACACTTCAAGGAGGGGAGGGATGTTTCCATAGAAGCATTGACCAATATCCAGAGCAAGACAAGGCATTAAAACATGCAAAGAATGGAGCCAATACCAGGTGGTACGACTGGAAGAGGTAGTACCAAAATTGCACAAAGTCAAGGACCTGGCATAAATGACTTTACTAGGCATAGTTTTAGATGCCTAGTAAAGTCATTTATGTGATCAATGGGAGCATTGTCATTGTCATCGAGGAGATACCAAATGAGCTGACAAGTCAAACAAAGCAAATTCAAAAGGCTCAAAAGTGGAAAAAACAAAGGGCTTTCTAGAAAGCTAAGAAAAAGACCAAAGAATTGGACGAGTGGCAAGAGCAAAGATCAGTGGAAACTCGCATCAATCAGGGTCTAGAGCCAAGCAAGCTAGAGAGATTGGAGTGCTCAGAAGCTAAATCCATTTAGAGGCTTTTGTCGCTATCTTCAAAATCTTCTACATTGAAAGTCCAAGGTTTTGAAAATTTGGTAAGGAGAATTCTTAGAATGCAACAAGCCTAGTTTGATGTGAACCCTGACAAGCTGATAAAGATAATATGGGGACATAAAATGTTTGAAAGGAATAATCTTCTAAAGGTGGAACTCATCTTTGAAGTAGCAAGCAGTCAATAGTTATTCCCAATTGTGGTGGTTCTAAAGAAAAATGAAAAAGTTAGAGCGTGTGTGGATTACAAAAAGCTGAACGCTTAGACCATCAAAGACCCACTTTTACTAGCATTCACAGATGTGATGCTTGATGAGATAGATGGACATGAGATGTATAGATTTTTCGATGTCTACATTCGATATAACCAATTGAAAATTGTACCAAAAGATAGGGCTAAAACAACTTTCATGAATGGGGAGCATTAAAGTATTCAGTAATGCCGTTTGGGTTTGCAATGCTCCAGGTACATTTCAAAGTTGCATGATGGAAATATTCAGTGAGTGCTTGCATAAATTTTTAGCAATCTTTGTTGATGATTACACTATTTATTCATCTAAAGAGATGCATCTAATATTCCTAGAGATGGTGTTTTAGATATGCAAGGAAAAGAGGATATGTCATCTAAATCTCTTCAAATCACTATTTATGGTATGGAAGGGATAGCTACTTGCTCAAGTGGTGTCCATAAATGGAATTCAAATGGGTGATGACAAGATACAAAGTGTTCAGTAGGCTAGAGCACCAATAAATGTATCTAAATTGGTCAAATATATCAAATTTTATTGAAGGTTCATTCATATGTTTAAAACTGAGGCACTTCCATTATATGAACTCACCCAGAAAGAGGTTAAGTTCATCTGGTCCATTGAATGTAAGCAAAAGTTTTAGTCTCTGAAAATTAAGTATTAGCACTAAGCTAGTACTTGGCCTATTGGAAATAGGGTTGCAGGGAAACACACACAACTTATAGAAGATAAAAAAGCTCAAGGCACACAATAGAGTGTATGTATTGCTGCTTAGTGCACAATGGAAAGATAAGTTAGCCCTAGAATGAGGGGTGTATATACAATGCACGGGGAAAAAACCTCCTAGTGAGGGGAAAAATGCATGGCGGTCCTAAGTGTGTGCACACACATCACTACCACATATATATGCTAACAAATCCTCCCTGGGAGTGATGCGGTAATAAGTGCTGGCACATAGTGTATAGAAAATTGACATGCCCTAAGGACATGATCAATCCACAAAGGGGAGTAAGACCAAAGATTTGCAAAATGCTTCTCACTTCTCACTTCTCACTTCTCACAAGACAATGCCTTTTGTAAAAGATCTGCAATGTTGTCTTTTGTTGGCACATAAGCCAAGCTAGTCTCTCCTGTTGAGAGTATCTCTCTAACATAGTGGTAGTGCACCTCACATTAGGCAAAATTTGGACTCACAAAGGGGCCCTTTAAGGAGTTTGACTTTACCTCTCTCTACCAAAACGGGCGCATGGATAAATTTTTTGCAAACAAACTCCAAAGTTGGTGGTGGTTTGACAGTTAGAATGTCCTCTTCAAGCTCTATCTACTGATATATAGCACGCCATGAGATTCCTCATATTTTAGAAGATTCTTTTTTTTAATTCACTTAGATTCCGACAGAGTTGTCACATCATAGGTGAATCAAAAAAAGAATCTTCTAAAATATGAAAAATCTCATGGCGTGCTATATATCAGTAGATAAAGCTTGAAGAGGACATTCTAACTGTCAAACCTCCGCCAACTTTGGAGTTTGTTTGAAAAACTTTATCCATAGGCCCGTTTTGGTAGAGAGAGGTAAAGTCAAACTCCTTAAAGGGCCCCTTTGTGAGTCCAAATTTTGCCTAATGATGTTCTTTGTGCGAGCATGAAAGGCCGTGTTTCTTGCAATTGCCAAAGCACTCTTACTATCAGTGTAGATGATGTTGGCAGTGTCCTATCCAACACCCAACTCAGCCATAAGGCGTCTGAGCCATACGCACTCAATCGTAGCTATGAAGCCTACCCTATACTCAGCCTCACAACTAGAAGTGTCCACAGTAGGTTGCTTCTTGCTCAACCATGATATGCTGCTCAACCATGATATGCATGGCATGCCAAGCATGAAACAAAAACCTCTCATGGACACTCACATGTCATAACAGCCAGCCCAATCTGAGTCCGAAAAGGCATGTAATTCTAGCGGCAATGATCCCCCTGTTGGGGAAAAGGAGCTATGGCGGGTGATGCCGGAGGGTATCCATGGCTTGGAGTAGGGCGTGCAGAGAAGAGAGAGAGAGAGAGAGAGAGAGAGAGAGAGAGAGAGAGAGAGAGAGAGAGAGAGAGAGAGAGAGCTCGACACAGCAGAATGAACAAAAATATGCTATGATTGATTGATATCTATGTAAAGACCTTACAATATAAGTAGAAGTTTGGCATGCAATCTGAACTTCTGTCTGCATGCCTTGTGGGGCTTGTTCCCACGAGTATACCAAAAAATTAGCCGAACTCGGACTTGAATACCTAACAATCCCCCTCCTCAAGCTCGAACTGGACAGACCCTCTCATGAAATACCTCGAGTTTTTGGTATACTCGACAACCGTGAGTTTTAGGTTTTCTCATAACTAAGGAATTCTGGTGTATCCATAACCTGGTGCTATGATAGGAAACCCCCCCTTGAACAGATAGGGTGTAGGTCAAAAATTAGCTAACAAAAATGGAGTTTTTGGCTCTTTGCCAAACCTTGGCTTTAAGGTGTACCCAATAACCTCATGAGAAGTGATAACAACAGGTTGAGAACTGACAAAATGGGAGGTCTTACCATTTATGGATGGTAATGTCTATATCCCGTACAACTTTTGACATGGCATGACTGACAACAGACAAAAGATGATAAATCTGTGACAACATAAAGACAAACTGATACTAGAGTACATCATTCTTGGATATTGCTTCAACAAATTCAAGCAAAAACTGAAATCTATTTTCAGACAACTTCCACCCACAACTTGATTGTACTGGCCAACCACCAGCAAGTATCGAAATAGTGCTCCACCATAGCCTCGACCATCAAAAAATGTATCAATTGAATCTTTTGAAACATTTTCTTCATACTCTCCGAGAGACCCCGATACCCAAATGTCCGATGCACGTGAGTCACACAAACTGAAAGTAGGGGAGATTTTCTCTCTTTGCTTGGATTTTGTTGGCATGATTGCATTGCAAGGCAATTCATCTATAAAATCACCCGCAAATTTTGGCATGCTACACACGATGAGACAGAGCGTGAATGGGTTCTTGCTTAAATTAGTTAGATTAATTAATAGCTTATTCACAGCTAGGAGCACTTAATCATAGCCTTTTTGCAAGACTGCCTCTAAAATGCCTTAGGCTTGGTAGATGCCGGCTTCGTGACCTGCGTCTTCAACCGCAGCTGCAACGCGTTTTGAGATTGTGCCTTCAACCTTTGTACACAACGCCAAGCAGCCTCTGCTGACTTTGCATCTGCTGCAGCGTCTCAAAACTCCTTGCCTTGCCACTGCTGTGAGCCGCCTTGAGTGCAGTTTTGATTTGCAACAGAACCGTGGGCTTGACAAGCTCCTTGATCTCGTGCAACGTATTGAAACGTTCTACGCAGGGGTGCTACGCCTAGGTCTTGTAAAGCCACAAAATAGTAGCGTTTTGAGACGCTGTGACTGTGTAACCGGCTGTGACTGCGTACCAAACCGGCCGTGACTGCGTCTTGAGATGCCAGCGCCAAGGATCACCTGCTGCAGGAGCACCGAAGCTCTGATACCATATGTTGGAAAAAAGGAGCTATGGTGGGTGATGCCGGAGGGTAGCCATGGCTTGGATTAGGGCGTGGGGAGAGAGAGAGAGAGAGAGAGAGAGAGAGAGAGAGAGAGAGAGAGAGAGAGAGAGAGAGAGAGCAGAATGAACAAAAATATGCTATGATTGATTGATTTCTGTGTAAAGACCTTACAATATAAATAGAAGTTTGGCATGCAATCTGAACTTCTATCTGCATGCCTTGTTGGGCTTGTTCCCACGGGTATACTCAAAAATTAGCCGGACTCTGGCTTGAATACCTAACACCCCCCTTGGGATAAAACAACCCAAGATGTAAAGTGCCACTCAAGTATTGAAAGATTCTCTTGACAACTTGCCAATGCTTAGACCTTGGGCTATGCATAAATTTGCGGACCTGTGAGACTACAAACTAGATATCGGGCCTTGTATTGCATACATAAATAACACATCCAACAACAATTCGATAAAAAGTAACATCAACAGGATCACCAAAATCATGAAGATTTAATTTCAAACCTATTTCTATGGGAGAATCAATAGGCTTGTAGTCCTCAAGTCCAAGCTTACAAAGTAATGATTCTATGTAGCTTATTTGACACAAGGAAATACCACCATCACATTGCTTAAACTGTATGCCCAAGTAATGATGCAACCCCCCAAGTCTTTCATCTTGAAAGTAGCATTCAAATTAGCCTTAACTTCAAAAATATGTGTCTCATTTGAACCAGTGATTAGCAAATCATCCACATATAGAATGACAATGAGACGTACATCGCCGTCGTGATTTACATACAAAGAGCTTTTTGTTGGACTATTACAAAAGCCTCGTTTAACCAAATGAGTGTCAACTTTCTCATACCAAGCATGAGAAGACTGCTTCAACCCATACAGAAATTTCTTACATTTTCACACTTTATCTTCTTGTCCTTTCTTGATAAAACTGCGAGGCTGCGTCACATAAACGTCCTCAAATATATTGCCATTCAAGAAAGTAGTAACAATGTCTCATTGATGTGCATCCCATCCAAAATGGGTTGCCAATGCACAATAGCAAAAATCTCTTCATAATCTATGCCTTTCTGATGTGCATAGCCTTTTGCAACATATTGAGCCTTATAGCGATACCATCTAGCTTATGTTTCAACTTATAAACCCACTTTGTAGAAATGGCCTTTTTGACAGGAGTCAAATTGCATAAAGTTCATGTGTCATTTTCTATAAGTGTATCAAAGCATAGAAATATGATGCATAAGATGCACGGCAAGAACGTGAACAAGTACGACTAGACAAAGGTGCATCCAATTTACTGTCACAAAAAGTATGCACTAGCCATTTTGGCATACTTCTAGCCTCCTCATTCTCAACCCTTTCTACATCAAGTACATCATGAGCATCTGCATGAGTAGCAAGCTGATCCTTAACATTTTTTGAAACCCTTATAGGCTATACATTTTCCTCATTGAAATTTACATTTAAGTTTCCACCATTAAAAAGAAGCAACAAATTGTCGCTACATTCCAACGATTAATAAACACTGCATTTAAAGAATTTCTAAGGGAGTTTTGTGAAGCTTTCCTAGACGACCTTTGTGTTTATTCTTCTTGGGAGAAGCATTTGTTATATCTACGAAAAATATTTGAAAGGTGCAGATTTTATCGCATCTCACTGAACCCTTTCAAATGCCAATTTTGGGTTAAGCATGGAGTCATTCTAGGGCATATAGTGTCCAAGAACGGGATATCCACATATGAGAGTAAGATTAAAGCCATTGCCGATTTGCCACCACCTACTAACTATAAAGGAGTTCAAAGATTTATGGGCCATGTTGGTTATTATCGAAGGTTTATTTTAAACTTTGCCGAGATAGCGCGTCCATTGTACAAGCTTCTTATCGAGTTTCACTGGACGGAAGAATGTCATCAATCTTCTGAGTTATTAAAGAAGGCATATTGATGCATCAAACTTTGCTATTGGGTGTGTTCTAACTCAACCAGGAGAACATAAATTGGACTACCCTATTAGCTTTGCAAGTCGCCAATTAAATGATGCTGAGATGAACTACACTACTACAGAGCGCTAAGGTCTAGCTATGATTTACGCAGTAAAGAAATTTCGCTATTACCTTCTTGCTACCAAGTTTGTGTTTTATGTGGATCATCAAGCATTGCTATATTTGGTAAACAAGCCGTGTTCCACAGGTCGAATTACACGATGGTTGTTAATTCTTCTTGAGTTTGACTTCACCGTTGTTGTGAGGCCTGGGAGAAAACATGTCATGGCGGATCATTTATCTCGTATCCCTAATGGCGAAGCTCTTACGGGGGTTGATGATGAATTGCCTGATACTCCTTTGTTCATTATTGAGACAATGCCTGAATGGAGTGAAAAGATTGTTAACTTCTTAGTTAATGGTTTTCCACCCAAAGAGCTGCGAAAAGATATAGCTCGAAAATTAATCAAGGAATGCGAACCCTATTGCTTACTGGCGGGAACTCTCTATAAGAGAGGAAAAGATGATGTTCTTAGACGTTGTGCCCGCGAGGATGAGTATTTATATATTCTACAAGAGGCACACATGGGCGTAGCTGGTGGTCACTTTTCAGGAAAGTTGACTGCCCGAAAGATCTTACAGTCAGGCTATTGGTGGCCCACTCTGTTTAAGGATGCATCACTTTTTGCAAAGGGATGTGATGAATGCCAATGCTTCAAGAAGCCACAAAGAAGTGATAGGATGCCTCTACATCCCATCAAGGTAACCCAACCATTTGAAAAGTGGGGCTTAGACTTTGTAGGACCGATTAGTCCGACTGCACGTAACACGCAATCACGATATATCATTGTGGCTACTGACTATGTAACCAAATGGGTTGAAGCAAAAGCAACACGGAAGGCGGATGCAAAAACAACAGCTAAGTTCCTCTTTGAGAACATTATCACACGTTTTGGATGCCCCTTTGAACTTGTGAGTGACAATGGAACTCATTTTATAAATGAAGTAATAAAAGAACTCACATCAAACTTCATGATATCTCACCACAAGTCTACACCCTATTATCCCCAAGCAAATGGCCAAGCTGAGAGTACCAACAAAACTCTCATCTCCATTTTGACAAAGACAGTTGAGGCTCATCGCACTGATTGGGACCTAAAGCTTATACCAGCTTTATGGGCTTATCGTACTGCGTATAAAGTTACTATTAATTGCACACCGTTTAAGATGGTGTATGGCCAAGAAGCAGTTATGCCATGGGAGTTTGTCATTCCTAGTCTTCGAGTAGCTTCTCAAGAAGGTTGGGATGGTAACCCCTTAGTGGAGCGATTATATATCCTGGAAAGGCTAGATGAAGAGAGGCAATTAGCTGTGCGAAATGCTCTAGTGGAGAAGGATAGGAGAAAGAAGTGGTTTGATAGCTATTTAAAGGATAAAGACATCAAGGTTGGTGATAAAGTTCTTATGTACGGAGTACGTAATGAAAAGAAGAAATTGAAATACGCTGGTAAGGGACCATATCGAGTGTGTGAAATTATCCCGCAAGGCACCATTCGTGTGGAGACTCTAGATGGAGTTGAAACCATTTGATTCCTTAATGGGAGTAAATTCAAAAGATATTATGATCCTCTAAGCCAGGAAGAGTTGCAAGCTATCCATCAAAAGAAGGCTGCCAAGGAACAAGCAGAGCTTAGAAAAATCCAAGCAAGAGTTGAGGCTCGAGAACGACAACAACGTCTTAGACGCCAACGAGAGGCTAATCTGGGAATCACGCCAACATTTTTCGAGGACACAGATGACGACTCATTAGAATCTGAGCCACCGCTACGATACCCAATTGAGCTAAATAGCCCCTATGGGAAAGTACTATACAATGCCTTATTAGATACGGGAGCTAAACACAATTTGTTATCCTATGGAATTTGGTGTCAATTAGGGAAACCGACCCTATCCGCGAGTACGATGCAAGTCAAGGGCATTAATAAAAAGAAAACTGCTATTCTTGGAGTCCTTCAGACCCCTGTTGTCTATGACAATGGAAGCATAGTGTAGAGGTTTCTAGTCATGCCCGCGGGAGCTATGGAAGGCAACGTAAACCTGGGACGCACGTGGATGTTGGCAACCAAATGCACTATTGATTGGGATACTGGTAGTGTCACGACACGACCACCGACTCTTACCCCTATCATTCAAGAAAAGTCACCTACGTTGCAAACTCTAGCAAAGTTGAAGGATAGCCAACATTCACAAGCCAAGGTGGTTAACTCGTCTTTGCCGGCTACCCATGAACCTAGCACTTCAACACTTGTAGTTGCAGCAAGCAATAATATTGAAAGTACTCAACCTGCACGACCTAAGAGTACATATCAATGGGTCCCCAAGGCCTTACTTCCAACTACCTCAACCCTCCCATCCATTTCAAGAAAAAATTTCCCTGGAGAACCAAGAGCGTGCTCTAGGAGAGTCAAGACCAAATCACGATGGATTCCAAAACGACTATTAGAAGCCCAAGGCTACTATGATGGAAATGAGCAAATTTGGGTACCTAAACGTAAAATGTGTCCTTCCCTATCGACAACAAACCCATATGAGTCAAACAGTGTAACGCTAAAGCCAATGGCAGACCGTGGGAAGGGAAAGATCACAGAATGCTACACACCTAGTCCAGAGCTAGTTTGGGCTCCAAGGAAAAACCAATTTATTCCACCTAGCTCAGGACGGGGGGAGTTCCATGAAGCTTCTAGCTCCTCACGTAATACATCCATAGAGGTAAAAGCTTCTACACAGCCTCCATCTATAGTAGTGGACCTCCATGAAGCTACAAAAGAATCCACACCTCCCAGTGTTCAAGAATCACCTGATGAACCACTTCAAGCTCGATCCTGGGAGAGTACCTTACCACCCTTGCAACTTGACGAGGCACCTAGGGTAATAGAAAACTACTGGCAAAAATCCTCACCTATTACCAACTGGAACAATTGGTTTCAAAGGGTGACGACATCATTTCAAACGGTATGATCTACCCAAGGGAGGGGGGAGTGTTTGTTGACATCCATTATTCACTTGCTTCCCTCTCAACCTTTCTCCCTGACCTCTTAATCTCCAATCTTAGGGAATGTATATATAAAGCCTTATACTCACAAAAACAAGATAAAAAAGTAAAAGAGCAAGAGCCATAACACAAAATCATAAAAACAAATTATGCACAAGAACACGACCCTTGTAATATTTGCACTCTAACCATCATCTATTTGCGTGTACAGATATGGCTAGTACGCTAGAGTCATCCACTCCTACCTTGGGTGAGAGGTACCCTCCTTACTTTTCACAAATATTTCACATGGTCTTTCCAGTGCTTGCATGTGAATGGGATTTGATAGGTACGCTAGCATGTGAGAGGAATTTTGAGGAGTTAGAATGGCTGGTACGTCTCTTGACCACGTCTGATCCATACTTAGTAGAGAGCGTTTCTCCCATTGCACAAGCCTACCCTTTTGACCAAGATGACTATAAGCGTCTAGTGACCTTCTTAGTAAACATGGGCACCTATGATGAAGAAGAAAAATTTACAGGACTACATTGATGGCACATATGGTCTCATGGATGATGACTTTGTTTATCTCGACAACGAGGATAGGGGTTTAGCCTTAGGGTTTCCCCCCAACCTCTACAATATCCTATTCCCTTGACTCTCTAGGGGGAGTGCAACTAATTAGGTTAGGGTTCCTTATGTTTTTTGTTGTGTTCAATAAGTGTTGGTACCTTTTCCCACTAATGTGCCTCCTGGAGGTATTCCTTTTGTTTCCTAGTGTGTACAGGAGCGTGTTGCTATTGATAGGATTTGGACCTTCATGGAACCTTTCTCTCGTTCACACTTCAGATCAAGCGCCACCATCAACACAAACAGGTGTTTCTTGTCCATTAGCATTATCCCTTATCTTTTTTGCATCTATGATTGTCTGCTTTGATTGTAATTGGTAGCATAATATCCAGCACATTTGCTTAGTATCAAACATTTAATTCAATGTCTTTTTTGTCATAATCCCTTGTCTAGGTTTAAACATCAAGCAAGTCCGACTAAGCTAGTTTGACCAAGTTAGGTGTTAGAGATCTTCTCTTAATACCATGGGGAATGCCTTCCTAATAATTAATGGTTACTTAGGTTCTTAATCCGATTTAAGGCAGCATTGTGTGAAATGTACTAGGGCTTTCTAGTGGGCTTGACCCTATTGACCTTTAGCTTAAGTATTATAAAGGGATTTTACTAGTGTGATGAGCCTGGGGAGGTGTATCAGTGTTATATGATCCCCCAAAGTTACAAAATTAAAATGATGAAAATGAACAAACAAAAAATCAAAGTGCCACATTGTAAAATCTTAAGCTGGAAGAGAAATCTCAGCTTGATTGGGTACTTCACTCACATGTATCGCCTATGGTACTAGAGCCCTAGAGGTTCCCAGTATGGGCGCTTTTTCTTGAAAAGAAAAAACCCAAGGCATACAAAATAAGCACACACATCAAAATTGAATCATTGTGAAAAGAATTTGGGGGGTCAAAGAAAAAGTAATCAGTCAGGCGATGATTTCATGAGAAATTCCTTTTATGGTAGCTTAACTACAAGGTCTTCTAGATATAGCCTCTAGTCAGCCCTCGAACATGAATACTTGGCTCTCGCGATTAAACAACTTAATTGACCACAGAAAATTAAGAAGCTTATCCATGGTATTAATATTCGATCTCTAGTGCCTTTCGACTGTCAAATTAGCGACCCCAGACTTGTTTAATTTTTTACCTTTACATCTGTTTATGCATTTGATTACATTGCAATTTAATGTTCATTGCTGACAAATTGTTTGAAATTCTTTTACCAATCAATTTGTCTACCTAAAACTGCATATGCTTTTTAATCACTTATGAGAATGCAATTACTGTGCCAATGTTGTTTGATTTTGCAGTGACTGAAGAAGGCTAAGGACATTCATCTAAAATGCTCTTCCACCTCGATGAACGAGCTTCAACTCAATAGCTTCCGAGGACGGAATCTACATCAGGAAGGGGGGCATGTTAACCCTCATGGCTCACGGCCACGCCATCACCTACGACGGACGTGTATTATGTATTTGGTAGAGTCAGGTACCAGGCTTGTCGGACCAATAGGAAAAGGGTAAGAGTGATCGCCGATGAGAGGCACACTCTAACTGGGACATTCAAGGGATTAGTTGGCTTAGCATGGGCGCCCAAGTGTGAATGGGGTGAGCTCATATAAAAGCCAACTAAACCTAAAATTCACTTATTCTTGCAATAGAAGAGTGCTCTTGCTCCATCTCCATCTCCATCTTCTTCTTCTTCACCTCCTTGTTTGTGTGTGTATGTGAGAGAGAGAGAGAGTGTGTGTGCGATCGAGCATTGCGACGACGGCACGGCGGTGGCGAAGCGGTTGAGCGCGGTGAAGCGGCGGCTCCTTCTTCTTTGCGGCGAGGAATCCTCCACGAAGCAAGCGTAGAGTGGTGAGTGACACACCATCGCTTTCTTTGAGCTTACTAGTTAAGCTAGTTGTGTGCTTGGAGCCGTCTGTGGCTCGCACACAGTGTTAGGCAAGTCCCTTGCTTCGACAGTGCGGCAAGGAGCGCACACTCCTTCATAATGCATCAAACTTGACAACATCAGGATTTCCTTGGGTCATAAGTCTCCAAGAAAAGGTCTGGTAAAAATCTAGCAATGCATCAAGAACAGTCTGCACAAGGGAACTACCACAAGTGAATTTGCTTGTAGAAATGAGTTGCTCATTAATATCATTGATACCAGCACAAAATTCTTCTTCCCTTTGGGGTGTTTAGGGCTTGGGAAGGAGGGTTATACCATGGAATCTTGAAGAGCACCATCTTCTTGGTTCAAGGAAAAATCTACAATAACACAAGTTGCGTTGTAATCAAAGATTTCTTCAAGAGAGAATTACAATACAAAGACATTTTGGAGGGGGGACCGATTGTAAGCAAATCTGGTCCTCATTGAGTTGTCAATATTGATTGGGTATTCTTTTTGAATTATGTGCATGATTTTAATGTTTTTAATGTCTAATTGTGTAAAGTAATTAGCCAGCACAATCAAAAGTCTCCTCTCTATCTTTCTCTTAAGGAAAACTCTCTCCTTTCATAGGAAAATTCCATTGACAATGTGTATAACTTGATTTTAGACTCATTGTACACAAAAGTTAACAACATCTAGATAATCCTTTAGTCAAACTATTCCATTACAAAAAGCTCAATCTACTTCATGGGGCCTCACCATGATATTTTTAGTTTAGGTTTCTTTGGTCCTAGATTAGACTAGTATAACATAACTAAATCTCCCTTCTGGAACTTGTGTACTTTCAACTTGTTGTCATGCTAGTGTCGAATCTATTCTGTACTACCTCATGTTCTAGTATTTCCTCTATATAATCTCATCTAGTAGATCATCTAAACTCTTTTTTAGATTCAAATTGTGGTCCATGCCATGCTTGGTAGCAAGTTTGAGACTAGGAACAACAAATTCTAGTGGTATAATTGCCTCTTTTCCATACGCCATTTTGAAAGGAGTGATTCCAGTGGTTATCTTATACGATGTTTGATATGCCAGCTTCTCATCCAAGTTGTGGGGTTCCTTTTAAGATCTTGTTGCTACTGTTAGCCTCTGTCCTTTGCATCTCAGATAGTATGGTGCTGATTTTTAATGCTTGATAGAATTGCTGATTTTTAATGCTTGATAGAATTTTTTTTAATCAGGTTCTAAATAGTATCATTTATGAAATGAGTTCCTTGATCTAAACATATCTCTAGTGGGAAACCATACCGACATATGATATGCTAATATATAAACCAGGGTATGGACTTGGCTGCATTATTGGGGCGAGCTTTAGCTTCCACCCATTTATTGATATAGCATGTGGCCATAACTACGTACTTATTCTTTCTAGGTGTTATGTAATTAACTGGCCCCATGAAATCCAAAGCCCATTTCATGAATATATCTAAGTACTAAATTGTGGTCAAAGGTTTCAAATCTGATGCGGTACGTCTATCAATTCACAAAAAATATAATGTGTCTTGCAAAAAGCTCAAACATCCAACATTATGCTCTACCTAAGAATCAATACCTTTTTATAGGATTGTGACTAGTGCTATGGTAATCATTCATACTGTAAGAATTCATACGCTTTTGCCATTTGGGACTAGGTTCTTCAACAATCATCTAAAACAACTCACCATCTACTAGTTCATCTCTCAACTACGTGAAGAAGATATCTATATTTTTGCATAAGAAGCATGCACCACAATGTGTCTTGCTAGGCTTATGAAAACTTTTAAAGTTGAACTCTAGGAGAAAATATCATCCACTTGATTAACCTTCCTTGGATAGAAACCTTACTTATTTGATATAGTGAAGGTGGATGATCCACTCAAAAGTGAAATTAATTTTCCATCAAATAATCTCTAATATTTGTTTCACCGAACACCATGCCTAATGCCTCCCTTTCAGTAGTTGAATAAGCTTCTTCAGCATTACTAAACCTTTGATTGACAAAATAAACAAGGAAATTAATTTTCTCATCTGATTGAGCTAAGATAGCACCAATCACCATGATAGAAGCATCCTCATATACATGAAAAATAACATCCCAATTTGACAGGCGATGTTACCATATACATGTGGGAGTGATGTGTGTGAACACACTTAAAACCGTCGCGGCATTTTTTCCCTCACTAGGAGGTTTTTCCCCCCGTGCATTGTAAATACGCCCATCATTCTAGGGCTAACTTATCTTTCCACTGTGCACTAAGAAATATATACTCTTTGTTGCGTGCCTTGAGCTTCTTCATCTTCTCCAAGCTGTGTGTGTTTCTCCGCAACCCTATTTCCAACAATTGGTATCAAAGCAGATTGCATCCTCCTGGGCATTGTCGCCAACACGCACCTGCTCATTTCTCCAATTGGGTGAGCTTTGGTGAGCATAAGTAGGTTGATAAATCTTTTTGTAGAGCTTGGTCCACTTAGAATTTTTGGGCAGTTTTCACATCAAGTGTAGGCACTCACCACGGCTGACAACAACACGTATTTATTCGAGATGTTTACTGTTAAGGATAAATTAGATGGGGATAATTACCCAATGTGGACTTACATGATGCAACATGTTCTTGTGTAAAAGGGCATTTGGAATGTTGTGCAGGGCATTGATGTACATCCAAAATCTATGGATACAGGCTCTGTTGAGGATGTTGTAGGTTTTGATGGTAGGATTGCTACTACCGCTAGAGTTTTTTTGCCTACGGTTGAGCAATCTCATTGGGATGGTAGATATGCACAAGCTCATGCATTTATTGCATTATCTATGGAGTGCACTATTATTACTCACATTCATTCAGCTAAATCCGCAAAACGATCTTGGGATATTCTAGTTGGTCTTTATGCAAGTCCTATATGAGGCTAAAATTGCATTACTGTGTAAAGATCTGGAATCAAATATTATGCATGAGGAAGATGACATGGACACTTTCAAAAGATGTATTTTTCAAGCAAGAGAATTGGTATTCCATATAAGATTTCTCATGGGCAAGCTCTTAGTACAGCTTGGCGTAATAGAATAATAAAGATGAAGAAGAAGAAGCTTTCACTTGCATGGATTTGCACCCATAGCCTTGTTCTTGAGCATGATGGTCTACTCTTGAGCTCATGAATGAGAGAGAGAGAGAGAGAGAGAGAGAGAGAGAGAGAGAGAGAGAGAGAGAGATTGCTTTGCTATCTTGGGCACTTGAGTGAGAGTGTGAGAGAAGCAAGAGAGAAAAATTTCCAACGAGCCCTTCCCTTTATGCTTGTGCAAATTTGCAACTAGTCTTGAATTAGAATGCATACAAGTTGGACGATGAGGTGTGGACACTCCATAATCCAACTCAAGATTGATCACACACTTGTACCGTCTTGCAATGCATAAAAAAATCACCCCCTCTTCTCTTAGACTTTTCTTGGCAAGTGTACACACCGGACACACTTATTGAGTTCACACAAAGCAAGTATGTGCTACTTTGGACATGTGGCCTAGCCAAGCTTGGTAAAGAAGGACTAGAGTAACCTTACTAAATGAGGAAGGGCTAATCTAACCTTATTATTTATCTTTTCCCTTTAATTTATTAAAAACAATATACTTACCCTTTTATTAATTAGCTCAAGTGCAAGACCTTTGCACAAATCTTAGAGGCTTATGAAGCTAATTGAGGTTATAGCCTACCTATTACTAATTTAGGACTTGCTGGACTTTGGTAAAAAGTAAAACTCACCCTTTGGTCTTACAAAATTCACCTCTTGTGTGAAACCTTAACTCAATGCTTTGGAGGTACCATCAAGCTACTTACAAAACCTACTAAATTTAAACGTGCTAAAATCAGACAATTTATGGCAAGTTTGTTGGCAATAGGGTTGCAAGGAAATAGACACAGCTTGGAGAAGATGAAGAAGCTCAACACACACAACAAAGAGTGTATTTCTTAGTGCACAATGGAAAGATAAGTTAGCCCTAGAATGATGGACGTATATAATTGCACGGGGGAAAAAACCTCCCTAGTGAGGGACAAAATGCCCCTTGTAGTCTTAAATGTGCTCACACACATCACTACCACATATATATGGTAACAAATTTCCCTTGGGAGTGATGCGGTGAGCAAGAGCTGGCACATAGTGTAGAGGCAAATGCCATGCCCTGAGTGCATGATCAATCCACAAAAAGAAGCAAGCCCAAAGCTTTGCAGAAAGCTTCAAACTACTCATGAGGCAATACCTTTGCAAACACATCTACTAGGTTTTCCTCTGTCAACACATAAGCCAAGTTGATCTCTCCTACTGAGAGTCTCTCTATGACATAGTGATAGTGTGCCTCAATGTGCTTGAAGAGCTAGAAGAACTGTCGGAAGAAGAGGAAGAAGAACTAGGTAGTTTATCGAAATGCACATGCTTCTTTTGCTTTCGTGCCGTTACAAAAGGAGATTGACGGCCCAAGTAATTGGGGTAGTCAGTCCCTTGTTGCGCATCTTCAATTGCTTTTTCAATGGCTTCTTCGTGTCTAGAAGCTGATTGATTCGGGTTTCGACAACATCATTGAGTTCTTCTTTAGTGAACATTCTCGAAGTAGGAAGTTTCTTGATTGCCGGTTTGATTGGTGTCTCAATGGCTTTCTACCAATGAGTATGTACTTCATCCATCGGGGTGCTGGGTCAAAAATTTTGCATACTAGGGATCCTTGGCAAACTGAAGCATCTACTTTGTGCACTCATCAACCTGCTGTTGACGTTGCATCTCCACGAGTTGATACTGCGAGGGCCGGGGTGGCCCGTACTCAATTCTCCACTAATCCGCTTGAATTTTCCGTACTACCTCCTGCTTGTGATGTGGCAGATGGAGTCGTCTGATTCTTTTCGAAATCCATAGGTGCTGTGAGAAGAAGGATTAAATTTCCCGATATAAGAGAAATCGGCCGTGCTCTGATACCACTGTGCAAACTTAGGCACCCCAAGCCTTAGAATCTGTCGCAATATGAGAGAGAGATTCGCTTAAAATACTTCACAATTTAATTCCAGTCAACACGGCCTTTCGTAGTTCCGAGCCCAGAGAGATTGGCCCCAAAGACTAACGCCCATGTTGGTGATTTTTTTATATTAATGCTCGACCAAAGTGCAACTCCCGCGAGTCCTTGGCTCTCAGACTCTACGTCCAGATGCTCTGAGAAGTGAGGCCCTTGGGCTTCTTTTATTCTTACAGAGGGATGCCAAAAGCAAAGCCCCAAAAGCAAAAGCAATTTGGTTTCTAAAAGAATTAACTTCAAAAGCTGCCAGGAAAAAGCATCAGCACAAAAAGCAGAAATCCGTACAACCGTCATCGTGTTTTACATGTCTGTACGTACGATCTGCCATGTCACCGTCTCATCGCAAACTACAAGGTTTCGTATTGCTGCCACATCATCCAATCCGTACTGTGCTACATTAGCAGCATGACTGTCCGCCACATCATCAATTTGTGACAGCGGGTCATGGTGGGAGTGCGACAGAGGATTGAAGAGTAGATGCTGCATCCATGATGGAGCTTCGGGCAACACGCGAAGTCGAAATAGAGGAGGCTATGGAGCGTGCTCAAGGTTGCGATAAAGGAGGTGCCAGTAACCTTGGAGTTGGAGAGGCAAGATAGTATTACAAAGGCAATGTACAGAGAGCAAGCACGAATGAATGCCCAAGATATTTTTGGAAATCCAGCTTTAGAGGAAATGGATTTATCATCATGTTCAACTTAGATCTTTGTAGCCAATGCATTAATTTTACTAAAATATTTGTGTTATGGTTTGTACTATGGTTTATTGATGCAATTAGTAAACTTATCTTCGTTTCACTCTTTTGTTCCGCCGCCGCCCAATGTTCATCGTAAGCGTCCCTTTTTGTTCCACCCTCTATGGTTGGGTTCAGAAGGGGCGGAGGCAAAGAAATGGACAGGGCTGTGTATCATACGTATGCTATAGAGATTGGTTAAAAGAAACATTTTTCTCTGGCTGGCCCACCATGAATTGGGCAAACCCACCCCCCCCCCCCCCCTTGCCAACCTCCCCTTGGAAATTGCAAACTTCCTCCTTCCTTTTCAGCATAAATTCCGGGCTGTGCAGGAATCGAGAGCGCTAGTTGCTTTCACTGGCTAAAGTGCTCGATCTTCAACATCAACAGCCCATTACCACCGACTCTCTTCTGAACAGGGGAGACGGAGGCAGAAAGGAAGATCTCCATTGCCATTGCCTTCATTTTAACCCAGCCTATGTGAACAAAATGGGTGGCAGAACTGTTCATTTTGCAACTCTTCCACTAGAAATGCACTTTTGGAATGTTTCTTCTGCCTCCTTAATGTGAACCCAGCCGAGGGCGTTAGCGATTCGTTCTCTCTCCCACCCCTCTCTCTCTCTCTCTCTCTCTCTCTCTCTCTCTCTCTCTCTCTCTCTCTCTCTCTCTCTCTCTCTCTCTCACACACACACACACACACACACACACACACACACACACACAAAGTGCTAGCCAGGATGATGAAAGCAGAAGAAAAAGTTTCATGGATGTTGGGTGGGATGATCTTTAGGGAGCCATCCCTCTTTTCCAGGAGAAGAGTAGATCATAGCTAGGCAACGTCTCACAGACTGGTGACGTGGTTGGCCCTCCGACACTCTTACATTGCTGGCAGGCCCGAAAAACGCGTCCACACGTTGACGTAGCAGATTTTCAAAAAACGTGTTGGGTTGTTGACGTGGCAGATTTTCGCAATTCGTGCTAACATGTTGACGTGCTAGCTGTATGTAATTTTCGTAATTTGCACTGACAGCTTTTGGTAGATTTTGGAAACCAATTGCTTTTCGAACTTTTCCTTTTAAAGTTTAAAGCTTTTGGAGATCAATTGCTTCTGAGTGTGAAAGCTTTTGGGGCTCTGCCTTTGGGCATCCGTTGTAAGAATAAATACGCCCAAGGGCCTCACTTCTTAGAGCATCTGGACGCAGAGTCTGAGAGTGAGCATTCGTGGGCTCATTGTACTTTTGCTCAAAGATTAATATAAAATAAATATCAAAAGGGATGCCATAGTTTTTCGGCTCTCCATAATTGCCATAGTAAGTTACTCCACCCTACCAAATTCACCCAAACGCTATGGCTATCCCTACCATTTCACTGTACATAGGCGTGTGTGAGTTAGGGGGCTTTTCCCATATCTTCTTAAAAACCCTCAGCTAGCTAGTCACTGGGCTTAGTTGAGCCAAAAAAATAAAAAAAATAAAAAAATAAAAGTATATTATGGCCTCTTTGTGTGTAAATATTTTATTGTATATATGGCCTAAATATAGGGATTTTTTATAATTATTTTGGTATTTTATTTAAATATTTCTACTTAGGTGTGTGTTTTATTAAACCTATGTACACCTTCTTTCATCCTCTTACACCATAATTATATTTTTTGCCAATATGTACATACTCTAACCTCATATTTTTCCTTCATACAAATCACTCCCACATTTTCACCCTCACCCTCGTGAAAACAAAAAATTGATTTCTACTCATTGGTTACGTTTATTATATTACTTACTTGCATACCTTTTCCTCTTTCACCCAAAATAATTCAAGGAGGGACCATATCATATGATTCCAATATCTTTCCATATCCATAACTCCTCCATATTTTTATTATTATTTTCACTCATTATTCTAACACCATGTGCTCATTGAGCTAAAGTCCATGAATAGTCCATACACTAGTCCCACCATGTATATATTTCTTTATTCACCAATAATCCTCGGGCAACTTGGATGCTTTGTATTATAATATGAAAAAAGAGGGGCTCACTCTTGGATGCATTGTACAAATTCAACAAAGGAGGGGGCCACTAAAAGACTTTTGCAGGCATAAAAATAGGCTTTTTGGTGAGATTTTTCAAACCTATCTCCACTCCGAATTTGGAGCGGTGGTCAAAAGAGAAAATGTAGCCCACGCTCTGAATAATCACCTCAAATTTTTTCATGATTTTTGGAGCTACCAGCGGTGAGCTATGATTTTTTGAGTGGACCCCAGTCTGCCCACTTTTCTCACAAGTAGCCCTTAGTCTTCTCTCACCCTTCCACACACCTACTTACTCTTACACATCCCTCCCTCTCCTTTCCTCACTCAAACCTGCAATTTCCATGGCTTCTCCCACCCTCTTCACCATTACCCTTCTCTCTCATCCCTATAGTTCTTTTATGAACCTCTACATACATACACCCTCTCCATGTCTCTCTCTCTATTGCTTCTATGTTACAATTTCATTTACCTCTCCTAAAAATATCTAAAATTCAGCATCTTAACCATGATAACTTCTGCAAATTGAGGATTTTTCATCAACAAATCCTCTTTTCATCGTGGTGGTCAACCGTGGCGGCGGCGTAAAGAAGCGAAGAAGAAGAAGAAGACCAGCGGTCATTTTTTCCACAATCTACACAAGGGTGAGTTCAAGCTTCTTCAAAGCTTCACCATCTCAATGATTCTCTTTTAATTCACCCCTCTTCCTTCATCAAATCAACTCATCCTACCCATTGTAAATGTATCACTAACAATTCTAGTGATTATTACCACTAACAACTAACTTCTCTTGTAAAAATGCACCCACACTATCAACATATGGAGTAGGCAACCGCACAAGTAAACCAAATTCACTCACTCCCATGGAAGTTTCTCTCCTTTCACCACATCAATAATTCTCTTACTTGAGCCCACATCCATGTGACTCAAGAGAAAAGAGAGACCCCATTCTCATTTGAAATTCATAAAAATTCATAATCCTTGATCTTTCCTAATAAAATTGATTAGGCTTAATCCTAATCAAGGCTTCTAAAACCTATAAATAGAACCCATTCCTCCTTGTAAAAGACATCACTATACCATTGCACACTAGATTGAGCGTACCACACGCCAGTTCTATCTTGGTTGTAAAGAGAGAGTAAGCTTTCTATACACCATCACCTTGGTGCATAGAAAAGCTTGAGCTAGTTTGAGTGAGTGCGAGTAGAAGATATTCTTCCTACCATTGTTGTATCTACCCCAACATCAATGAATTGGTAGTTTTGGGTGCAATTCATGTCCAAAGGCTCACGCTTCTCCTCCAATTTGGCTTGGCAAACTCATTCAGCTTCATAAGGTGACTTGTTTCATTGAAGGTTGTTGTTTTGTTGCTTGTGATTCATTGGCTATCGTTTGGCTACCATTGTAAGAGGGTGGATGGTGAGAGGGCTCCCATAACCCTAAGACAATGTGCTAGTGATGCTATAACCAAATCTTGTCACTTGATTCCGCAAGCTCTAAGTTCCTTTTTGTGCAAAATATAAAGTTGAAGCTAAGTTGTACACCATCTCTCTCTCTCTCTCTCTCTCTCTCTCTCTCTCTCTCTCTCTCTCTCTCTCTCTCTCTCGTGTTTTAATGTGTGAGAGTGTTCCATTGGTGTTAGGGTTAGTGTAAATTCCTTGCTTGTTTGTGGGTTGCTCTAACGATTCTCCTCTTTTGCGTCCTAGTTCGCTCTTAAAGTAGGTGGTGCCCCTTGTGTAGTTGGGATTTGGTTGTGGGTTTGTTGTTTTGGTTTGTGTTGTGTTGTGCCCCAGCCCCATTGAGCAGCACGGGAGCCTTGAAGGGTGTCTAGAGGTTGCTCTTCTTGTTGCCCGCTCCGGACCGCCTCAATTTTGGTGCCCCCACTGAGGAACGGCTTGTGTATGTTTTGTGAAGGCTCAACCTTTAGCATAATCAAGTAGCTTGCATGAATCACGAGAATTTGGATGATCCCTTCATTCCCATTGCAAGGCAAAAGGTACACATAATTGTTAGTACTAAGTTACGATTTCAGCGAGTAATTTGTAGAATTTTAGGTCCTCTTAGGTTGGTAGAGATAAACGCATCAGTAAATCCTTTTATGTTGCCTCTCATTAGGTACGACCTTAGTTTGGACGTCTATATTTTTGTTTTGTTTTAAGAATTAGGTCATGCATAGACCATGGATAATGGCCAGGAATACAGGTTTTTCCCTTTCATTTCACTCCACACATTAGAGTAAACATTGCAATTAGTAGAAAAAACCATTTTCAACAACGTATGGTATTCATGTTTGGTGCCCAAAGAGTAGGAGAGATTCTCGCGTCACCAAACCCTGTCATTCTACCTCTTATTGATTATCATAGGTCATTTGATGTGAATATTTTTATTTTGTTGTAGAATAGATTGCAATTTAGAAAATATTATTGTGAAATCTTTTAAAGAAAGAAAAAACAAAAACGCGTCACTTTGAAATCAATTCAATGGAGAGCCAACGCCAAATGTCTGGATATCCTCTTTTCTTTGGAGAGCCTGGAGAGGATGCAGAATTATTTCTAGCGAATTTCAAGATGTCTTGCCGTATCAAGAGGATAGTAACTGATCAAGAACGTGCAGAAATGTTTGAGGTGGTCCTTAGGAAAGATGCTAGCACTTGGTTTGACTCTTTGCCTGAGGAAGTTAAAGGGAATTACACGGAAGTTTTGAATCGTTTCAAGAAATACTTCTTTGATCCCCAAAACACTCAGAAATTATGGCAAGACATTGTTTCTCATAAGCAAAAAGACTTAGATGACTACTACTTGTACAAGCAAGAGTTCCTACGTCTTTGGGCTCTATGGATACGAAATGTTGCTAACCCTGGTGATGGTGCAGAATTTCTAAAGAAGGAGAGGTTCATAGCCGGACTCTTTTCTGACCTTAAGGTAAAAGTTGAGGCGGGTGCACCTGCTACCTTTGATGCAGCTGAAACTAGGGCTGCTGAGAAATATAGGAAACTCAAGTGCTTAAGGGGGGAGGTTCCAATGGAAGGTCTTAAACCCAAAGGTAAGTCACAAGCATCAACATCTAAGGAGCTTCCTGAGGTAACAACGGAAGTGATGGAGAAGTTAAATGAATCTTTAAGCAGCTTGTCAATTCACCTTGCACAAGCTGTAGGTCCAAAGGGACAAGCAAAGAAGTCTGAAGAGCGAGACCCACGACCTAGGAGAGTCTTGCAATGTTGGAATTGCGGTGAGTCTGGACATGGGATGTATAATTGTCCTTGGCCCCGTGGGGAGCCAGGGAGACCTAACTTGAATTACCCAGTGATGAATGCAGGTGAAGGAACTAGTCCGCAACCACGGCTTATACAAAGGCCAAATGGAGCAAGACCACCTCCACAAGGAGTGGAAGGAGTTCCACCTTTGCCAGACCCAAACGTGCATGTGGTAGAGGTGACAAATTCAAGAGAGGTTGACATGGAAGCAAATGGTATTAAGCGTGGCCGAGGGAAAGGTAAGGAGAAAGAAGGAGTTACATCACAAAGTGACCATGGACGAGAAAAGAAGGCAAAGGAGACCAAGGAAGCTAAGAGGACTCGACGTCGTATCAACCTCCAAGACTTTCCTCTTGGACATGGAATGGCTCCATACAACCTGTTGGAAGACATGAGAGGTAAGGGTCTTGATATCTCATGGCCTCAATTTCTTGCATTATGTCCACAAGTTAGGAGGGATTTAACAAGGGCAGTTAGCACTAGGAGAAAGGTAAAAGAGAGTGTGCCTGTTGTAAAAATTGCACAAGCTGAAATGAATGAGGACATTACACATGTGCTAGATTGTTACATAAAAGGGAGATTGGTTAGGAAAGGTCTAGTGGATGGGGGTACACAAATTTGCATCATGACAGAGGGACTCATGCAAAAACTAGGCATGCACATCCATGAGACACCTGAAATTAAGGTCAAGATGGCAAACAATAGCAAGGTTAGGTGCGTAGGCATTTGTAAAAATGTTTTTGTGGAGGCCTTTGGCATTAAGAAGGCAGTGGATTTCTATGTCATGTCTACCAAAGGAAATGGTTACCCATTTATCCTAGGGAGACCATGGCTAATGAAAATGCGAGCTTTGCAGGATTGGGAGAGTGGAAAGCTAATTTGCATGAACGACAATCACAAGAAGGTTGTCTTTGACATGAAGGAGCAACGCCAAGAGGAGCTCCATGAAGAATCATCTCAAAGTGAGACGGAAGAAGGTTGGACCGATAACACTTCAGAAGAAGAAAGTAGCGACAGCATTACTGAAGAGGAGTCTTCCATCGAAGTCATGGGGGTAAGGTTTAAGCCAACCAACCAAGAGACCTCTTGTCAAGGTTTGGAGGAGGTAGGTTCCCAAGAGAACCAAAAAGTGGAAGATGAAAGAATGCTAGAAGGTATGCTATCTACAACACTTACAAAGGATGAAAGAGAGGAGTTCAAATGTGTGTTAAGAAAATTTCCTAGGCTTTTTGCTAAAGACTACATCGATGTGCGTGGAGTAGATGCTGTTCAACACAAAATTGAGTTGAAGCCAGAGGCCACACCTAAGGCTCAGAAGCTACGAAGGCTAGGATTCATCAAGGAGCAGGCTTTACTCAAGGCGGTAAGAAAGCTTCTAGCATCAGGTTTCATTTATCCAGTGGAGAATTCAGAGTGGGTCTCTCCCGTTGTTGTCACTCCTAAGAAAAACGGAAAGTGGAGGGTGTGTGTGGATTACCGTCCACTCAATGAGGCAACAAAAAGAGATCACTTTCCCCTCCCATTTCAGGATGAGATACTAAATGAGGTAGTTGGTCATGAGAAGTACACTGTGTGTGATGGCTACTCAGGCTACTTTCAAATAGGTATCGCATTGGAAGATCAATTGAAAACAACCTTTATCACTCCTTGGGGTTGTTATGCTTTTAGAGTCATGCCATTTGGTCTGACAAATGCTCCTGCAACATTCCAATGTTTCATGAACATGGTGTTTCAAGCATTCTTTGGAAAGTCAATTAGGGTGTTCATTGATGATTTCTGCATTTATAGCTCAAAATCATTGCATCTACAAAGGGTAGAAGAAGGTTTAAAGAAGCTCTACGACATGGGAGGTCAACTCAACCCCGACAAGTGCCACATAGGTGAGGATGAAGTGATCTTGCTCGGTCACAAGGTTTCCTATAAAGGCATTGAGGTGGATCCTTCAAAGGCAAAGGCTCTTATTGAGCTCCCATCACCGAAGAGTCTTAAGGAGGTCATCTCTTTCATTCAGAAGGTGAAGTATATGTCACGCTTCATTCACTTAGCTTCGGAGTTGCTTCATCCTTTGCAAAAGTTGACACAACAAGTAGAATTTGCATGGTCTGATGAGATTGAAGAGTATTTTTGTAACATTAAAGTCATTTTGTCAGAGCTACCAACACTCATGCCTCCTTGTTGGGAGTACACATTCTTTGTTAGCTCTAGTGTTGGAAGGGAAACAATTGGTGCTGTGTTGCTACAACAAGATCCCCACAGTACAAGGATGCGACCCATCTACTTTGCTAGTAGGGTCATGAATGCTTTGGAGAGAGACTACACAGAAGCAGAACTCATGATGCTTTCTCTCATGTTTGCGGTGAGAAAGTTTAGATCCTACCTGCTACCAAAACCTTTTGTAATTCTCACTGCAGAAAATTTGTTCCCTTGGGTGTCATCTCAAACGAATCATAGTACTAGGATCTCAAAGTGGATTATGGAGTTGCAAGAGTTCCAATACTCTTTCAAGGTAGAAGATAGTGTGCGTGCACAATTGGCAGGGATTCTCTCTTATAGGGTACATGAGAAGGAAATTAAGGTGCCTCAAGTAAAGACCCTACCATTGCCACCACCAAAAAGTATTCCCAATGCTTTTACCTTGTTCTTTGATGGAGCTTTTCGACGAGCCACAGGGAAAGCAGGGGGAGGGCTAGTGTTGCTCAACCCAAGTGGAGAGGTGGTCATGAAAGAGAAGGTCAATCTACCAGGTTCAACTAGCAACAATGAAGCAGAATACGACACACTACTTCATGGTTTGAAGATGTGCAAATGCCAAGGGATAAAACGTCTCATGGTAAAGGGAGATGCACTTCTCATTGTTAAACAGATTTTAGGCATTTGGGCATGCAAGAATGAAAGCTTAAGGACAAAAGTTCATGCCATTCGTAGGATGTTTAATCAGTTTTAAGAAGTGAAACTATATCATATTCCGAGGAAACAAAATGAAGATGCCGATTTACTTGCACAACAAGCAGTTACATGTGTTGAGAGAGAAGTGCAGGTCATCATGGTGGCAGTAGCTGTCAAGCAACCGAGATACCAGGGATTGGAGTCATTGGCTCCCATTATTGGCTACATTTTGGAGGGTGAGTTTCCACAAGACTTCACGAAGGCTCAGAAGAGGAGACTCATGAAGAAGGCAAGTTTCTATCTCTTCCTAGAAGGCTCCCTCTATCAAAGAGGGGAGGATCAAGTGTGTAGAAGAGCACCAACTATCGAGGAAATTCCATCCATTCTAAAAGGTTTGCATGAAGAGGCATGTGGTGGTCACTTTGCCCAAGAATCAACTGTGAAGAAGATTTTGCTTGCGGGGTATGTTTGGCCAAGCTTGCATGTGGATGTTCAACATTGGTGTAAAAGCTGTCACAATTGTCAGATAAATGGAAATAGAAGGTTGGTGCATGGCCCGAGGCAAATAGTGCTTGCAAATGGACCCTTTGAAAAGTGGGGCATTGATGCTATGGGTCCTCTGCATAGGACAAAAAATGGTAAACTCTACATTCTAGTGGCTGTAGCCTATATGACTAGGTGGGTGGAAGCTCAAAGTATGGCAAGAGTGAATGAGAGGACAGTTAGCAAGTTTGTGTACAATCACATTTGTTGCAGATTTGGCACACCTTTGGAGATTGTTTCTGATAATGGTCCAGGGTTTAGGAAGGGCTTGCTCACAGAAGTTTGTGAAGAGCTTCACATTCTACATCGTCACAGCACACCATACTACCCACAGTCAAATGGTTTGGTGGAGAAGGCTAATGGTGTCATTGCAGGAATCATTAGAAAGATGGTGCAAAACAAGACAAAATTATGGGATGACTTCTTGGATGGTGCCTTGTGGGCATATCGAACCACATATAGGGAAGCCACGGAGTTCACACCATTTCACTTGGTCTATGGTCAAGAGGCTTTGCGGCCTATCGAGCTCAACATTCCAACAATGCGACTTCATGGCAAAGGAGCACAAGATAATCAAGAGGTATGGATGGATCGACTTCTTACGTTAGTGGAGCTTGAGTGGAAAAGAGAAGCAGCATATAAGTGCTACAAGAGGAAAGCCACACAAGCGAAAGAAACGCACGACAAGAAACTGAAGGACAAAGGCATCAAGGAAGGAGAGCTTGTGCTAAGGTATGACAATCGACTTGACAATCGTTTTGATGCCAAGTTTGAAACTAGATGGCAAGGGCCATACATAGTCAAGAAGGCTTTCAATTCTAGTTACTATCAGCTTATGGACTTGAATGGTAAAGAGCACTCTAGGAAGGTAAACGGGTATCGCTTGAAGCCCTATTTGAGTCGCCTTCTACCAAAGGATCTACCAAAGATCTGTCCAAAGGCCGCTATCTCATGTAAAAATTGTTACATGAAGCATGAATGTAACTCCAGCCAAAATTCTGAGGAGCCAAACAATGAAGATCTCGTCAAGGACTCTGAAGCACTCTCTTTGGAAAAGATGCTCTATGATGGTACATGAATATACCATCATCCTGGGGGAGGGCTAATGACAGCCGTTTTTCGGCTCTCCATATTAGCCATAGTAAGTTACTCCACCCTACCAAATTCACCCAAACGCTATGGCTATCCCTACCATTTCACTGTACATAGGCGTGTGTGAGTTAGGGGGCTTTTCCCATATCTTCTTAAAAACCCTCAGCTAGCTAGTCACTGGGCTTAGTTGAGCCAAAAAAATAAAAAAAATAAAAAAATAAAAGTATATTATGGCCTCTTTGTGTGTAAATATTTTATTGTATATATGGCCTAAATATAGGGATTTTTTATAATTATTTTGGTATTTTATTTAAATATTTCTACTTAGGTGTGTGTTTTATTAAACCTATGTACACCTTCTTTCATCCTCTTACACCATAATTATATTTTTTACCAATATGTACATACTCTAACCTCATATTTTTCCTTTATACAAATCACTCCCACATTTTCACCCTCACCCTCGTGAAAACAAAAAATTGATTTCTACTCATTGGTTACGTTTATTATATTATTTACTTGCATACCTTTTCCTCTATCACCCAAAATAATTCAAGGAGGGACCATATCATATGATTCCAATATCTTTCCATATCCATAACTCCTCCATATTTTTATTATTATTTTTACTCATTATTCTAACACCATGTGCTCATTGAGCTAAAGTCCATGAATAGTCCATACACTAGTCCCACCATGTATATATTTCTTTATTTACCAATAATCCTCGGACAACATGGATGCTTTGTATTATAATATAACAAAGGAGGGGCTCACTCTTGGATGCATTGTACAAATTCAACAAAGGAGGGGGCCACTAAAAGACTTTTGCAGGCATAAAAACAGGCTTTTTGGTGAGATTTTTTAAACCTATCTCCACTCCGAATTTGGAGTGGTGGTCAAAAGAGAAAATGTAGCCCACGCTCTGAATAATCACCTCAAATTTTTTCATGATTTTTGGAGCTACCAGCGATGAGCTATGATTTTTTGAGTGGACCCTAGTCTGCCCACTTTTCTCACAAGTAGCCCTTAGTCTTCTCTCACCATTCCACACACCTACTCACTCTTACACATCCCTCCCTCTCCTTCCCTCACTCAAACCTGCAATTTCCATGGCTTCTCCCACCCTCTTCACCATTACCCTTCTCTCTCATCCCTATAGTTCTTTTATGAACCTCTACATACATACACCCTCTCCATGTCTCTCTCTATTGCTTCTATGTTACAATTTCATTTACCTCTCCTAAAAATATCTAAAATTCAGCATCTTAACCATGATAACTTCTGCAAATTGAGGATTTTTCATCAACAAATCCTCTTTTCATCGTGGTGGTCAACCGTGGCGGCGGCATAAAGAAGCGAAGAAGAAGAAGAAGACCAGCGGTCATTTTTTCCACAATCTACACAAGGGTGAGTTCAAGCTTCTTCAAAGCTTCACCATCTCAATGATTCTCTTTTAATTCACCCCTCTTCCTTCATCAAATCAACTCATCCTACCCATTGTAAATGTATCACTAACAATTCTAGTGATTATTACCACTAACAACTAACTTCTCTTGTAAAAATGCACCCACACTATCAACATATGGAGTAGGCAACCGCACAAGTAAACCAAATTCACTCACTCCCATGGAAGTTTCTCTCCTTTCACCACATCAATAATTCTCTTACTTGAGCCCACATCCATGTGACTCAAGAGAAAAGAGAGACCCCATTCTCATTTGAAATTCATAAAAATTCATAATCCTTGATCTTTCCTAATAAAATTGATTAGGCTTAATCCTAATCAAGGCTTCTAAAACCTATAAATAGAACCCATTCCTCCTTGTAAAAGACATCACTATACCATTGCACACTAGATTGAGCGTACCACACGCCAGTTCTATCTTGGTTGTAAAGAGAGAGTAAGCTTTCTATACACCATCACCTTGGTGCATAGAAAAGCTTGAGCTAGTTTGAGTGAGTGCGAGTAGAAGATATTCTTCCTACCATTGTTGTATCTACCCCAACATCAATGAATTGGTAGTTTTGGGTGCAATTCATGTCCAAAGGCTCACGCTTCTCCTCCAATTTGGCTTGGCAAACTCATTCAGCTTCATAAGGTGACTTGTTTCATTGAAGGTTGTTGTTTTGTTGCTTGTGATTCATTGGCTATCGTTTGGCTACCATTGTAAGAGGGTGGATGGTGAGAGGGCTCCCATAACCCTAAGACAATGTGCTAGTGATGCTATAACCAAATCTTGTCACTTGATTCCGCAAGCTCTAAGTTCCTTTTTGTGCAAAATATAAAGTTGAAGCTAAGTTGTACACCATCTCTCTCTCTCTCTCTCTCTCTCTCTCTCTCTCTCTCTCTCTCTCTCTCTCTCTCTCTCTCTCTCTCTCTCTCTCTCTCTCTCGTGTTTTAATGTGTGAGAGTGTTCCATTGGTGTTAGGGTTAGTGTAAATTCCTTGCTTGTTTGTGGGTTGCTCTAACGATTCTCCTCTTTTGCGTCCTAGTTCGCTCTTAAAGTAGGTGGTGCCCCTTGTGTAGTTGGGATTTGGCTGTGGGTTTGTTGTTTTGGTTTGTGTTGTGTTGTGCCCCAGCCCCATTGAGCAGCACGGGAGCCTTGAAGGGTGTCTAGAGGTTGCTCTTCTTGTTGCCCGCCCCGGAGCGCCTCACTGCAGACGAGGAGTTGGTTGACAATGGAATTCGTACAATAAGAGGATGTCTAGGGTCAGTTCAAGATCATGAAGGTTCCCCCGTCGCACTTAGCAAGTTGGTGAATACTAGGAAGTGAACTCAATAAAGGCACAAAGCCAAGGTGGGGTTACCAAAGGAAAGTACCCGACAATTGGGCCACATTGCATTTTTGGATGCGATCGCAATGGGCATACCACGGAAGCATCTCCTAAAATGTAGGAAACTGCTATTTTTGGCCATGAAATATGTTCGCGTCATTACCTTCGGAATGACAAGGGGAACATTTTAGAACTCTGTTGCAAAGTCAACTAGGCAACCGGTCGGGATATTTTTAAGCGGCAATCTCGAACAAGAAATTGCTTGTAAACATTCCATGTGGCACAAAATGGTGCACTTTCCTCTTGCAAAAAAATGGGCACCGAATTTGTAGCTGGGAGGCTTCATTTGCAAGCTCTTGCTGAAGGGGATCGGGGAGCACCACAGACGGAGAGTGAGAGAGAGAGAGAGAAGGAGATACACACACGATGTGGGTGGGGAGACTCAAAGAGTGAGCAGCCCCCTATACACTTATGCTATGTATAAGGTATACAAGTCAGTGGGCGCCCAGACTCTGGGCGGCCGAGCAAGGCACAGACGCCTATACCCCAACAACCTCCCACTTAAAGGCGACTGTGCCTTTAAGCAAGGGAACCTAGTCTAAAGACTACAAAAGGTGAGAGAAAACCGCTCTTAACCGATGCCCACTGGCTGGCTGTGATCGTGTGCATCCGGCTGTCCTGCTCCCGTGTATGTCCATACACCACTAGACGTACCGCACACGTACTACAAGTATGTACGCAATACCTGCATATCTCCCTCGTGCACTATGCCATCATCAGTGAACAAACTACTGACAACCCCAACTGCAAATGCTCCCACTACAACTGCGATATCCGGTCTCAAGATCAACATCTCATACATGAGACCACCGAATGCCGATGCAATGCTAGCGGGCTCTGGTAGCTCTACAGAGCATACATCAACATATATATCCCTGGCAATAGGCATCTCTGACTGACAAGGCGTGTCAGCCACATGCATCTCCTGACTGTCCGCAAAAGACGCATCAACCTGTCGTGCAACCTCAGAGCAAACCAGCTGCTCTAGGTGTCCGCTGGAAGACATATCCTGCACAACTATATCCCCATGCTCACTGTCGAGCATAGAAAGGAATGATTGCATAATCGCTGACGTCTCAGCCTCCTCTGCAATCATCCACTGCAAACATGACCACTCAATCTGCTGTGACTCACTAGAGCTCTCATGCTCTAACTCCGTATGCATAGACTCTTGCACAACGTCCTCCTGTCATGACTCACTAGAGCAAGATCGCTCTACCTGTCTATTCTGCATAGAAGTATCTCGCACAACTGAATCTCTGCTTTGCTCAGTCACTAGCAAAGCATGCATGTCTGACTCTGTCACCTCTCTCTGTGACTGCTCAAGTCGTGCCCCAACTGTGTGCACAATGAGCTCACTACTCTGCACTCCATGCAAAGCATCCTGCAACCCACAAGCAAAAGAGACTCGCCTGCTCTCTCGCTCTCTACCTGGCTGCGTGATCACAGAGACAACACCGTCTCTCGCGTGATCCACATGCAATGGGTAACCTGTACCACTCCTGGCACCTCTCGCAATCACTAGCGAACCCAAATGCATCACAAAATCTCGCTCTCGTAGCGAAATCTGACATCCACAATCTCTAAGCTGACCAATCGAGATCAAAATCACTGTCAAATCTGGTACATAGCGCACATGTCGTAACAAGTAAGATGCACCACTCGGTAATGACAGTCTCACATCTCCTGCACGTGCTATCGCATGCACCGATCCATCGGTCAAACGTACACCGCCAAGCATCCCGCTAGAATAGCTACAAAACCATGCATGATGCTGCGTGACATGAAACATAGCATCTGCGTCTAGCAACCACTGCGAAGGGAGTGCACTATCCACATGTATAGCATCTCGTGCATAGCTCGAGGTAAAAGTGACATCCCCGTCACTAGTATACTCCGACACTACATGTGCCTCAACTGTCAAAGCAACTGAGTCCATGGCATCACTACATACATCTCTGAGACTGCCATGTCTCCTACGATGTCGCATACGACGAAAACAACGCCGTCTAACGTGTCCAGAATGACCACAATACCAACATGTCACCTGTCGGCGTGCTCGTGAATGTACATGTCTCACACGAGTTCGTGATGACTCAGATCTATCATACATATCATGTAATCTGCGCCAAAGTGCTCTCGAAGTAGTCTCATACATAACAAGAGCATATACAGATTCCGCAAGGTGCAAAGAGAGCGTAGATAGTGCCATCTCCTCTAGCTCCTGCCACTGATCGTCAGACATGTTTGAAGGTCTACCTACATCACCACTCAATGGTCGATGCAACCCTCGCTGTGTCAATGCATCAAGCATACACTCTCTCCATGCCGCAAAGTCTGACCCATCAGACATGCGCATCTGTGAGAGGTCACAATCTGATCGATCACCTGTCTCTGCCATGAGCACCATGTAGCAAACTAGAAAGCAAAACCACCTCACCAACAACACCTGAAAACTGTCTACCAATATGGCCAGAAACTCAATGTAAAACCTGTGAGACACACTCCAAAATAGAGCTCCCGCAATGTCAATATAAGCCTCGCCTGCTCTAGTATCACACTGCAATCAAACGCACTACTTACAAGACGCATTCATGACGACCATAACCTTGTGCATAATCTTCACCGAATCAGCCCTGAAATTCAGCCCAAAATTACAAAATTCTCAGCCCTCTTGCATGGCCAAAAACAGTCCGTAATTCAGCCCCACACTACCAACCGTAGCGCTTAAAGAATCAGCCCAAAACTTCTTCAAGAAGTTATGACTTGTTTGGTCTAAAGATCACCTGCACACACGCCATCATAGAGCATACATCTGTGAGCTAATCACCAAGCCCACACTGGCCGGTATCGATACATACACACGCACAAATCTCCCACCTGCAGAGAACACCGCACGCAAATGCTGAGCGCAACCCGCAATCTCTACCTAGATCGCATAAATGATGCGCATAAAACTCCTGGGAAAATTTCGCCAGAGTTTCGTCAGTAAAACGGCCACAAAACCAGTAACCAAACTAACTGCACGCTCAAAACCATGAGCAACCAAAGCGCATCAAACCGCACTCCAAATGCATGCACCAATCTCCACACTTTGCATACATCATTGCAAACACCTGCAAATCTAGTACACAAATATCTGCTCTACCTGTGACTGCCAAAAAACATGCTCGAGGCATACATTGCCGAGCTCAAAATGCAATCACATTAGTCTCCCTGAGCATCAAACCACACAAGGCATACATCGTATCCTCCCACCTGTGAGGAAACTTGCAGCAAATATCACTCTCACATCTGAGAGCAAGCCATGTGTGAAATCCTCGACACACAATAAACAACTGCTGCTGCAGAAAATTCAGCATTCAGAATTTTAAAATTCTGATATAACGAGCGCGTCCGGAGCGTGCCAAAACCCCAAGGTAGACTCTTGGATCACATGTATCCGAGTTCGGGTGTGAAAGCTATGCCAAAAAATCTTCGTTTCGACCCAAAAACGCAGCATAAACTGCCAAAAGAGGGTTGAAAAATGCAGCTCCTCAACCGTAGCTCGAATGAGGTTTCTGATGGCTCGAATGGCTTCGAAAGGGGGGTAAAACTCTTGGACACCTCCTGGAAACGCTCTCGGAAAGCTGAATTTGCCGATGCCGAAGTCGAAACCCTGTTTGCACTCTTGAAAGTGCGCACGCACGTGGACTCGATTTCAGGAATGAAACTGGCTCTCCGCTGTCGTCGTGACTGTGCACACACGCGCTCCCTCCGCACCTACGCTCTGATACCAATTGAAGGGGATCGGGGAGCACCACAGACGGAGAGTGAGAGAGAGAGAAGGAGATACACACACGATGTGGGTGGGGAGACTCAAAGAGTGAGCAGCCCCCTATACACTTATGCTATGTATAAGGTATACAAGTCAGTGGGCGCCCAGACTCTGAGCGGCCGGGCAAAGCACAGACGCCTATACCCCAACACTTGCCCCACAGGTTAAGAGCTATTGACTGCAAGCTTTCCGTGTCATGTACAGTGTTGTGCAAGAAGTCATGTCTTGTACACCCCACACTGCTCTCTCTCTTCCCTATGTGCAGTATTGTGATGCCCCACAAGAATTCTCTTATTGACTCATACAACTGTGTGGTTACATGCGTTTTTGTTGAGGCACGAGCCTCCCTGAGCAGGAATAGGAGTAGTTGACTGCTCCTCCAAAAGTAGGCACGAGTGAGGGTGATAATCTCACCGTACATGTGCGATTTCAATGTTGGTTATGCGTTGTATTTTGACTGTTTTTCAGTCATACGGATGCCAGAACCCTTGGGAATAGTGCCCCACTGCTAGAGGGCAGTTCAGGGACTATTTACGGTTGAAAACAGGGTAAAAACAAGTAAATACAGCAAGCTGAATTTACTATTTTTGGGCAAAAATCAGAGGGTTTATGCCAGTGGAAATGAGTTCCAGCAAGGGAATTGGTTTCGGTCAAGTTTTGGGGCTGTTATGTTGCCGAAATTTTGCAAAAACATGTGGTCTCTAGCTGGATACAGGTAAAGAATTCCCAGGACTCTACTTTGTAATTTACCCTCCTAAAGTATAAAGAAATACCGAAAGGGGCACCAATTTTGGGGCCTACAGGTTGTCGACGTTTGCTTGGAGCATTCTAGCTTTTGAGCCGTGTGTGTGCTTAAGTGTTATTTCCCGTCGCATGTTACCTTTGTAAGTGCTCCCTGTGTGTGTATAAAATAAAGAATTTAGGGTGAAAGCCAAAGCCTACCGCCCCACGGGCCGGTTTCATGTAGCCCTCCTAATCTTGGAGTGCTGTGAATAATGCCCTTTCTCCAGAGAAAGCTATGTCAAACTGTTGTATGAAGGCCAAAGCCATCGGAGCATTTTGAAATCCTGAAAAAGAGTCAAACTTAATTGACTATCCACCTTCTTTGAATTCTCTTACTTTCTTGCTTTTATCTTCGAGAAAGTCATATTGGTTGGCTTTATAGAAATGCTTCTTCTTTGCATAAAACATGTGATTGTCGGAGTCCAAAATGTTCGGGGATAAGTCCTCTGTAGAACTGTCAGAAACTGGGCAAAATTTAGGTTTCTTTGCCTTTTTCTTGGCCTTTTCGAAGCTTTGCTTTTTGCCTTTTCTGTCTTCTTCGCTCGAATCAGAAGAGCTAGAAGAATTGTCAGAAGAAGAAGAAGAAGAACTAGGTAGTCCTTCAAATCGTACACGCTTCTTCTGCTTCCTCGCCGATGCAAAAGAAGATTGACGACCCAAATAACCCGGGAAGTAAGTTCCTTTCTTGTGCTTTTTCTCATGATTTTTGGATTTGTTGTTTGTGTCCAAAAACTGGCTAATCTGTGTCTGAACCACCTGTGAAGATCTCTATATTACTTTATATGTATTTATTATGTTTGAGCACAAGACTAGAATTAGAAAGCTAACTCTGACAAGAGACTCAAGAGACCGTGTTTGATTGAATGAATGAAAACTAAGTACAAAGGGTTCCTTTATAGGAAGCGAAGAGTCACTAGTGACAAGGCATGTCTCATGGTGAAGAGACATGACTTTAGACATAAAGACACATCCTTTCGACGAAAAGCTGCAACTGTTGGGCAAAGAGTCGCACCCGTAGAGCGAAGGGGTGTGACTAGTCATCGAAGGAGTGTGGCTATTGGCGAAGAGGCATGTCTTTTGAACGAAGAGTCGCAACCATCCAAGCGTAGGGGTCCTCCTTGGCATGGCACTTCTCCTATCTGCATTCATAAGTGTATGTATATGAATCCTAACATTTCCTCCCTCTTTAAATAAAACCCATGTGTTAAATGAAAACCTGCCGTTTGTCAAAGAATTCTTGAAGTAGGTGAGGTCATTGTTGCATGTCTTCATCTGTTTGCCAAGTAGAATCTGACTCATCCAAGTCTATCCACTTAACAAGAAACTCGGTTATAATCTTTTGTCTTGTTTCTTTCTAACAAACATTGAGAATCTTTTCTGGAACAAGAATAATATGTTCATCTTCCAATAAGAATCCCAAAATTCTTCAAAATCGTCTTAAAAAACTGTCACTTCATGATTTACAATTGGCATAATATCATCCAATAAAGAATCAAAGAAAGCATAGTCGTTTTCAAACTCGGAATCTGCAACTATGTCCTTATCTTTGTCTGGTAACGAAGTAACACTAGAAAAAACTTCTTGATTAAGATCATCTTTGTCTTCATCGATTGGTTCAGGAAAAGTTAATGAATTCAAAATTTCATTAATAATAATTTCTGCATTTGCATCTGAGATCATATTCGCTTCATAATCTGCTGTATCATGTTGTTTGACTAGTACACGTGAGGCTTGAATCACTCGTTTTGCATGCTAAAGCCCGTGTAAAATCAATTCACGTCCATCTTTGAACAAATTGATAGTATGTCCTCGAAAGCTAATTGTTGGATCATATTGAAATAACCAATGCTGACCAAGAATCATGTTGTAATAACATAGAGGCATAACTTCAAAATCTAGTTGATCTGCATAATTTTGAATACTGAACTGCAACTGTCAAACTATCTTATCACAAGTTAAAAGTGATCCATTTGTTAATTCCACATCATATAAGTGAGATGTCTTCTAAGTTGGTAAGCCAAGTTGTCGAACTAACTGAGTGCTGACAAAATTATTCGAGCATTCGTTGCGCTCCAATATGTTGATGGATCGACCATTGAGAGTTCCAAGAAGGCTCAAAACTTGCTTTGAAAGAGGCTCCAAAACTGAAGAATTGCACTGAGCATGATTCATAAGAATAGCCGTATCCTCTGAGACACGAATTGTGTTGACCACAGATTTTTCTTTATCTTGAGCAAAAGTTGGTTGTTCAGCATTCGATGATGTTTCCGCATTGGAATTTCTTTTCAAATTAGACGGATTTGGTCTATTTGGACATTGATACCATCTATGGTCACCCTTGCAAATTGTACATAATCCTTCCTTCTTTGAAATCGAAGAAGCATTTGACGAAGAGCCTTGCTGAGTATTGGAATGCCAATCTTGAGAAAAATCACGTCCTTTACCACGATCAAGTGGAGGAACATTTGAAGAAGATCTGCTTTGAGATTGTCGATCTTGAGAATAGAACCTTGAAGTTGAATAAGGTGTTGTGGCTTGCTGTCTGAACTGAAATTGTTGTTGTTGACTTTGGCTATAACTTTCTTTGCGGTCACGCTGTGAAAAGTGAGAGCTATTTGAAGATCTGGCACCAGGGAGAAAATTCCGTGTAGAGCGCCGATTATCGCCAAGACACTCCACATAGGCAATTGTAGCATCCAAGGTGGTAGGGTTGTATTTGTGCACATTGTTCTTCAAGTTGGGTTTGAGTCCGTCAATAAAATTGTGAAGTTTATCAGAGGGACTAAGGGTCTCTATCTCCAGAGTTCCCCTTTGGAACTCTGTGATGTACACTCCGAAGGAACGTGTTTGGCTCAGGCGGCGAAGAGAGGACTGGGCATGTATTTGTGCACATTGTTCTTCAGGTTGGGTTTGAGTCCGTTGATAAAACTGTGAAGTTTATCAAAGGGACTAAGGGTCTCTATCTCCAGAGTTCAACTTTGGAACTCTGTGATGTACGTTGCCAAGGAACCTGTTTGGCTCAGGCGGCGAATAGAGGATCGGGCATGAAAATCCGCATTGGCAGGTTCGAACGCCTTGCGAATAGCACACCGGAATTTATCCCAAGAAGGTGTATGTTTACCATCAGCAACTCATCGTTGCCACCAAAGAAATGATGTGTCCTTGAGCAGAGAACTAGCAAGTGCAACTTTTTTACTTTCGACCAACTCTGTGTTGGACAAGTAGACCTCCATTTTGAACATCCATTGATCCAGCACGCGCTTGTCGCGGCGACCATTATACGGTTCCGGCAGTTGAACATCAAGCTTCTTCTTCCGTGCAGCATTAAAAAATTTATAAATTAATTGAAGTTCATGATTGTCTACCTCATCAGTTGGATAAAGTTCGTTTTGTTCGTCCACTGAAGCTTCGGAAGAAGGTGGTGGAGAAGCAGCAATAGTCGTCTGAGAAGTAGTAGGACGACTCCAAGAATTGTTTTGCGTCTGCATCTGGTCCAAGCGAGTGTGTAGTGATGCGAGACTTGTGGAAAGTGTACCCATCTGCTCTTTGATGAGAGTAAGGGCATCGTCAGATTTGACACCTCCGTCCTGAGAATTTGACATTGTTACACCTCAAAGGGAATAATGAACAGGTGCAGGTTCTGGGTCGGGAACAACGTTTGGGACAGGTGCTCCAAGAGCAAAAAATTATGTTTAAAACAGGTTGCGGCTCTGGGGTCGGGTAATAATCTTGGGTTCTGTTCCTGAAAAATTTTGTCGGAATCTGGGAGTCATCTCTGGCTATGACGGCAAAAAGTCTCGCGTGCACAAAGTGCACACAAGGCCAGCGTGAAAAGTATGCATAAAGTCAGACCTACATCAAGATGCAAAAGAGTGCCAAAAGTAACATTGAATTTCGTAAGCCTGACCTACCATGCATTTCTCTAACGGCGTGAAAACATTTCCACCAATGATACACTACAAGATAGGACCAAAAGAGGTGTTAAGCTGATTCAAGTTTGTGACAGTGAGGGCATTGACCATCCGTGATACTTTTCCTCTGCAACAATTCTCCAAAGGGCATGGCCCCAGTCAAAACCCTCCAGTATTAAATAGAGCATTGAAGGGACCAAATACCAGCAAGTTTGGCAATCCACCATTCAGAGCTCTTATCCATGGACCAAATTTGGTTGCACCTAACATGAACACAACTTCAGGAAGCAAAGTGATAAAAAAAATTGGTAGACGAAAGCCACCAATTCGCTTCAAAAGTAAGAAGTGACCAATCACGGATTATATCCTCAGCATTCAAATTACATGGGAGCTGTATATCCAAGGGACACTTTCCTAACTTTTCCCAAGCAATCCTGAGTCCGAAGCCAAGCTTGAATTGTCTCCTGGCAATCAAGAAAGCAATGAAATTTCTTTGAGGATCTAACAATTTTTGGATTGAGACTATCCCATTTTTAAAAATGGAAAGGGCTTGTTTTCCAATAACCAAAGCTAGGGTGTTTTAAAGACATAACTCCAAAGTACTACCTTTCCATTCAAGTTTAGATAGTGCAAATTTTCAAAAATCAACAAGAAAATCAACGGTATCAGCCACACTTAATAGAGCACTAGTAAATAGCTTATCCATTAAGTTTAATTGTTTTTACTATACAAAATTGAAGGTCTACTTTAGGCAAGAAGTTAGTGTTGCATTGACTACTACATGCTTGTCTCTTTGCGTTTCTTGAAAGGGAGAATCTTAATCAAATCCATTAAGCTTGCAGGGCTGCCTCTCATCAACTCGCTCAATTTTATCATCGCTTGAAAAAGTTTGTTAGGAGTTTGGGATTCCTCGAAAATCAAGGCTTAGGGCATCCTTCGACAAAGACCCCTTAAACAACAGGGTCAAACTGTACTTAGATACTACCTAAAACTATATGCAAAGTAGAGGCACGATGGTCCAATTGGAAAGCAAAAGGTAACCCCATAGAAATACATAATACGTACAGCTACGGCACAGTCACGAGGAGTAGGGCAACTTTGAGCTCTCAGTTCCTCTCTCTCTCTCTCTCTCTCTCTCTCTCTCTCTCTCTCTCTCTCTCTCTCTCTCTCTCTCTCTCTCTCTCTCTCTCTCTATCACCCAAGTGTGGTAGATTATTATGCCATTTCCCTCTTGAATAACAGGTCTTGAATTCAACTCCTTGTCGGCTAGATCTTTAAGGTCTCTCGGGATAGTTTCCTACGATGTTAAAACTCTCTTCTGCTCGGGTGTGTGTGTGGGTGTGTGTGTGTGTGCGCTAATAAAAAGAGGAAAGTGGTTTAACCTTTCTATCACCCAAGTGTGGTAATTTGGTTATGCGATTTCCCTCTTGAATAACAGGTCTTGAGTTCAACTCCTCGTCCGCTAGATCTTTAAGGTCTCTTGGGATAGTTTCTTACGACGTTAAAACTCTCTCCTTCTTCTTCTTCTTCTTCTTCTTCTTCTTCTTCTTCTTCTTCTTCTTCTTCTCTCTCTCTCTCTCTCTCTCTCTCTCTCTCTCTCTCTCTCTCTCTCTCGCGTTGCTCTAGTGCTTGCCAAAAATCTCCATAGACACATAGTTAAACTGTTGCACTCACATTGACATAAACCGAGATCTTCATTTGCTAGATTTTCATCTTTCACAATGGTATCATCTTTTGTTTTCACGTGCGTAAGCTAGAAGTACAAGTTTTCCGATGCTAAACTGTGGGAGACAATGACTTATGTACTCTATTTGCCTACAAAATTTATCAATCTCTTTTTGTGTTCAAGTCTTGGTACAAAGTGATGATATATTTAAAGATACATCCTTATTACCTTGGTGATGGCTCGCCACTACTTGGACATGGATGTATTTTATGCTTGCATTTTTACCACAGGTTGCTAGATGTTGCAAGTACAAAGCCATAAACATGTGCCTAGAATGCACGAGCAATCAAAATATCCTAGATTTTTCTTAGTAATCGATGTTGTGTCGTGCCTACTTCGCATGCATGGCTCAATCCAATCTTCCTTGCTATTTGATTCTTATTGCACTTATATTGTCATGCAATGAAACACAAGTTTCTTGAGTATGAAAATATTGTTGTTTTTGAGAACCATCACCTAGAGCAAAGGGTTTTCATTGCTATCATAGAATGTGTTTTACACCGGTTAAGAATTTTAAAGGTCTGAACTCTACTTGTAGGTGGTTTCTTGAAGTCCTTCATGTGGAGACAAATATCATTATATCATGACCATGTGATTTGTGCCGGTGCTTTGAATAGCAATGTGAAGAAATTCAACCAAGCACGGGTACATGATGAGAGTAATTATGACTCTCTTAAAGTAGCCAAATGCCTCGTCAATTAGTTTAGGCTAGAGCAAAGAAAAAGTTGATGGCATGTTCAAAGATAGGTTAAAAACCTTTCTTATGCTATTTTGGTGATGGCTTGCCACTACTTGGACGAGGAAGTTTGTTAAGCTCGCACTTTTACAACATGTTGCTAGAAGTCGCATGTACAAAGCTACATGCACATGCCCAAAATGCATAGGCAATCAAAAATCTTTGAATTTTACTCATACATCGATGTTGTGCTTAATGAAATCATGCTTACTTTACATGCATGGGTCAATCCAATCTTCCTTGTTGCTCAATTGTTACACGGGTCAAGAATGTTTAAAAATGTGAATACTTGTTGGTGGTTCCTTGGAGTCCTTCACGCAGAGAGTGGTATCATTGTATTATAGCCACACGGTGGTATCACTATATCATGGCCACAAGAAGAATAGATATACCTTCTTCGATTGTGTCTTGGCATACGGAGGCCAACATGTATTTTCTAATGCATTGATTTTATCGTTCTCTAAGTACAAGGATACACGTTTTGGCATAGACAGTAAGAGTCAGAGTTTACATGCATGAGAGGAAAAAGACTAGACTACATAGCAGATTTCAAGATCTTCTTAGTGGTTCACTAAAATATCGTAATTGTTAATAGCAAGTGGAAAGAGAACATTGTTGGAAACATCACTTTAGGCTTTATAATTTCTTTCATTTGTATATGGAAGGAAACATGCCATCTTTATAGAATTTTGATAAGACACATATCGGTGATAGATTTTCTGTTGAACTTGTGATAACACACCTCTTAGTATGTGTTATCATGTGGAATTCTATTTGTGCTAAAAGATTCCATGAAATTTGTGAACAAGAGAGTTTAAGCAATGACTTCGTCCTCATGAATGGGAGAAGGTGTGTGCTTTTATCAATATACTACTCATCCTTTTGTAGCATGCACACACACACACACACACACACACACACACACACACACAATGCATACACACACAATACATGTACATGATTAAATACATACACAGGGGACACAAATACATACATATGGATATACACACATAGTTTTGTGCTTTGTGATGAAGATTTTTGTTGCATACGTACACACTTATGCACACATGCACAAATACATGTCCGTGTGGGTTTATAACATACATACTCAAAACACACACACTTATGCACGCATACATCAATACATGTGTGTGAAAACACACTGTAGTTGGAAAAAGTTGGCAAATAGGCAGCCTAGAAAATACAAGTTGGAATGGCAAGAAGTTGATCACATTGCTTGTTGGCTCTTCGACCTCTGCTTTCCTCTTCCTTCCTCCTCCTAACCCATCACCACAACATCGAATTTGTTCTCCACCCACACACACACCACTCAAAACATTTGCCTTGGATCTCTTCATCCATAGGTGGATAGCACTTGCATTGGTTTATGCATGCTCTGCTCTTGCCCTTCCAAAAAGGCATCCAATCTAAGTGCCAAGTCTTGCCCTTTTCGTTCTTCTACTGTCACTATTGTTGTCGTCACCTTAGTTGTGGAAATGGGAACAGCCACTTGTTGAATACTTACCAATTTGTGTGGATACATCGTTGCATCCACTACCTCCCCAAACCCTTCGGTGGCCTCATCCTCCTCTAATCTGCTTCTACCTATGTTGTCTCGCCATGATCTCCTCTCCTGCTAGATACGTAGCCTGATGGTTCCATAAAGATTAGCCACCTTGGCATCCATGAAACTTCTACTGCTTTCATCATCCTCGGTTACCTTAGCTGGGGGTGACAGAGAGAGAACAAATTGCTAATTCCCTATGGAGGAGTTATAAATGCCAAATGCCATTTAAAGCAAAATTTGTGTGTGTGCGTGCACGTGCGTGTTCCATTGTGCACATGCATCCTTCCGACAAGTCCAACCCATTTCGGTACATATAAGCTTGTTGGGCACATGTGTGTGTGTGTGTGTGTGTGTGTGTGTGCGCGCGCGTGCGCGCGCACGCACGCGCCCTATAGTGTGCACATGCGTCCGTCTCGCAAGTCCAAGCGATTTCAACAATTTTGATTGGCACATGTAAGCCTGTTGCACACATGCATTTGAATAATAAGCATCCGACATTTCACTTACAATAAAGAATTGAAAACCAAGTTCTTTTTTGTGTGAGGATGTGGGAAAAGACACTTTGATTGGCTATGAGAGCCATCGGTGGTTCTTCTCATGGTCGGTCGGTTGAATTTTCTCTTAATTTTTTTTGGGCTTTTCTTCAAACCTTCAATGATCTCTCTCTCTCTCTCTCTCTCTCTCTCTCTCTCTCTCTCTCTCTCTCTCTCTCTCTCTCTCTCTCTCGTTGCTCTAGTGCTTGCAAAAAATATCCACACGCAAACACATAGCTAAACCATTGTACTCGTGCACGCACGTTAAATTGTTGTACTCCCCCCTGCGCACACACACAATAGCTAAGTTGTTGTACTTGCACACACACATAGTTAAATTGAAGCCAAAAATCTTGACACACATTGTTAAATTGTTGTACTCCCCCCCTGCACACACACACAATAGCTAAATTGTTGTACTCGCACACACACGTAGTTAAATTGAAGCCAAAAATCTTGACACACATTGTTAAACTGTTGTACTTATGCGCACACACACACACACACACACAAAATAGCTACACTATTGTACTCACGCGCACACGCGCGCACACACATTGTTAAATTGTTGCTCACACACACACACACACACTTATCTAGCTGACAATTCTTTAGCTAATCCTTGGCTGACTGCTTCCCTCTTTGGTGCTTTAGGCCGATGTCAGTCTTGGACATAGGTTCATGCCTACATCTTTTAGAATGGCCTCTTCTATACACATAACCTTCAAGGTTTAGAGAATGGATTTGGTTTTGGACAAAGAGCCTCACCTTTTGGACTTATACCTGCACACACATTTACTCAGGAGTTAATTGTAGATGTCATTTATGAAAGATAATATATAGCCACTCATAATTACTCAACTACACACCTGCTTCAATACACCCTGTCGTGTTTGATAAAAGGCAACTCAGTTAAATATGATCAGACAGTCACCGTGATTGGGGATACGGTATATCACGAGAAGTTGTTACTTCTTTGCAAATATGTACCTACTTATCTGCACCTACCTAAAGGCTTGTAAGCACTTGGCAAAAAAACAAGGGTTCATTTGCTTTGTATAGTGCATGTATTTACACACACATATCCTCCACATGGCTTGCAATAAGGAGCTCTAATGATTGAACTTACTTTTTTCTCCCCTTATGCATAATATAATCCCTATCAGGAGGCTTTTTGCACGCTCATACTTTTAGAACATAGCGCAAGTTGGCTGGAGCTGTGCTCGCCCCTCTCAGTTCAACAAACCCGTGGGTTTGTTTTCTATCTCTTCTGCTTGATCCCTATCTCACACACATACGCTATGTTATCTGCTCTCTCTCTCTCTCTCTCTCTCTCTCTCTCTCTCTCTCTCTCTCTCTCTCTCTCTCGTGTACGCGCACACACACACACACACACACACAAGGATAGTCTCTATCAGGTTTCACACATAGGGATCAGAGTGGTCCCCCATCCTTAGGCCTCCTCCAATACTCGAAGCACCTTCTGCAATCTGTTATCGAGCAGGACAACATTACCTGGAAGCGGCCTTCTCAACTTCTTCTATGTCTCAATGCATACATCAAATTATATTGGCAAGCAAGATGGTCTCCCTTGCGATAGCTGATGTGGAGTATCTTCGGGCTACTACTGCATATGCTCTGACACACAACACCTGCTTCAACAATCAGGAAAGCAACATCGTCCAGGTAGGTGCATCTGCACCTACTCAGTCCGGTAGAAAGAATATATTATGGTTTTTAAAAAAATACATGTGACAGATGTTCTTAATCTGCTAAATAGAATCTAAATATAACTTGATGATGAGATTGTTACTTTGGGAATATGACAGTCACTTTGGACAACTTTTATGTTGTTGTAATCTCAACCAGTTTATTGATCATGAGGATATAGTGTTTTCTTTGACTTTGTTAAGGCGCACGCACGCGCACACACACACACGATGTTCTATCTTCCCTTGTCCCAAGACCACCCCTTGCACCCTCGTGCCCGCCTTGCAATCGTACGCACTCATATCCTACCGCAATAGTCTCACACCATTTGGGTTGCTCATGTTTTGACTTGCAGAAAAAAGTCTACATAAATTAACTTGATCTAGTTGGGATATGGTTTTTGGAAATGATTTGTCACTCTTTCTCTTTCAGTAACCTCATGTGAGGGTATCGTAGATGATGGCTAGGACTGGATTTTTGAAAATATTGAGCAGATACAAAGGAAATGCTGTCGAAATTCCTACAAAAATCGAAAAGACATACACTATGTAACTTTAAAAAGAACATAGTATAGGGAATGATGATAATGAACATAGTATGGGGAACTATGAAATTGGGGTTGATTCCCTACGATCATAATATACATTAGACTTTTTGATGGGATACATTTATAGAGGCTTATTGCATATTGCTGTATTACGGGTTTGAGGTCCTTTCAAATTCTCATATTTGGATGAATCTCTAAACTATCATGGATGGTTGCTTATGGTATATTTTGGCTGACTGTCGGAATACAAATAAATGGCTATGTAATTGTTTTCAAATCTTCAAAAGACATACACAATATGAGACGTTTGTCATTACTTGTTTTGACAGTACTAGCTTTGGACATTAAATGGATTTTTTTAATAACTGAGCATATGCAAAGGAAATGTTGCAAAAAAAATTTGTACATAAGTTAGCTTATAACTATTTTTTAGGCTCAGTCGGAGGATTACTACATGGTACTCTTAGACGTAGATATGTTGTAGGAACTATGGGCATAATAGTATAAATGGTACATGGAACTATAGATAGACATTTTGAACTCTTTAATGATCTCTAGTTTAATCAGTAAATGTCAAACTACAGTTCTTCATTTACAGTTGAAATGGTTTCCAAATATTGAGCTTAGATGGTTAATCTGGCTATGTTGCCGAGAAACTTACTCAGAAAATTTTGGTTTTCTAATGGTCAATACTGATGTGTTGTCTGTGCGAGCAAATCAGGCTTGTTACAAATGTATGTCGTAAACCTTTGAGCTTGATAGGTTGAAAACATTCTCTCCTTGATTGAATAGATGTATAGCTTTTGAATTTAGTGTTAACGCTTTACTTTGAACATACTCCAATGTTTTTAAATAGAGCCTTAATCCTCACGTGAGGGTCTCGGATTAGATGGCAATGGACTAGACTTTTGAAAATTACTTCAAAATACAAAGGAGATGCTGTCCGATTTTTTCTAGTATTAAAATATGAAAACATTATCGTAAATTAAGGACTCATTCTTTAAACTTAATATTTGATCTATGTTATGGTGTTAGCTTTTGTTGTAATTTTTGACACCAATAACAAGGGGAGGGAGTCGTTGACACCTGTCTTCCCAAGTAATGCCAGTTCTGACAGCTTGTGTTTCTTGGATGGTGACAGGTAAGAGATTCTTTCCTTGAGATTACAATGAAAACTGCAGTAGTAACAGAAGATCGTCCAATATACCAGCTGGATCCTTCTCCATGTAGATGTAGTGGAAGCTCATCCCAAAGGATGGGCACATAGAGATACAACACTAACATATTATATTGTAGTGATCAAAGATCAATTTTTTTGTATTATCCATTAGAGATAAAATGTTGTATTGGTGTATATGAAATGATAATTGAGGTTTATGGCATCTTGTTTTAAAATATTGATATATTATTTAATATAATTGTCTAAGTATGGTTCAATTATAAGGGGATTTAGAGCTTCAATGATAAGACAACACAAAGAGCTTATACCGCTAATATGCAAAATACATCATGTTTGGATGTTCGTTGTTTTGAATGTGGAGAGTTGGGACATTATTAGAACAATTACCCACATCTAACTAATAGAGCAGCAGTAGCAACTGAAGTAGACTAAGGAAACTACCCTTTTGGACATAATGGTAGATGAGTTGGTAATGAGAGTATGACTACCCTCACTTTTTCTTTAGATGAGGACATCTCGAATCCCTAAGTTGGGGAGATTGTAATGTACCCAACATTTTTCAATAAAAACTATTTCATTTACTTTACAAAACTGTTTAAGGTTCGCATTTTGTTAAGTAAGGCAGAGTTTTATTGAAACAATCGGATCAAAAATCAAACTCTGAAACTATTAATTGTGGCCCTTATTCACTTGGAAACAATAGGTAAGATAAGAGTTGATCCTTAAGAAAGGAGGAGTAATTTTAGAAAAGAGAGAGTTTGAATTTTAGAAAAGGACGAATATTTTTAGGAAAGAAGAAGTAGAAGAGTATTTTTAGGAAGAAAGGAGTATGTATTTCCCAAAAATAAAATAAAATTAACAACCACGAATGCATGCGAACTTATTTTTCTACTTTTTGCTATTGTTAGCTTTGATTTTGGCCTTGAGATCCTATATAAAGATCCCTCTCTCTTCACTTTCATCACATACACAGAAGCTCTCAGAAGCGAAATCTCTCTTGCCTTAATGTCAGAGTTACCTTATCTCCCTCAATCTCTCACTCTCAACCCATCTCCAACTACAACTCCTTCTCTACCATCGTCCTACTGTCCCTCGGATTCTTGAGTTCTCTTTCTCTCTTTCCCTCTTTTCTTTCGCGGTATGATGGTCCCAAAACGAGTGACTCAAAGCTCCAAGAATGCTCCTATCATTCCTCCTTGAAGGAGGAGGTATCACTTGTCAAAGAAGTTGAAGCCACCCAACCTCCAACATGGAAGGTAGTCGAACACGTTGCTAATCTGGTAAGACAAATTTATAATTCTGCATTGTTATTCATGGTGGTGACCTGGGAAGCCAAGCATAGGAATTCCCTTAAACCTTCCAAGAAACGTGATTGTCTCACAAGAAACAAGCATAATGTTTTTATAGAGTAGTGAAAGGGCCGTTTGATAAATTGTCACTATTTGATAAATTTTTATTGCTTTATAAACAATTATTGCTTAATAACTTATTATCGTTCGATATTAAGAGTTGATTTAACATGTTTGAAGAATCATTTAAAGAGAAAAATTGTTGAGCGAATATTTTTTTTTCCTTACGGTTAGCAATTGGGAAAGTCACGCAATTTTGTTCTCTTTTTATCCCTCGCTGTTAGCGAGATGTCCTTGCAGTTAGCAATTGGGAAAGTTGTGCAATTTGTGGTAAGCGAATAACTAAATCCTTTGCAAAGGCTCTATTGGTTAAACAGAGAAAGTCCAGCAGCAAACTCATAAGAAATTGGAATATTCTTTTTGTTGAATATAGGATTGTCTTAATTAGGCATTCTTTAAAATGTTTTGGTGATGTTTGAAGGGCTGTATGAACGAACCTATGTCCAGAACTAATAAAGGAACCATGTTTATATATGTCAAACAATGTGGTAGTAATTAAAAAACAAGAGGAATGGGTGAGTGCGGTATGGAAAGTGGGAGACTAGTATCTAGATGGATTAATGTCTACGGACGGGTGGACCCGATTAGTCAAGTACTTTTCACAAGATTACTAGTTAGTTTAAACTAACTCTCATATCATATTTATGGTTTATGAATTGCGGCCGTGCCTCTTAAACGTGGGGGAAAAGACGTTTATAGGTTTTAAATATCTCAATGGGATTTTATCATTGTGATATAGGAACTAGCTCCCATTGAAATCCCTTGATTATCGACATAGCCAGTGGCGTATGACCCTTACAGCCATGCTCATGATGGATAGAGGACTTCCTCTCTTCTATTGCTCATATCTCTGCTTTGTGGAAACGGAGTAGGGTGTCTTCAATGGAACTTGAGAGTAAAGAAAGGCCATCTATCAAGTCACCCCAATATTACGGAGTTGGAGAGCACCTATTACTCCTAGCACAAATCGAGTAGGTTCTTATCGCAATTTTTAACCCAATTCTTTGTTATTTATAAATGTTTATTTGCATATTAGTAGCCTAAGGGGTATGTTTTTCGTCTTTGCAAATTTGGTGACTAGGATGTGAACAATCCTTTGGCACGTGGTGAAAAGAATTCTTGTGGGGCTTTCTGCATTGAGGACTATCCTTAAGGCAAAAATAAACAAAACGTAGCTGCTAAATGAAATGTACGCTACTAAAATTAACACCTATTGAATATAATATATTTTTTGCTATTGAAATGTAACTGGTGCAGGTAGTATATTACACAATAAAGAAACAAAACACAGTTGCCACCCTTATCTGCCAACGCTAATACCCTGTGGGAGGGCACGTCGCGTGCCCTTCCCCAAACAGCTATTAATGAACTATTACTTGGAGCATGTTTTTGATCTTGCCTCCTTATTCTTTGGTGCCCTTCTTTAAAGAGAGCCCCAATGCCGTGCTCCCTCAACACGTCTCTCTGTTCAGCCCTCACCCCTCTACAGAGGTGGACCCTTAGTGCTCGTATAATACGGGCCAATGTGACCCATTGCTTGAATTATTTATAGTTGAGAACTTCAACACCTTTCAAAGTAATTATATCTTTAAACGTTTCCCAACCCACACTTAAAGCATATTAATGAGTGCATAGTAATATTATTTAATTGTAAAGGACGTTATAGGAAAATAAATGTCTTTCGTTTTTGGTGTTGTTTTTTAACTTAGTAACGTTTTGTTATTCAAACATAGAACTCACGGTTTCCATCCTTTGTCTAAGTCTAGCTCACTCAAGGTTTCCATCCCTTATTTAAGTCTATGAGGTCTACCATTCATCTGGGTTCTATAGATGGTTGGAAGTATCATTATATTTGGCCCTCAATCAGGGTAGAGGCTTGTAATTGTTGCAAAAAAACGACAGGTTGAATTGAAGTTACACTTCATTAAGGAATATTTTGATCGATTGGATCTTCCTGTCTCACTTAAAAGCCTTTGTTGTTAAGCCATGAAGACGTGAAGATTGAGCCAATTGAGATGTCCACTAGTGACATCCGGTTCCCTCATGTATGCTGATAAACTTATCAGTTCTATAAGGTATTTATTGACCTTGATAGCAACACATCAACAGGGATTTTAAAGAATTCAAGTGTCCTATCAATCATCCACAATTGCCATTAAATACTAGTTTACATGCCGCACTGTCCAGCTACAATGAAGTCCGTCAAGTGATGGAGTTGCCCAGGATCTATGAGGGCTATATAGTTTCTGAACTTCTGCCATGTGTCACTTCTTTAATGCATGGAATGGAACAAAAGAGCGATGGACACACTTGGATAGAATATTGTCACTTGTAGCTCAGATTGTTTTGATGGGTTGTGTGAATGAGCCGATGCGCAGGTCATTTGAGGTGCCTTAATATTGATTGCTCTTACTATTACGTTTCTAAATGCCTAATGAGACAAAATCGAGAGGAAGGCTAAGGAAACACTATCCTGTTGGTCTAGTAAAGGTAGAATATGGTAAAATTGCATGTAAGCATTGCTCAAAGATGCTTGAAATTGTGAAAGAATGTTATGCTACAATTTACTATTCTATCCCACGGGATCGCATGAACACAACAAGATGTATGATACATTTGGGCAAACATAATTATCCTTATGAAGAGGGTGTCAATAGAGACTATGGATAGAAGATGATAGTAAAATTGGATTGAATGCTCAAATGAACCCCTCATGCACTCCTAAGCAATTGGAGATGGCTGTGGCACAAGACTTTGACATGGAGATGCTAATAAATAAGGAGCCCCAAAACACTACAATGATTGAGGAGGGCAAGTTCATTTGGAATGTTGGAGCTTGTGACTCCATTGTGTTGGGGTATAAAGTCCAATGTGGTCCCCCAGGTAAGTGGGCGGGCCGCCAGGTATGAAAACCTAATAAGAACTCACTATGCTCTACACATTACAATAGAGCCAGTTCACCATATCGTTGTGCTCTTCTTCTCGCACTCTCTCTCGCGTCGCACTTCCGCTCGTACTCCTTCAACTAGTATCAGAGCTCAGATTGAGGCTCGGGGCAGCATTGCAGGAATCTAGAGTCACCTGCTCATATTGGAGTGAGATTCGATAGGCGAAGACATGGCCCCAAATCATGAGGTCATCTCGGCCACCGTTCGGCTTCGACAAAGTTCTGCACATGCCATTTTTGACTACGGGGTCTAGGTGGGTGCGGATCCGACCCTGCAAATTTGGGGTTTCGGCCTACGACTGCAGGTGCTGAGGATATCGGCACTCCCAGAGTGCTGATTTGTGGCTATCTACACATCGAAGGACTGCTCACAGTTCTTGGAGGCGTGTCACATACAACACGGGCGCATCTACACACAGACTGTAGGCGACATCCACTAGTTCATCAGGTTGATATTGGTTCAGAGGTCAGTTTATAGGGGAAACTCTGCCGAATTTTTCCAAGGAAAGTAAACTACTGTGAAGCGTAGCTATGGCTGGATCACAGGACATGGATCACAGGACACTGCTCTTTACAATATCAAGAAGCTGGATGGAACCAATTTCCCATTATGTAAGAAGCAGATTTGACACGTGTTGGTACAAAAGAAGCAGATAAAACCTATAAAGCTCAAGGGGATAAAACCAGAAGATATGGACGAAGATGAATGGAGCGAAATGGATGAATTGGCACTTTCCACCATTATGCTGACTTTGGCAGAAAGCGTTTACTTCAATGTAGCAGACGAGATGTTGGCTTATGAAGCATGGACAAAGCTGAGTGATCTTTATGAGAAGCAGAGTGCAGCTTCACAGGTATACTGGATTAAGAAGCTTGTTGACTTGAAGATGAAAGAAGGGACACCTATGTCCAATCATCTGAATGAATTCAACACCATCTACAGTCAGTTGTCAGCTCAAGGTGTCAAGTTTGATGAACCTGTTAGAGCTATGTTCCTGTTGATCACATTGTCAGAAAGTTGGGACACTTTTCGCACAGCTTTGAGTAATTCTGCACCTCCAGATGGTTTGACCATAGCAGGTGTAGAAGGCAATCTGCTTACTGAAGAAACCAACAGAAAGACAATGGACAAAGGCAAAGGAACAACCTTAGTTGTCAGGGGAAGGACCAAAGAAAAGTACAAAGGTGGAAAGAGGAATCAGTCTCGTAGCAAGTCCCACAGTGCTAAAGGCAAGAGTGACATAGAATGCTACCATTGTGGCAAGAAGGGTCACATGAAAAGAGACTGTAGAGAATGGAAAGCAGAAAAAGGCAAAGAGAAAGCTGAAGACCATGGTGAGAAGAACAAGTCCTCAATGAAGATTCAAGAAATAAATGTGACAAACACTGTTGCAGAGGATGACAGTCTAGTGTCAGGAGACATCTACTTCTTGAAGAATACAATGGACTCAGCTCTTCTTACAACATCTGATGGACATGCACTGAGTGACTGGATTATAGACTCAGGGGCATCACTTCACGTGTCTCCAAACAAGGAGTGGTTTACCTCTTCTGTGACCACTAAAGATCATGTTCGGCTAGGCAATGGGCAAACATGTGAGATCTTAGGTGTTGGAAATGTTCAATTGAAGTTTCAGAATGGCTCTTCTTTCACGCTGAAGAATGTGAGACATGTTCCGCAATTACAAAGAGCTTGATCAGCACAGGTTTACTTGATGATGCTGGCCATGTCACCACTTTTGGATAGAACATGTGGAAGATATCCAAGGGTTCTATGACAGTAGCACATGGAGTAAAGTCTGGAGGACTTTACATGATTTATGTATCAAATGTCTCTAAAAATGTAATCAATGTAACCGAGCAGCCGAACGTTTCTTTGTGGCATAGCCTGAAGTCGCGGAGCGGAGCGTGGGTCGACTCTCTCTCACACACACACACAGTGAGCTTACACAGTACACAGTACGCAGAGATCTGTTAGAAGGGTTATCTCCCAAAATCCTTAGTATTCACAAAGAATATGTTAGTATATACAAAGAGTTAGAGGTAAGTGAGTTAGGCGGGCGGCCGGCCATATCCGCATAAGAGTCTCTCTCAATGCGCATACCAAGTATATGACTTGCCTCACCCATGTCTTTCATGTCAAACGATTTTGCCATCTTTGACTTCAAAGCTGAAATTTCTTCCAAGTGTTTGCCAGCAATCAACATGTCATCCACATACAAAATAAGGATCAGCCAACTGCCATCCTTAGCCTTCTTTGTATATAGACAGTGATCGAACTCACTACGTTTGTAGCCTTGAGAAAGCATAAACTGGTGGAACTTATGGTACCATGCCCTTGGTGATTGTTTTAAGCCATAAAGACTCTTTAACAACTGGCATACCAAATGTTCCATGCCTTTCTCAACAAACCCTTCTGGCTGCTGCATGTAAATTTCCACATCTAAATCACCATGCAAGAACGCTGTCTTGACATCCATTTGGTGCAACACCAAATCCAATATAGCAACCAATGCAAGAAAGCATCTCAATGTAGTCATCTTGACCACTGGAGAGAAGACTTCGTCAAAGTCAATGCCTTGTTCTTGCTTAAAGCCCTTGGCAACAAGCCTTGCTTTGTACTTTGGCTGACTATCATGAGCGGTGATCTTATACCTGTAAACCCATTTACAAGGTAGAGCCTTTTTGCCCTGTGGTAATTTAACCAACTTCCATGTCTGGTTTTTATGCAGAGCTGTCATCTCTGACTGCATGGCCAACTGCCATTTTTTCGAGTCAACCACTTGTAATGCTTCCTTGTAACAAGATGGTTCTCCGCAATCTGTGAGCATGACATAATTTAGAGATGGCACATAACGATCAGGTGGTTTGGAGACACGCTCAGAACGTCTCACCACAACTGATTCTGCCTCTCTAGCCACTATAGGCTGTTCTTGAGCCTGACCATGCTGTCTTGATGTGCTAGCACTAGGTCCATCTTCCCTGAAGACAACTCTTCTGATCTCCTCTGTCTTCTCTGGCTTAGCGTGAAACTTGGCTTCATTGAAATGCACATCATTGCTACGAATAAGCTTTCTGGACTCAGGATCCCAAAGCCGGTAACCCATCTCGCCCGATTCTCCGTAGCCAAGAAATATACACTTCTTGCTCTTTGGTTCTAACTTATTTCTGAACTCCTTAGGAATATGGCTATAAGCTTCACAACCAAAGACTCTGAGATGCTTATACGAAGGTGCCTTGCCTGTCCATAGCATCTCGGCCACTGCACTCTTATCCAGAACCCTACTAGGAGACCTGTTGATCAAATGGACTGCTGTAGCCACTGCTTCCGCCCAAAATCCATCAGGCAACTCAGCATTGGACAACATGCTTCTGACCTTCTCTTGTATGGTCCTATTCATACGTTCTGCAACTCCATTCTGTGAAGGATTATATGGTGCAGTAAGTTCCCGCTTAATCCCTTTTGCTTCACAAAAGTCTTGAAAAGCTTTGGAAACGTACTCTCCACCATTGTCAGTTCTCAAGCACTTCAGCTTCTGACCACTCTGATTCTCCACCAGCTGCAAGAATGTCTTAAAGACCTTGAGCACCTCATCCTTGTGCTTCAAGAAGTAAACCCATACTTTGCGAGAATAGTCATCTATGAATGTACAAAAGTACGCTGCTCCCCCTAGTGACAAACTAGGCATTGGTCCGCATAGGTCACTGTGTACAAGAGCTAACCGTTCGTCCCTACGATTCCTCTTTGATCTGTGCGGTTCCTGTGTTTGCTTACCATAAACACAATGCTCACAAAACTCGAAATCTTGAAATGAAAAGCCAGGCAAATAACCATAATGAGAAAGTATTTCCATTCCTCTTTTTGACATATGTCCCAACCTACGATGCCACAGTGACACACTTGGCTGCTCAATCACATTAATTACATGGTTTTTAACCTCTGAAACATGTAAAGTGTACAGAGTTCCTGACTTGCTGCCATGTGCTACAGTCATCGAACCTTTGGAGATCTTCCAAGTGCTGTTCCCAAAGACTGTCACATAACCCGCATCATCCAACTTCCCTGTACTAATCAAGCTCTTTTGGATTGCTGGAACATGTCTGACATTCTTGAGCCATAAATAAGAGCCATTCTGAAACTTCAACTGCACATCTCCCACTCCAAGTATGTCACAAACCTGCTCATTGCCAAGTCTGACATAATCTTTAGTAGCCACATATGATGTAAACCACTCTTTGTGCGGAGAAACATGTAAAGATGCCCCTGAGTCGATAATCCAATCACTCATAGCATGTCCATCCTCTGCAGTCAAGAAAACAGAATCAAGATTGCTTGTAAGGAAGATGTCACCAGCTGCTATACCAGAATCACTGTCTGAACCAGATCCTGTGACATTCACCTCTTCAATCTTCACTGAACTCTTCTTTTCATCTTGCTCAGAACTCTTTGTTTTGCCTTTTTCTTGTTTCCACTTCGTACAGTCTCGCTTCATGTGACCCTTCTTGCCACAATGGTAGCATTCTATGTCATCCTTTGACTTCGAATCACGAGACTTACTTCGGTTTTGTGCCTTCTTACCCTTCTTCTCTTTAAACTGTTGTCTCCCTCGAACGACCAAAGCGCTATTGCCTTTGCCTTTGTCAATGTTCTTCCTGTTCACTTCCTCTGTGAGCAAGCTGCCTTCTACATTGGCACTTGTAAGACCTTCTGGCGCGACAGAATTACTTAACGCTGTACGAAAAGTATCCCAACTGTCTGGCAAAGTGATTAAGAGAAACATAGCCTTCACTGAATCTGGAAAGACTATCTCCTGTGCTGTTAACTGGCTGAAAATTGAGTGAAATTCATTCAGATGATTTGACATGGCTGTCCCTTCCTTCATCTTCAAATCCACCAATTTCTTGAGCCAGTAAATCTGAGAAGCAGCACTTTGTTTCTCGTACATATCACATAGCTTTTGCCATACGCCATACGCTGTAGTCTCTTCTGCTACGTTGAAGTAAACATTTTCTGCCAGTGTCAGCATGATTGTGGAACAAGCTAACTCGTCAAGCTCTTCCCACTCATCTTGAGCCATAAATTCTGGTCTCTCCCCTTTGAGCTTCAGTGGCTTCACTTGTTTTTTCTGCACCAAAACCTACCAAATCTGCTTCTTCCAGAATGGAAAGTTTGTGCCATCCAGCTTCTTTATGTTGTAAAGAGTCTCACTGTGAGAAGATGTCATATCTGCCAAACTGTTTACTCCTGAGAAAAATCCGACAGAGTTTCCCCTGTAAACTGGCCTCTGTACACAGTAAACAAGCTGTAATCAACAAGCTGAACACCTCTCCTCAGGAACTGTCAGTATTTTGAAAATTTTTGACAGAGTCTCCCCTGTAAACTGAGCTCTGGGAACCAAAAGATAGCTCAAAAAACAATCATAAATAGCTGACCAATGACAAATCCTGTAAGCATACACTATCTCCTCTCTGGGCGATGACAGAATCTGTATCTGTCTCAAGACTGAACTCTGAACAATGCCTCAACGGCCTGACGCATAAGATGCAATCCAGTGTCTACACAAAGTCATACATCCTAAGGGATAAAAGTCGCCGAAGAGGATGCGTGTAGAGGGGAACTCCAGCAACCTAATCCACCTCACACTGGGTAACCTAGCCCCCAGTGCTTGGCTTCAAAAAACCTCACACACGACCCTCTCAGATGGCTCAGCAAACTGCCTAGAACTAGCATACATCCTATAATAGACCAATCACTGTCCTATGACCGCTGCGGCGGTCTGTCTGCTAGCGTGACTCACAACTAGCAGACCTACAATCACAGTACATCAATCTGCAATACATGCCAGTGGTGTCAAGCCGTCGTATGGCCACACCTCCCCTGGAACCTGGCAAGCACAAGAAGTAGCAATGCAGACTGCAATATATATATCTGATGATATATATGTGTACCTGGTCTATAGATGATGCTCTGAAGACGAATAAGTGATGTATGTCGATGTCGATATTGATGTCGACCACCTCCTGCTTGCCAATATACACAAGACGGATTTCTTCGCGGCTGAAATCTATCTTCTGCTGTAGTGCTCAGAACGAAATTCTGAGGGCATAAACGGCTTCGAAAGGGGGGTAAAACCCCAGGTCGCCTGGTGGAAACGCTCTCGGAACGCCGAGTGTGAATTTTCGAACTCCGGATCCAGAATCTGCCGGAAAAGTGCGTGCGCGCGCGATTGCGCAAATCCGCACTGAACCAAGGCTCTGATACCAATTGAAGTCGCGGAGCGGAGCGTGGGTCGACTCTCTCTCTCACACACACACAGTGAGCTTACACAGTACACAGTACGCAGAGATCTGTTAGAAGGGTTATCTCCCAAAATCCTTAGTATTCACAAAGAATATGTTAGTATATACAAAGAGTTAGAGGTAAGTGAGTTAGGCGGGCGGCCGGCCATATCCGCATAAGAGGCCACTTGGGCTTTAATCCCAACATAGCCGATTAGGACATATGTCCAAGAAGGGAATGGAAATCTTGTCTCGTTCTGGTTATTTGCCTGGCTTTTCATTTGATGATTTTGAATTGTGTGAACATTGTCTGTATGGTAAGCAAACACAGCAACCACATAAGCATAGAAGCAGTAGAAGAGATACACAGTTGGCACTTGTTCATAGTGATTTGTGTGGACCTATGCCTAACCTATCTCTAGGGGGAGCTTCTTACTTTATGACATTTATAGATGATTACTCACGGAAAGTATGGGTTTACTTTCTCAAGAACAAGGATGAAGCGTTTAGTGTTTTCAAAACGTTTGTGACACTTGTGGAGAATCAAAGTGGCAAGAAGCTTAAATGCTTACGCACTGACAATGGTGGAGAGTATGTTTCAAAGGCCTTTCAGGACTTTTGTGAGTCAAAAGGTATAAAACGTGAACTTACTGCTCCTTACAATCCTCCTCAAAATGGTGTCGATGAGAGGATGAATAGGACCATACAAGAGAAGGTCAGAAGTATGTTGTCTAATGCACAACTGCCAAATGGGTTTTGGGCTGAAGTTGTATCAACAGTTGTTCATCTTATAAATAGATCTCCTAGCAAGGTTTTGCAGAAGGATTCAGTGGCAGAGATGGTATGGTCAGGCAAGGTGCCCTCATAGAAGCATCTCAGAGTCTTTGGTTGTGAGGCATATACTCACATTCCAAAGGAATTTAGGAACAAACTTGAGCCAAAGAGTAGAAAGTGCATCTTTCTAGGCTATGGTAATTCTGGTGAGATGGGGTACAGACTTTGGGATCCCGAATCCAGAAAGGTTATCCGCAGCAATGATGTTCACTTTAATGAAGCCAAATATCATTCTAAACCAGAGAGGGTTGAGGAGATTAGAACAATTGTCTTCCAAGAAGATGGACCTGCACGTGCAAGACAAAATATCACGGCTCAAGAGGAGCAAGGACATGATAGAGTGGAACCACAGGTTGTGGCTGAGCCTGAGCCACCTATTTTGTGTAAATCTGGACGTATCACGCGACCTCCTGATCGGTTTTTCCATCTATGAACTATGTCATGTTGACTGATTGCAATGAACCTTCATGTTACAAGGAAGTAGTGCAAATGAAGGACTCCGGGAATTGGCAATTGGCCATGCAATCAGAGATGACAGCTCTGCATAAAAACCAGACATGGAAGCTAGTTAAATTACCACAGGGCAAAAAGGATCTACCTTGTAAATGGGTTTATAGGTATAAGATCACCGCTCATGATAGTCAGCCAAAGTACAAAGCAAGGCTTGTTGCCAAGGGCTTTAAGCAAGAACAAGGCATTGACTTTGATGAAGTCTTCTCTCTGGTGGTCAAGATGACTACATTGAGATGCTTTCTTGCATTGGTTGCCATATTAGATTTGGTGTTGCACCAAATGGATCTCAAGACAGCGTTCTTGCATGGTGATTTAGATGTGGAAATTTACATGCAGCAGCCGGAAGGGTTTGTTGAGAAAGGCAAGGAAGATTTGGTATGCCAGTTGTTAAAGAGTCTTTATGGCTTAAAACAATCACCGAGGACATGGTACCATAAGTTCCACGGGTTTATGCTTTCTCAAGGCTACAAACGTAGTGAGTTCGATCACTGTCTATATACAAAGAAGGCTAAGGATGGCAGTTGGCTGATCCTTATTTTGTATGTGGATGACATGTTGATTGCTGGCAAGCACTTGGAAGAAATTTTAGCTTTGAAGTCAAAGATGGCAAAATCATTTGACATGAAAGACATGGGTGAGGCAAGTCATATACTTGGTATGCGCATTGAGAGAGACAGATCAAAGAAGTTGATTTGGTTATCTCAAACAGAGTATATTGACAAGGTTTTGCAACGTTTCAATATGGAGAAGGGAAAGGCATTGAGTGTTCCATTGCCACCATATGTGAAACTTAGCAAACAAGATTGTCCCGTGTCTGAGGAAGAACATGCTAAAATGGATAAGATTCCATATGCATCTGTAGTGGGTAGTTTGATGTATGCAATGATTGCTACTTGCCCAGACATTGCATTTGCAGTGAGAGTAGTAAATCGATACATGTCAAACCCAGGCAGGAAACATTGGGAGGCAGTGAAAGGAATATTGAGATACCTGAAAGCTACAAAGAGTATGCATATATGCTATGGGAGTCAGGAGCTAACTGTAAAGGGTTTTATAGACTCAGATTATGCAGGTGACTTAGACAACCGAAGGTTTACGTCAGGGTATGTCTTTACATTGGCTGGTGGAGCAGTATCATGGCGTTCTAGATTACAAGATTGTGTTACTCAGTCTACTACAGAGGCTAGATATGTTGCAGCATCAGAGGCATGCAAAGAATCAATTTGGCTTAATCGACTAGTAATAGATTTGGGAATCAAAGAAGAGATGCAAGTGTTATATTGTGATAGTCAGAGTGCTATACAATTGGCTCGCAATCCAGTTTATCACTCAAAGACAAAGCATGTGGATGTGAAGTATCATTTCATCAGGGAAATGCTCGAGGATATGCAAATTCAGCTTGTCAAAGTTCACACCACAGAAAACCCTGCTGATCTACTTACAAAAGGACTTCCCTTAGAGAGCTTTGCACATTTTTGCAAGCAGTTAGGTGTAGGGTAGTACATCACTTCTCTACATCTCTTGTATATTAGCTTGTATAGTAGCTTCTCTCACACTTAAAGTACCACATTGGACTTTAAGTGGGAGGTTGTTGGGGTATAAAGCCCAATGTGGTCGCCCAAGTAAGTGGGACGGCCGCCAAGTATGTACACATATTCTTTTGTAAAAACCTAATAAGAACTCACTATGCTCTACACATTACAACAAGAGCGAGTTCACCATATCGTCGTGCTCTTCTTCTTGCACTCTCTCTCGCGTCGCACTTCCGCTCGTACTCCTTCACATTGTCCCTTGAAAGCGGTGTCGGCCGTTACAGTATCTCCCATCTTGAAAGCTTGAATGCCCATCTTGGTGGCCAACTCCGTTGATATGAAGTTGTGAGTAGAGCCAGGGTCAAACAAGATGAAGGCATCATGATCCCTTACCTTTCCCCAAGCATAGGAGAGAGGTGATCCTTTGCAATGAGCATCCTCTTTTGGAGCTTCGATGGTGGAAGCTCTAGGAGTCTCATTGCGAGCATTTCTCTTGGGGCAAGAACGATAGCCATGTCCGTGCTTCGCACACTTAAAACATTTATGGTCCTTGTGAAAAGCTTCAAGCTCTTCATGAGAGAGTTTGTTTTTACCTTTGTAAACTCCCTTCTCCTTGGACCTATTGTTGTTGTTGTTGCTGTTGGAATTGCCTTGGGAAGAATTTTGGGCATTGGTTTTTCCCTTTGCATCACTCTTGTCTTTGTTTTCCATGGGCTTGACATTCCGTCTAGCCTCGTGTTGGAAATTGATGCGTGAAGCAACCCTGGTGTGGTGGATTACTTCGATGATAGAACCAAGACGTTGAGAGTTGACGTACTCGGTCATCTCTTCAGGTAATCCTGCACAGAATTGTTGCTTTTGCTCGATGAAGTCTATCTTTTGGAAGATAGTAGCCTTGAGATGTAAATCCCATAACTTGTCTACATATTTGTGGATAGACTCATGAGAGAGAAGCTTCAAATTGTGCCATTTGGTAAGCACTTTGTCCTTTGCATTTCTTGCAAGGAATTGCTTTATGATGGAAACTCGTAGAGATTTCCATGTCTTTGGGGATTTTCCGTTGCCACGAAGGGTAGCCCACCATTGATAAGACGATTTTTGGAAGTGCATAGCTACATGGTGTAGCTTAGAGGACTCTGTGAAGCCCTTGGATCCAAAGGCTGCATCAAATTTGGTGCCATCATAGGTGAGAAAAGAGATACTCTTTCCTCCCTCTTTGAACTTCTTGAGCTTTTGTGACCTTTGCCATGCAGGGTATGATTTGCGATGTCCTCACCTCTTGTATTCTCTAGGATAATAGCCATAGCTTTTGTCGAAAGACGAGGAAGGTGAAGAAGGAGGAGAAGAGGGTGACCTCTTCCTTGCCCTTTTCTTCCTTTGTTTCCTCTCTTTTCTTTTGGAGAAATGAGGAGAAGGACTATGGATTGAGCGTTTCCTCTTGGGAGGAGTTGGCGATCATCTAGACCGCCGTCTTCGTGGAGCCACATCTTCAGAGAAGCTTAAAGATTTATTGTTTTCTTGCTCTTTGAATTCCTCCTCTTGTATGGGAGAGAGTCTTCTTTTGGGGGTCTCATCAAGAGGCCTCCCAATCTCTCTCTCCTCTTGGAGAGGAAGGGAAATCCCATAAGCGCAAAGTTGTTGAGTCACTTCGCCTTGCAAAGCAGGGTTGCCCATAGCTTGGTGCAACCTAGTAACAAGATAATTGACAAACATGGGGGCATCATCATTAGCACCTTCATGTGCAAATCAAAGTTATCAATGTTCATTCTACTCTCTTGGTTATTGTCGGCCATGCTAATTAAACTTATGTGTTTTACTTAGTGTATGCTTTGGAAATTCAAAACCTTAGTTGCTACTCCTCTTAGCCTTTGAAAATCAGCACTTAAGTATCTACACCCACGGCTCGAATTGGTTAATTATAGAGAGTAGTGGAGTGGGTCTAATATTGCAGAGTTGCCGAGGGATAGCTTCATTCGCACTTCTTATGGCTCAATAATGGTAAAGTCAACGATTAATAGGCTACTTAAGGACCTCTATTCTTAAGAAAGAAAAGAGAAACCAAATGCTTTGATACCAACATAATGGAAATGGCCTATGAACTTTGAGAGTAGCGGAATTAGGAAACTTAGAGAAAGCATTTTTGTGAGATTACTTTGTGACTATAGAGGGTGAACTTAATTGATGGTTGCAACATAAACATAGTACTTAATTAACTTGGCATCAACAATACTTTTGCAAGAGAGAGAGAGAGAGAGAGAGTTTAGATAATATTACAACAATTGAGGACCGGTTTTATGTGGAGCCGGTCCCCCCTCCAATAGGCATTTGTATTATAAATTCTCCCATCAAGATAGACTTTGTACAATAGAATCTTTGTGTTCCTTGTGACTAGGTGATGCAATGAAGATGGAAAGCTTCATGCAATCTTGAGCATAGCATAAACTTTGCAAAAATAATTAACTATCCCAAGCCTTAGTCCCAAAGCCTCAAACACCTTCAAAGGTGGAGAGCGCTAGCGGGGAATGAGGGTAGGGAAGATGAAGAAGAAACATTATATAGGAGAAAGAAATACTTCCTCACTTATCATCACTCTTCTTGCTAGCATACATAATAGCATAGTAATGAAGATGGAGAAGATGGAAAGCTTAAGCAGTGAAGAATGGCTCTTGGTTGGATTTACATTCCATAGCCAAGAGTGTTGGTGTCGGCTCTCAACTTCTCTACTAGCTTGGAGAAGGAGATGTAGCTCTTGCACTTTGCACTTCACACAATGAGAGTGAGTGTGAGTGAGTGTGGGAGAGTATACCCCCCAAGCTAGCCACCTTCTTGCTTTGGTCAACCCCCCCTTGTAGCTCAAGCTTTAAGCTCATTGGACCCTTGCAAGACTGGAAAATCACATGCAGGATGCATAACAAGCAACAAGGGCAGTCTTGGGACAAGTGTCCCCCTTTCCCCTTTGAGAGAGAGGACTTGATAAATACAAAACTAATTTATTAAATCTACTAAATTATCATTGGACCCCTTGGTAGGCCAAGCAATAGGCTTTAGGCACACCATGAGGGCAACCAATAGGCTTTAGGCACACCATGAGGCCTTCTTTGTACCAAGCTTGCCTTGTGTGAGAGTGTGTGTGTTCTCTCTCTACCCCCCTCTTTTAGGGCTCGCCCCCTCCTTGTAGGGATATTTGTTGACTTTCTGGAATACCTTACCCTCAAGCACCTTAGCCATCAAGCACAACAAGCACCTCAAGCTTGGGCCGGTTTCAGCCTCAAGCTCAGCCCTAGCTTACCTAAGGTCAAAGGACTTTTAACACTAACCTTTGAAGGTCTTGCATGAAGCTAACCCTAAGGTCTTTAATCTCCGTTGGCTACCCTTGCTCTTTGACGTACCATCTCTCATTTGGACCCCTTTACCATTAGCCCTGTGTTGAGATAGATATGTAAGCACATGTCTATATTCTAACCCTTGTTCCCGTTTACTCTCCCACATTAAATGATCAGTTTAATTTGAGAAAATCATTTGGGTTGGTTAGATGTTAGATTTTATGACAATTAGCATGGCTGACAATGACCGAGAGAGTAGAATGAATATTGATAATTTTGATTTTGCACATGAAGGTGCTAATGAAGATGCCCCCATGTTTGTTAATTATCTTGTTACTAGGTTGCAGCAAGCTATGGGCAACCCTGCTTTGCAAGCCGAAGTTACTCAACAACTTCGTATTTATAGGATTTTCCTTCCTCTCTAAGAGGAAAGAGAGCTTAGGAGTCCTTTTGATGAGACTCCCAAAAGAAGACTCTCTCCCACAAGAGAGGAGGTATCCAAAGAACGAGAAAGAAGCAAATCCCTAAGTTCCTCTGAAGATGTGGCTCCACGAAAACGACAGTCTAGACGGTCGTCAACTCCTCCCAAGAGGAAACAGTCAACCCATAGTCCTTCTCCTCGTCACTCCGAAAGGGAAGAGAGGAAACAAAGGAAGGCAAAGGCAAGAAAGAGGTCACCCTCTTTTCCTTCTTCTTCACCTTCCTCCTCTTTCAACAAAAGCAATAGCTATTCTCCTAGAGAATACAAGAGAAGAGGACATCACAAATCTTACCCTGCATGGCAAAGGTCCCAAAAGCTCAAGAAGTTCAAAGAGGGAGGAAAGAGTATCTCTTTTCTCACCTACGATGGTACCTTTGGTGCTACCGACAAAGTATTGGCCTTCATCCAGCAATTTGATGCAGCCTTTGGAGATGAGGGCTTCACAGAGTCCTCTAAGCTACATCATGTCGCTATGCACTTCTAGAAGTCTGCTCGTCAATGGTGGGCTAGCCTTCATGGCAATGGCGAGGCCCCAAAGACATGGAAAACTCTACGAGTTTCCATCATGAAGCAATTTCTTACAAGCGATGCAAAGTACAAACTGCTTATCAAATGGTGAAGCTTGAAGCTCTTCTCCAACAAGTCTATCCACAAATATGTGGACAAGTTGTGAGATTTATATCTCAAGGCTACTGTCATTCAAACAATAGACTTTGCCGAGCAAAAGAAACAATTCTATTTGGGATTACCTAAAGATCTGGCCAAGTACAGAAAATCCCAATGGCCTGGTTCTATCACCAAAGTAATCCACCACACTATGGTTGCTTCGTGCATCAATTTCCAACAAGGGGCTAGAAGGAATGCCAAGCCCATGGAAAGCAAAGAATAAAGTGATGCAAAGGGGAAAAACAATACCCAAAGTTCTTTCCAAGGCAATTCCAACAACAACAACAACAACAATCGGTCCAAAGAGAAGTAAGCTTACAAAGGTAAAAATAAACCCTCTCCTGAAGAGCTTCAAGCTTTTCGTAAGGACCACAAATGTTTTAAGTGTGGGGAGCAAGGACATAACTATTGTTCTTGCCCTAAGAGAATGTCATAAAATCTAATATCTAACCAACCCAAATGATTTTCTCATGTTAAACTGATCATTTAATGTGGGAGAATAAACGAGAACAAAGGGTTAGAATATAGACATGTGCTTATAGATCTGTTTCAACACGGGGCCAAGGTTAAACGGGTCCAAATAAGAGATGGTTTTTCAAAGAGCAATGCTACCTAATGGAGCTTAAGACCTTATGGTTAGCTTCATTAAAGACCTCCAAAGGTTAGTGTTAAAAAGTCCTTTGACCTTAGGCAAGCTAGGGTTGTGCTTCAGTTGGGAACCTGGCCCAAGATTGAGGTGCTTGTTGTGTTTGCTGAGGTGCTTGAGGTTCTTATCGTGCTTGCTGACCAAGGTGCTTAAGTTGCTTGTCGTGCTTGAGGTGCTAGGGCTGAGATTGATGTGGGAACCTTCTCCAAACTTGATAGAGTTGAGCTTGATGTGTAAACCTTCATCAAGCATGAGGGGCTTAAGGTGTTCCAAAAATCAACAAGGATCCCTACAAGGAGGGGGCGAGCCCTACACGTAGGGGCAAGAGAGAGAACACACACACCCTCACACAAGGCAAGCCTAGTCCAAGGAGGCAACAAGGACACATGTCAAGTTCCTCTCCATGTTGCCCTCATAAGGTGCCTAAAGCTTATTGGTTGGCCTCTCAAGGGGTCCAATGATAATTTAGCTAATTTAATTAAATGTGTATACATTTATCAAGTCCTCTCTCTCAAAGGGAAAAGGGGGACACTTGTCCCAAAGCTAGCATGATTGCTTGATATGCACCTTGCATGTGATTGGCTAGCCTTGTAGGGGTTCCCATTTATCTTCTAGCATGAGCTACAAGGGGGGGTCTGCCAAGGAAGTCCACAAATTTGTGGACAATTTTTGGGATTTACATCTCAAGGCTACTATCTTTCAAAAGATAAGACTTCACCGAGCAAGAGCAACAATTCTGTGCGGGATTACCTGAAGAAATGGCCGAGTACGTCAACTCTCAATGGCTCGGTTCTATCACTGAAGTAATCCACCACACTATGGTTGCTTCATTCATCAATTTCCAACAAGGGGCTAGAAGGAATGCCAAGCCCATAGAAAGCAAAGACAAAAGTGATGCAAAGGGAAAAAAAAAATGCCCAAAATTCTTCCCAAGGCAATTCCAACAACAAAAACAACAACAATCGGTCCAAGGAGAAGGGAGTTTACAAAGGAAAAAATAAAATCTCTTGTGAAAAGCTTGAAGCTTTTTGTAAGGACCACAAATGTTTTAAGTGTGGGGAGCAAGGACATGGCTATCGTTCTTGCTCCAAGAGAAATGCCCGCAATGAGACTCCTAGAACTTCCACGATCGAAGCTCCAAAAGAGGATGCTCATTGCAAAGGATCACCTCTCTCCTATGCTTGGGGAAAGGTAAGGAAGAATGATGCCTTCATCTTGTTTGACCCTGGCTCTACTCACAACTTCATATCAATGGAGTTGGCCACTAAGTTGGGCATTCAAGCTTTCGAGATGGGAGATACTGTAACTGCTGAAATAGCAAGCCTCCGTTACTCCCTTGATTGGGAAGTTAAGGCTTCATGTCCGAAGCTACGTTGACAAAGAATACTTTTTTATCTCTCCTCTCCAACATGCGGATGTTATCCTAGGGTACCATCTATTTCACCTATAGGAAAAAGAGCATGTATATAGATGCTAGTGAGTCCGGTCGTACTATACCACTTGCAAATTCACCTACTTTGGATAAGTCAATGAAAAGCTCAGTTTCTGCGTACATGATTTTTGTAAAAGAGTTTCTAAATGATGCTAATGTTTTAACAAAGCAAAGTGTTAGGAATCAAGAAGAATTAGACTTGTCTAATTTTCTAAATGGATTCCAAGATGTGTCATCCATGATATCCATATGGACTTACCTCCAAAATGAGGGGATGATGACCATCGAATTGAGCTCCTGCCAAGAAGCTCACTGCCTAACAAGCCTCCTTATCGAGTTTCCCAAGCTCAACAAGAGGAGATCATGAGGCAAGTACAAGAATTGGTAGACAAAAGGATGGTGAGGCCTAGTGTGAGTGCACGGATGCGGTGCACGTGCGCAGAGAGTGCGAAGGGGAGAGAGGGAGAGAGAGAGAGAGTACGACACAGGATGTGAGTGGAGCTCCCAAATCTCACTGTGTGAGCACCATGTGAGAATATAAGTGAGAGCTCCTTATTCTTTGTATGTATAAAGAATAAGGAGATAAATGTGGGCAGCGGGACACTGGCCGACGGACACGGGGCAAAGCACGGTGACGCACACCGCCTTTACCTAACATTCTCCCACTAAAGACTGTGTGTTGATAAGTGGCAAGAAGACTAGCCTACAACTAGTATATACAAGAGGTGAGAGAAGACGACGCTCAACCTATTCCCACTGGCTCACTCCAAACATGCTCTAGTGTAGATGCAACATGCATACCACTAGGGCTAGAGCTACGATGACACTCATGATGCAGGTATTGAGTGACAACCTGCATGGCTCCATAATGCACAATGCCAGTGTCAGTCATCGCACGACTGACAACTCCCAATGCAAATGCACCAAGTGCATAAGCAAGATAAAGTCTCGAAACCAAAAGGTCAGACATGAGAGACCCGAAAGCCGACAAAACATGCACTATGTGTGCCAACCTATCCCTGTCAGCAACCTCAGTACCATATGCATCCTCATCAAGAACCACCTGACTATGCATCACCATGTCAGCATCCTCTGGCAAAGGCATATCTAATGCTGAGAATGATTGCAAAGACGAAAAATCAACACCACTGCAATCACACACAGCTACCTGAAGGACACTGTCGTCCTCAAACGTATCAGACGCATCATAGAACAATGCATCGATCTCTGGCTCAATTGATGTCACCTCAATTGATGACTGGCAAAGCTGTGCATCCCTAGAGATACCATTGTCTACGTGAACATCACCACAAGACAAATGCACAACCTGCTCTCCATGCAACACATCCGCAAAAGAGACACGCCTCATCTCTTGCTCCAAACATGGTTGTAAATACACAGAGACTACACCGCCTCGTGTGTCATAAATATGCAAAGGGTATACCAGACCACTCCTAGCACCTCTGGCTATCACCAGTGATCCCCTATGCATCTAAAATGACCGCTCTCCAAGCAGTACACAATGTCCACTATTCTGTAACTGAAGCACTAAAATGAGACTCTGACTGAGTCCTGGTACATAACGTACATCTCGTAGTGTAAGCAATGCACCGCTAGGTAAAGACATGCATACATCTCCAACACCCTCTGTTGAACCATCAACAAACTGCACACAACCAAGCCTCCCACTAGAGAAAGAGTTAAACAAATCACGACGTGGCGTCATGTGAAAAAGTGCATGCTCGTCTAGTAGAAAATGCGTAGACAATGTGCTATCCCAAGACACAAAGTAGTCTGAAGCAAGCTAGACTCAAAAGTGACATGCACATCACATGCATACTCTCTAGCATCTGTCCTCATAGTAGCACCATGCATCTGCCTCTTCTGCTGTCTCATACGCCCGAAGCAACGACGCCTAATATGCCCCTTGTGGCCACAATACCAACATGTCAGTCGCCATGAACAAAAATCACCTCTCATAACCATGCCAAATAATGGCAAACAATGCTCGAGATCACAAAACTCTCCCGCCTGAGAGCAAACCAGTATCTCAAGCAGACAAAGTGAGCAAACTATTAAGCTCACAAGCCTCTACAATAGGCAAACAAATTTGAGAAAATTTTGGCAGAGTTTCCCTTGTAACTGGAGCAAAAACTCAATAGTAAATCGCAAATGGAGACAACACAAAATGCCAAATGGTCAAATCCGGAAATGTAGTCGTCCGGAATCACCTCACAAAGTCATACAAAGAGCAAGCACGCTCTAGTCGGAGTACCACTCAACGGAATATTAACAAAACCTGTTAACTTGTTTGCATAAATAAACTTCAATGGATGCGCATAAACAAGTGCTCAACTGTGAGCATCAACCATGCATCCAAAATACTTAGCCATGGTGGCTCCACATCTCCACATTTGTTCCCACATAGAGTATACATCAACACAAAACCATGTGCCGAGAAACTGCATACAGATGTGACTTAGTCCAAGAACCACATCCCAAATCAACAATTGTAAGTTAAATCAGCACCCAATGGACTCTAAAATGTGACGTACATATCCCCAGACGCAATCTACACAATGATTTGCAGTATACAAGCTCTTAACTGTCAAATTTTTTTGTGTCTTAAAAAAAAACGTAGGTTGCTGCAAAAAATTTAGAGATCAGAATTTCAAAATTCTGATATCACCATTGCGTCCGGAACGTCGACTATCCCTGGGGTAGACCCCTAGATCATATAGACCTGAGTCCGATTGTGCAAGATATGCCAAAAAACACTGTTTTCGACCCAAAAACGTAGCAAAAACTTGCTGTTGCAACAGAAATTTCAGAGGTCAAAATCAGCTCAAATGGACATCACCATTGCGTCCAGAGCGTGCCAAAACCCCAGGTTACACCCTGACCTTGCATAAATCGCATTCCGTATGCAAAAGTTATGCGAAAAACACTGTTTTGGAGCCCAAAAAATGACCTGCGGAAATGAAAATCTGCATTCTTCTTGCAAGTATGGCTGCAAATAACCATACACACTTGCAATACACTCTTTCCTCAAGCTTTGGAATGCCCCTGAAGCTTTCCATGAGCACAAATCTGGTGGTTGCTTACCGATCTCAAGCTTCCACCTAAAGCGAGCTCACCATAGCCGAAAGCTCACTTCTTTGTAGCACTCCATCTGTCCGCGAAGCCAAAGCTCTGATATCAATTGTGAGTGCGCAGATGCGATGCACGTGCGCAGAGAGTGCGAAGGGGAGAGAGGGAGAGAGAGAGCACGACACAGGATGTGAGTGGAGCTCCCAAATCTCACTGTGTGAGCACCATGTGAGAATGTGAGTGAGAGCTCTTTATTCTTTGTATGTATAAAGAATAAGGAGATCAATATGGACAACTGGACACGGACGAAGCACGGTGAGGCTCTCCGCCTTTACCTAACACCTAGCTCCTCTCCCTTTCGTTCTCCAGTCCTTTTAGTGTAAAAGAAAGAAGGTATATACCGCATGTGTGTGGACTATCGAGCACTAAACCATATCACTATCAAAGACAGATTTCCCGTACTGCGGTTAGAAGATCTGTTTGATAAGCTACAAGGTTTGACCTACTTCAGTAGAATTGACCTTAAAAGTGGCTATCATCAAATAAGGATAGTGAATGAAGATATCTTAAAGACCGCGTTCCGTACAATGTTTGGTCTTTATGAATATCTACTCATGCCTTTTGGCTTGACTAATGCACTGGCCAAATTCAATTGTTTGATGGAGAAAATATTTGGGCCCTACTGCAAGTTCACTGGAGTGTTCTTTGATTATATCATCATCTACTCCAAGTCCTTAGAGGAGCACAAGCAACACCTCCAGGTAATTTTTCAAGCTTTGAGGGAGAACAAGCTTTTTATAAAAAGAAAAGAGAGTGAATTTTTCCTTCAAGAGATTCAGAACTTAGGTCACATTATCTCTCAAGATGGTATCCGTATGGATCCATCAAAGTTGGAGGTAATAAAAGCATGGCCTAATCCAAGGAATCTACATGCGCTAAGAAGCTTTAATGATATGTGTGCATACTTTAGACGCTTCATATCCAAATTCTCTCAAATAGTGGGACCATTGCATGACTTAACAAAGAAGAACATTAAGTACTCATAGACTGCTAAAGAGAAAAATGCTTTTGACAAGCTCAAAGAGAAGCTTACCTCCCAAACAATCCTTATGCTTCAGGATCTCTCAAAGCCATTTGAGGTCCAATATGATGCTTGGTGATTGCCTTGGAGCAGTTTTTCTTCAAGAAGGGCATGCCATAGCATATGAGAGACGAAGGCTCAATGCTCAATTCTGATAAACGGGTCTTGGGCATATACGAAAAAGAGCTTTTAGTTGTTCTATATGCTTTAGACACATGGAAGCACTATCTTTTGGGGACTCAATTTGTTTTGCGAACGGACCACCAAAGTCTCAAGTACTTCATGACGCAAACCAAGCTCTCCGATAAACAAATGAGGTGGACAAATTTTCTTTCGCAATTTTATTTTCATATTGCTCACATTGCTCGTAAGCATAATCAGGTAGCCGATGCACTTTCACGACAACCAAGAGTTAATGTGGTGTCTATAGCAACTCACAATGATCTATCTTCTATGCTAGATGAATATGCTGCTGACGCCGACTTTAGAGACATAATGTCAGCCCTTGCATTGGGAAAGAAATAAGAACCATTCACCTTACAAGGTGGGTATCTTCTCCCGGGAAATAGGCTATGTGTTACCACTTCCTTCTTGAGAAAGTCATGTATGAATCTTATGCTCCTCCTTATGCGTGGCATAGAGGCATTCAACCTACTCTTTGAGGAGTAGAGACATACTCCTATTGGACTACCATGAAAGTGGACATACAAGAGTATGTTTCAAAATGTGTGGTATGCCAAAAGATTATCATAGATGGAGGCAACCTGGATTACTCTAGCCATTTCCAATCCCTAATTAACCATGCGAAAGTATATCCATGGATTTTATCTTTGATTACCCAAGTCTATCCACATGAATACGGGAATATGAGCAATAGTTGACAGGTTTAGTAAGCAAGCACACTTTATTCCTGTCAAAAAGACTATTAATGCACACCAAATGACAACTCTCCTCATATCTCATATTTTCAAACACCATGAATTACAAACATCCAGCGTGTCAGATAGAGATTCTAGAATGACTAGTAATTTTTGGAAAGGTCTCTTTGAAAATCTAGGTACAAGATTGAATATCTCTTCAGCCTATCATCCACAAACGAATGGCCAAAGTGAAATAGCCAATCTTACAATACTTGATCTACTAAAGACTTATGTTACAGAAGTAGATCAATGCTCACAATGGGAGAAGTACTTACCCCTTGTAGAGTATGTGTACAATAATATTGTCCATACTTCTAAAAAAAAAGCACCTTTTAAAATCATATAGGGAAGACCTAACAGTCCCTTGCTACTTAGCACGTGGGAAGATCTTCACTGTCGATGAGTATAGCCGTGACCTATAAGAATCTTTTCAAAAGATTAAGGAGGCTATATCCATCTCTCAACAAAGGCAAGAAGCTGCTACTAACAAGGACAGAAGCGCCTTAACATTCAAAGAAAATGATTGTGTTTTACTTAAGTTTCCCAAGGCTCGATTGAGGCCATCAAAAGTATTATGTTAAAGTAGCAAAAAGATAATATGGTCCTTTTCAAATCTTGAAGCCAATCAATAAGATGGCTTATTAACTCAAGCTACCCAACCATTGGCTCATACACAATGCTTTTCATGTGAGCCTACTTAAGCCCTACAAAGGAGAGCCACCAAATGAACCATTTATTGAAGACCCTTCAGAAATTAAAGACCAAGAAGAGGTGCTACAACCCATAGCTATCCTTCGGCATGAAGACAGGGTACTACGCCATGGTGAGATTATCCGATGGTATCTTATTAAGTTCAAAAATTATCCTTTTAAAGATGCTAGATGGATGCAAGGAATACAGCTTAAGGATAGTATGAACCTTGTCAATGCTTACAATGCTACGTTAGAGTAAGCAAATGTACATGTTTCTTTGAATGACCAATGTTTTTGTCTTATTAGACTAATTCTCTTTTTATTGTGCACAAATCTAAATAGTATGCATGCTTAGAATCATGTTTGTGATGATGACGTCTCTCAACCACCAAGTAGAATTTGTTACTCTACTTTGGGAGAATGAAATGGGCTAAAGAGCAAACATGCTTGCGGCAGCTACGTCTCCCAAGCACCAAATGGATTAGTCATCCATCTTGGAATGATGTGTTTTGATTCTTTACAAAGTGAAATGCCAGACGCTTATTGGTCAAATGTATGTGCGCTCCATGTGTGCAACATGCTTCTATGTGCTGATCAAAATTGTTGAAATTGATTGGACTTGCCGGACGGACGCGTGTACACACAATAACACACACACACACACACACACACACACACACACACACACACACGTGTGCAACGAGCTTATATGTGCCAATCAAAATTGTTGAAATCGATTAGACTTGCCGGAAGGATGCATGTGCACACTGTATAACATACACACACACATGCACACACACATCGTAACACACACATATGTGTACAATGAGATTATACGTGCCAATCGAAATTGTTGAAATCAGATGGAATTGCCGGAAGGATGCATGTACACGCCGTAAAACAGACACACATACGCACACACACATCGTAACACACACAGATGTGCGCAACGAGCTTATATATGTGCCAATCAAAATTGTTGAAATCGGTTGGACTTGCCGAAAGGATGCATGTGTATGCGCGCGCGTACACACACACACACACAGATTTAATCATCGTCCATGGAGGTCAAATATGACCCATGGGACCAAAACAAAACAATACATATCGTTCTTCTGAGGTGAAGGCATTATATACATATTAGTTAGGGACTGAGGGTCCGTCAGGGGGGAAAAGAAAAAAGGGAAAGAACAAGAAACAAAATCTAAGGGGGGTCAGGTGGAGGGGGAGTTGCTTGGGAGTTCAAAGCTCTTGGATGATGGTGTACTCCCATGGTAGACTACCCATTTACCTTGTTTACGGGCTTTATGCATCTTCTTGAGCTTGCTTGCTTTAAGCTTGAGTTGATTTGTGGTGAGTTCCTAGGCGATCCAAGCCTTTGTCCCCTTGAGGCGGTGGGATTGTTGTAGTAGGCTCGTCCGTTCTTCTTTGTTCTTGAAAGTGAGGATGCATTGACCATGTGCGAAGGAGGCATGAACACAACATCGATTACTGAGAAAAATTCAGAATCTTTTGATTGCATGTACATTCTAGGCACATGTCTATGGCTTTGTACATGTGACAACTAGCAACATGTTGTAAAAATGCAAGCATAAAATACTTCCATGTCCAAGTAGTGACGAGCCATCACCAAGATAGCATAAGAAAGGTTTTTGATGTATCCTTGAACATGTCATCAACTTTGTACTGAGAGTGGGACACAAATAGAGATTGATACATTTTGTAGGCAATCATATACATAAGTCATTGTCTCCCCCTCTTTAGGATAAGAAAACTTGTACTTCTAGCTTATGCATGTGCAAACAAACAAGTGATAAAATCATAAGGCCTGCCTAGGGTAAAAAACCACCCCTTGGATACAAGAAATATAGGGTAGAGGAAGCAATTTAGAGTCGCCCAACTTGGGCGAGCAATTGTGGCGGCTCTGCTCCACCATTTTTGGACCCAAGATGTGCATCCAAAAGCTCTACGCAGCAGCAACCTCCAACAAAGATTCCATCTTCAGCGGCGGTCGAACAACGCCGTTTTGTGATTTGCGTGTAACAAAAAGCAAGGCCAAATGCAAAACTGACAGGAGCTTGCTTAGGGGAAGTGCTGCCAACACAGATCGAACGCAGATCAGACAGACGGTCAAAAGTTCTACAAGGCTATGCTATCCACGGAAACACTCACAGGTTGTTGTCTCTAAACTCATGCTTATTGGTAAAATAATCTGGGGGTAGACACGCCTCTAAAAAGGAGGCCGTCTTCTGAGTGGCTCCTCTACTCTAGTCATGGGACATCGAACATTGAATGCTTTACGGGTTAGCTTAAGTGATGTTTAACTTGGTCCGTCCGATCTCCAGATCAAACCTTGTTGGCTCAGTAGCTCATTTCTCACCCTGTAGCGTTCAGCTACTTCGCAAGGCCGTTTTGTTTACACACAAACATTCTTTGAATGTCGTACGATGCCTACGATCGGCTGTTTGCAGCAAGCTCTTTGTTAGTCGTAGCGATGAGCATGAGCCTTCTTGTGCACCACAGCACGATTCATTCTATGCAGTGGGTTTTCAGCAATCTCTCATACCGCTTAGCGGGCGGCCTTATACTGGCCCCTTTACCCTATACCAATCTTTGACGAAAGGATCCGTTATGAGAGAGTTAGATGTATGAGAGATGCCACAGGCCAAAGAGCTCTAGGGACAGGCTGCCAAAAAAGCGGTCGCCGTCTAGCTTCAGAGTGGACAAGTTGTGAGCTCGCTAATTTCTGAAGTGATAATGCCTTCAAGATTGTTGTTGTCTAGCTGCAGAAATGAGAGAGCTGGGGAACCCCACAAGCCTGAAGGTACCATGCCTGACAGTTAATTATTGTTGAGCCTCACCTGCTCAAGAGTGGCGCCAGGATCTGCAGAACTCCTCCAAAACATGGACTGAGGGGTAGAGGACCTGTGAAACCGCTGGAAGAGACGTCAAAGGTTGCCAATTTGCTCTCTGAGCCCAAACTCGGAGTCAGAGGTCCACTCAAATTGATATTGAAAATGGAGATATCTGTAAGTGAGGGGAGAACAACAAGACTAGACGGAAAGGGGCCGGTGAGGAGGTTCTCATAAACATGGAAGCTGGAAAGCTGGTGGAAGTGGGTATACCCCCTGTGAGCATATTTTTTGCAAGGTCTAAATTGGCCAACTGGGTGAGGTTGCCTAGGCTGAAAGGGATGGGTCCTTCAGGAATATGGTTTCCGTAGAGAGCAAGCTGGGTGAGGCTTTTGAGGTTGGTGAGGCTCGCAGGAATTCTTCCTGCCAGACTATTTACAAACAAATCCAGATTGGAGAGCTTGATCAGAATTCCAAGGGATGCAGGAATGGTTCCATGGAGATTGCAATTAGCCAACCAGAGATAGGCGAGGCCTGTCAGGTTTCCAAGCTCCTACGGGATAAATGCCGAATTGGAGAAGGGATTGTAGGCGAGATAAAGCTTCTCCAAATTGCTGAGATTGCCCAAGAAGGATAGAATGGTGTCATTCAGTAGATTAGTTACAAGATCGAGCTCCTCTAGATGTGAGAGGCGAGCAAGGACTAAGGGATGGCACCCGTGAAGTTGTTGTAGCAGAGATTGAGCTGGCAAAGGGCGGCCATGGTGTCTATGGAGTGCGGCAGACTGCCCTCGAAGAGCTCCTCTAGATGTGAGAGGCGTGCAAGGACTAAGGGATGGCACCCGTGAAGTTGTTGTAGCAGAGATTGAGCTGGCGAAGGGCGGCCATGGTGTCTATGGAGTGCGGCAGACTGCCCTCGAAGAGGTTCCCTGACAGGACAAGAGCACGGAGGTCAGTGCATTGGTAAAGCAAATGTGCCATTGATCAAGACAGCCTCGTAGCTCTGATCCGCAGGCAGTCCTCTTGCTCCCTGTCTCCCTCTCTTGACTTACTAAGCACACAATGGAGAAAATCATACTGCATCTCCAACATCAGTCCTGCAAAATCTAATTAAAAGCGCACCCTTTCATGCACACAACAACTGCATTCTACAAACGCAGGCCGAGAAATGCTAACATAATTACACACCTTGACCCCATGTACTCATCCTCGCCAAGTGTGACTAGTGCTAGTATGTGCAAGGTGACATGTCTCTCTTTTGCGCGTCCGCTTCTCAGCGATGGTGCACGCCAGCTCTCGATAGCTACTATATTAATTCAGCTCATGACAACAGATTTGGCTCACCATATCTTATATAGCTAGTAGCGAAGAATCTGCAGCATCAACTTACCTCCCCTCAAAGCCCTCCAATCCCTTGTGCGAGTGTTCTGCAACTCTTACCTTGTCAGGCGAGGCCATGGCTGTAGCTTCCATGGAGTTGTAACTGACTCATCACGGTCTTTTCCTAGCTTCCAGCAGAATCTAGTTTTGAGGAAAGCCTCAACAACACATCTTGCTCCAGGGTGTGTTCTAGATGTTTCAAAAAATTCGAGTATTCGAACTGACATCTCTCTTTGCATTTATATGGTTGGAGATTGGAGATAGGGGATGAAAGCCAAGACCTCTTTTGGCGATTTTCATTGCTGCGTCCGATTGAGTCGAGCACAAATGTTGCAAGAAGCGAGGAGGAAAGGAGGAGAATGCAAGAGCTATTTCACTGATTTCAGAGGACTTATATCGTGCGGGTAAACTCCTTCATGTGCTCGGAGTCTCCCATTCTGGAGTCTGTAGCAACATCCAAGCTCTATATCTTGTTCACCACGCCTTGTCTTTCTATATGGGAGGTTGGAGGTACAACCAGTAGCGTGGGAGATGCCATTGCCAAGCAAGCAAGATGCATTCATACAGAGGAGCTTGAGCCTTGGACACATGGCCGCCTGGCTGTACAATCAAGAGAAAGGCTATTCTCTGCCGATGTCATTTTGGAGGCTGGGGCAACGTAAGCGCAAGAGCTGGCCATCGGGCTCGAGGCGAGTGGGCTCTTATGAGTCAACGGCTACACAGCACAGCCCAGACGAGACTCTTTGGGGGACGCCATACCTCTCTTTCCAAACTAGTTTAATTCGAAAATGTGCCTTTACATTTAAGCCCGTAGACTTGCGCTATAGACCATGTTAGGAAGTAGGAAGTCTACCCACCGCCTTGCTGCATTAAATAGGGAGTGCCCCTCTATTGATTATGACAGCAGAATATGGAGCCTATCTATGTTACATAAATGAACACTATCCCATTAGCCAATCTCATAATTTCTTCACTCTCAAAAAGCAAGCTATTTTCAAAATAAAACCAAACTATTTTTCATTAGCAAAAAGGTAAACCATCACTAAGGCCTCAGTCCCTTTGGGGCAGGCCAAAAAGGATACCATCGGGAAAGATGAAAATCTAGCAAATGAAGATCTCGGCTTGTATCAATGTGATTACTATGTGTGTGTGTGGAGATTTTTGGCAAGCACTAGAGGCTAGAGCAAAGAGAGAGAGAGAGATTTTGCTGAAGGTCCGATGAAGAACCAAAACAAAGAAGAGAGCAAATTCAATCAACCGACCATGAGAAGAACGACTGATGGCTCTCATAGCCAATCAAAGTGGCAAAGAAGAACTTGTTTTTTGATTCTTTACTCGAAGTGAAATGTCGGATGCTAATTGGTGTGCACAATGGACGCTTGTCTGTCGACCGACATTTTTGGACTTGTCGGACAAACAGGACACGGCAAGAGAGAGATAGCCTGCGCACATGCCCCGGTGCCGATGGGAAGCCGATCGAGGGTGAACGCTTTTTGTCTACCGGGAGTTTGCGCACATGCCAGAGCTCCGACGACTCTCGGTTGCAAAGTCAACCACGTTTATCGTGCTATCAGGTGCCACAACCAATCACATCTCTCCTTTGCACAAACGGCTCTCCACCGGGGGTGACCGTTTAGGCTGCTGCAATGATGTTCCGATTGTGACGGTGAGAGCGCCGTTGGCCGTGTGCAGGGGCGTGGTGGGGCACTTGCGCTTTTGCACCGGAAATGGCCACCGTTGCTGTGCATGTGAGTAGCCTGAGAGAGAGAGAGAGAGAGAGAGAGAGAGCTTTTGCTTTAAATGGTTTTTGTTGGCCTTTAGGGCGTTAGCGATTCTCTCTCTTCTCTCTCAGAGTGCCAGCCAGCATGATGAAAGCGGAAGAAGAAGGTTCATGGACGCCGGGTGGCCTGATCTTTAGGGAGCCAGGCCTCTATCATGGCCAGGCGGCGGAGACTGGAGGAGGACGAGACCCAGAAGGGGAAGGGTTTGGGAAGCTGCGGATGCAGCGGCCTATCCACCCAAGAGGGTTAGTATTTTGAAGGCGGCTGTTGCCGCAGCTGCAGCTGGTGCGGCTGCAGGGGCAGCGGCAGCAAAAGAACGAAAAAAGCGATACTGGGCACTTAGACTGGATGCCTTTGTGGAGGGGCGAGAGCAGAACAGGCGTAAAACTGCGCAGGTGCTGTCCACCAGGGATTGGATAAAGAGAGCCAAGGCAGATGCTTTGAGTGGTGTGCATGTGGGCGGAGAACAAAGTCGATGTTGTGGTGGTGGGTTAGAAGGAGGAAGGCAGAGGAAGGCGGCGGTCGAAGAGCCAACAAGCAATGCGATCGACTTCTTACTGTTCCAACTTGTATTCTCTCGGTTGCCTCTTCGCCAGCTTTTCCAACTACAATGTGTTTACGTGGAATTTGATGCTCAGAGGGCTGGCCTTGGCAGCGTTATACACAGAAGATGAGCAGAAGGAAGAGTACTGGTTTGCAATGTCTCCACTGCTCCCCTGTGATGAGCGAATTTGGAGCTTCAGAGCCTTCAGTAGCCAAGAATGGGCCTTTTTTGGGCTCCCTTTGCCTGGCTGCAGTCAGGGAAAACTGTTCAACTTACTTGGGGGCATGGGCTGCAGCCTTTTGCCCCAGCTGGAGGACACATTCTATGTGGGGCGCTGTCGTCCTCGTCTAGTCAGTCCTCATGTCTGCATTTGTGCACAATCCGGAGGCCCCTGATGACTACTCTGTTATTGTGTTCAATTGTCTCACAGGTTGGGTAAAGGTGCTTCCCCCTCTGCAGAATCCATGCTACCTCTCCAGGAAACCTGGCTTGACCACCCTTGGCTGCAAGATGCGCATGGCAGTTGACAATAACGACCCCTCCCGGTACTACATCTTGCTGGCGCACGAGTTTTATGTTGGATGCACGTTCTACTTTGAGGTTTTTGATTCTAGAAGTGGTTGCTGGAGGGCTGGCCCGAACCTAGAAGCTGCCATTGCACGCTCTTCTAAGGTGCCCAATGCTGACTTCTTTTTCAGATCATCCGGTAAAACTTTTCTGGGGTACAATGTATTAGAAGATGCGAGGAACAAGGTGGAAGTGGTCCCGATAAAGGGAAAGTTTGGCTGCCCACCAGTGTACTTGAAGTACAAAGGAAGCTTGCTAGTAGCCCGCAGCACGGGTGAGAGCAGTATTTGCACTGGATTTGAAGTGTGGGAGCTGAGACCCATTGCTTCTGGAGCAGCCTCTTGGGTGGAGGTGGCAAGCACCCCTGAGCATCTCTGGGAGGGGCTTGATTGTGGCGATTGGGCGGTCAACATGTTTGCAGAGGGAAGCCTCTTCTGCATAACGTTCAAAGATGGGACGTTGCAGGGACAATTCAGGCCGCCGCTTGTGTATGACATTGCCCAAGACCGTGGTATTTCTTGCCCTTGAAGAGGGGGTCAACTAGCTTTGGCTGCATCTCGGTGCTTAGGCTGAGGTTAAGCAAGCATCTGCTCCTTACCCTGGGAGAGGGGGTCAACTAGCTTTGGCTGCATCTGGGTGCTTAGGCCGAGGCTAAGCATGCATCTGCTCCTTACCTAGGGAGATGAGCAGATGCAACTTTCTATGGGGACAGGTACAACTTATGTTGCTCCAAGATGGTCATGGCTTTGGTGGCATATGTGGGCTTTATCTAATGGAAAGGAGGCCAGGACAGCAGGGTGGTGGTGACTCGCTTTGTGCAGCTCGTGCAAGGTACCGTCTTCTGTGGAAAGGGCTCAATACCCACCTTGTGAGCATAGCCTGCCTCCTATTCTAGTGTATTTATGTTTATGTTTTGGTGGCCCCCAATTACCTGAAGGGTCTTGCTTTGTTAGCATCTGAAACGAAACGAACAATAAGAATGTCGCTTTTGATATGCTATAGCAGCAGCGAAGCCGACACTGATAGTTTTTATTTGGGGTCTCCCATCAGTAATGAGTATTATTTTTTGATGTAATTATTGGAAGGCAGGCTTATGGCAGACGTCTCAAGGTAGCAATGTTTGTGTGAGTTTTGAAAAAGCCTTTCCATGGGTCCTTCCCAAGAGGTTGCAGCGAGCCTTGGATTTGAACAGGTACAAGAAACCAAGTCATTGGTTCTGGTGTGTTGTCTTTGATGTAGCAAGTGCATTTCTTCTTGTTACAATCCTTTTTGTTAACTTCTTCACTCTCACAATCAGCTTTCACGACAGGTCCAAGCATATTGTATTTGTAAGAAAAAGAAACTTGGATAGAAATAACATAAAACCAACATAGCACATCCTTCGTGACCCGTTCATTCACTAGCTTTGTGGGAAGCTTGAACCATTCATGGAGAAGAGATTCACAAACTTTTGCAAGGTTGTGCCCATTGAAGATAGAGTAGCCCTCTTAGCAGGCTTACTATAGGTTATGGACTCTTGGGCCTTGTTGACACTTATGGATGTGCCAAGAGTACATCTTGTGGAATCGTGCTTGCTTTTTGCAAGGCAATTGAAATCTGGCCTTAGGGATATGTATATCAGATGGCCTTCAAGCTCTTTGTTTGCGACATTGGTGCGCGAGTTTGAGGTTGCATGGGGAATGCCCTTTGTTGTTGGTGCGATAGATGGTTCCCACATCCCCATCATTGCACCAAGGGACAACCATGTTGACTACAATCGGAAAGATTTCCACTCTATTTTACTACAACTAAATGTAGTCGCTAATTGTTCAATATGAAATTTTGATGTTGGATGTGTCGGATTAGTGCATGACTCCTTGAATTTCACTAGAAGTGAGCTAGGCCAAAGATGTGCAAGAGGGGTGTCACAAACTGCTGACGTGTCAAAGCCCTGAAGAAGGGAGCCAACTTGCAGATGCTGGTCGAGGGGCCTAAACCGTAAGAAGAACAAGTAATAGAAGAAGAAGTCCTACCAACTTATGGGGACCCCGTCCGATAGGGCCCCAAGTGACATAAAGGATTAAAATAAAGCAAGACTCACACACACAGACACACCAAAGAGACTTGCGTAAATTGATGATGTGGCTAATTTTCAAAAATTGCATTGACATGATGACATGGTAGGCTGTACGGATTTCCTCGTTTTGCGTTGACTGTTGTATAGACTTTCGTGGTTTACGTTGGTAGCTTTTGGGCATTGCTTTTGGACCAGATGCTTTTGAGTTTGAAGGCTTTTCACTGTAAAGTGCTTATGAGGCCTAGGGCCTTTAAATATGAGGTTAGGGCTATGCTCTGGCATGCTTCCTGGAGAAGGTGCAAAGTCTGGAGTACCTGCTTGTACTATGTTTATGTAATATAAAGAAATACCGAAAAAGGCGCCAAGGTTTGGAGCCAATACTCTCTGGGTTGAAATTCCGTCACTTCGTGTCGCGTGTCGTCTCTCTTTCAGTTCAGTTGTTAGTGGAGTGCTAAAAGTTTGTTCAATCTGTTCTTTTCTATTGGCACGTGGTGCCTGTCTTGTCACAGTGGTATCAGAGTATCAAGCTTGTGCTTTTTTGAGAGCATATCGGTCCCACCAAAGAGCAGACAGAGCAAGATCGCACTTCCAAAGTTCACTGGAAATATTAGCTTCGTGCTCCAACCTCGGACTTACCAGCCACGCCCACCCTTACTTCATCACGCATCGGGCGCCCTCCCGTCTTCATCGCTCATGTCTTATAGGGCATAAGCCATTAAGATCACTTGCAAGAGAAGGATCCAACATTTGTTTCGAGCTGTTGTTTTTCTCAGAGGCAGTGCCATGCAGATATTGATAGCTACCAAGCAGCATACTCCAAATACTTGGCAAGCTTTCAAGAAAAAATTTGTCCGAAGTTATATGGCTTCTGACATCTTCCTTCGAAGTGCAACTTTTGGCAGAGTGGGATATTCTGAAATGCTTGCCTTGGAAACCCTAGCAGATTTTATCTTGAAATTTCTCTACATCTCTCAGTAGATGTCTCTTCTCGAGTTGATAACCTTGGAGGTTCGGTGTAATTGCTATCTTGGGACTACCATCGCCGCCAAAGAAACACCGTCTGTCCAAGAGCTGATGGACCATGTTGTGCTCGGCTACGATCTTACGGAATGTACCTAACCTTAAATTTTAATGCAGGTTCCAGGATGGAAAGTCAGTCGACCTTTCGAGCTCGATTGATGTCGAGATTACTTGTTTAAGTTTGAATTTTGTTTGACTTGTGTTGGAGAACTTGTTTGGTGATCCTGTTTGGAATTTGTTTGAAATGGATGGTATCTGTTTTGAACATGTCTTGGTGCCGATTTGTATTGTTTTACTCTGGTTTTAATACTGGTTTCATTGATTGGTGATTTTACTCCCGGGTGGAGTAGTGAGATGTTGTTTTGCTATTGTTTGAACTTCCGAACGACGCAAACAGGATGTCTGGGGAGCGTTCGGTTGTATGCTTGTAAAATAATTGTTGTTGTGACTCCCGGCTCGGACTTGGATGGTTATGCGGGAGGAGTATTAAGAAGTCTGAGCAGAGGTTACTCTCAACACCTCCAAACGACGCAGGCTGCGGTCTGGGGGGCGTTTGGTTGTAAAAGGCCTCTATATCTGATAGGTGCAGCAGAATGAATGTTGTTTTTTTCTCAAGATTAGTGATCCTTATTGTTGAAGGTTCCTTTCAGTTCTTAGGGAAAGAGAGAGCTTTCCGTCTTATGGAGAGTGCTATGATCACGAACAAAGTGAGTGGATTGTGCGTGCAAGTGAATGAAACTGAGAGAAGGAGAGAGAAGAGATACGACACCCGAGAGGTTGTAAAACCCTCCTCCGAAGGCCCCACTCGTCGGCGAGAGTGGTCTATTCTTTGATTGCACAAAGGTGTACAATGCGTATGCGATGGACTATGCAACTTGGTCTATGCCGATGACGACGACGACGACGACGACGATGACGACGGCTGAAATCTGAGATCTTCTAATCGCTGAATTTCGGAACTGTTTCGGTGGCTGAAAATGACTGTTTTGGCTGCGTTTTCTTGGCTGAAAAATGAGGTTTCTTAGGGCTGAAAACTGATGGTCTTTATGGGCTGAATCTGCTACACTTTAGGTGAATAATGCCGGTCTTAATTTGCTGCTGAAATCCAAAAACGCTAGGGAGTGAAATTGGTCCTTCTGTCGCCGGGGTTCTGCAAATGCAAAAACGCTAGGCTGATCTGCAGTGTCGTGATGACGCCGGGGCTGATCTGCTCTGCACAAATCGCCAAGGCTGATCTGATGCAAAAACGCTAGGTCTTCTGTGGAGAAAACGCCAGAGTAGTCGCAGGGGTTGGTCTTGCTGAGAAGTTGCCTGTTGAGCAAGGTGCTCCTGTTGCCTCTTCTGCCAGAAAGTGCTAACTTGGGTTTGCTTACATATTAACTTAGCAAAATTGCCCTACCTACTTTTGTTGGAAAGTCACTTAAAAATAATAAGTGAAAATAACCAATAAATAGGAAAATAGGCTAAATGCATTGGAAAATTCCCCTAACTAATGCTAATGGATTCTGATGGGAATTCCGATGATCATGCTGTGTGCAACCGGAGGATATGCATCTATGCTAAGTGACTCGGCATGTACGGTCTACGAATAGACTCACAAAAGTGCCAAATCATTGCTAATCTAGACTTGACTGAACTGATTGAACCCTGCTGTGGTGTAGCTTGTCCACGGACACATAGGGTTGGGATGTGTCACGTGACATCCCCTGAAACCGGCCTGTACTTTCAAAAAGGGCGGTAGACTTTAGACTTAAACCTTATTTGCTTTCACCCATTTAATTTGTCGTCCACTTTACCTGTACTCTCAAGACACAACAAAGGGGAAAGGGATACAGTCTGCTAGAATGCACCTGTATGAGAAGACCGACACCAGATTGGCACCTAACTTAGGTGCCCCTTTCGGTATTTCTTTATTGTTCAAAAGAGGGAATAAACGCTGTGGTTCCCTACAAGCTGCCCCGCACAAACATGGCTGAATTTCAACTGTTCCGGCCCGATTTCGGTAGCATAACTATACTAGGACCCTTCACAGTCAGTATTCCCACGCATTGGCTGACTTTCCTGACGCATACGGGCACTTTGCAAAACCTGGCGAGAATCTGCAGCACGCTGAATTCTCTGTTTTCAGCCCCGAAAATGCGTCAGATCACTTGTACAGCGGTCCCCTCGCGTCCCCGAACCTCCTGGGGGTATTAGGGACCGTTTAGGGCCAAAACCCTAAACTTGCAAAAATACACAGCAGGCTTTAATTTACTGTTTCGGGCTCCGTTTCGCGTGCCTGTCGCATCCGTAGCAAGTCCTCGAGCTCCCGCACCTGTAGGGCTACTTGCCCTTTGAATCGGACGAGATTTCGGGCGTGAAACCTCTCCGAATCACCTGTACCTGCGAGGGATTAGCCGCTAGCTAATCCAGTACCTGTGCAAGAGGCTCTTGCCTCGGCAATCGTGCATGAACCCACACAATTGTACATTGGTCAATTGAAAAGCCCACTATAGGGGCATAACATACTGCCATAGGGGAGAGAGAGGGCAGTGCGTAGCGTGCAGGGCATCACTCCTGGCACCGCACTGTACATAGGAGGGAAAGGAAGCACTCCATAGCTCTTAACCTGTGATAAAATCTGCAAATCAGCCCCTCCTCCCTTCAAATTCAGCGCCACTTCTTCATGCATCAGGAAAGTGCACCAGAATGTGCCACATGGCGCATTTACAAGCATTTTCCCGTTTCGGGGTTGTCGCCTAAAAATCTCCCAACCGGTTGCCCAGTTGACTTCACGGTAGAGTAAGAAAATGTTCCCCTTGTCATTCCGGAGGTAGTGATGCAAACACATCTTCAGGTCCCAAAATAGCAGTTTCCTAAATTTTAGGAGATACTGCCATTGTATCTTTCTAGGTCATCTGACCCCCTTTATACACTGCAGCCACACCCGAAACTGAAATGTAGCCTCTGTAGCAAAGGATTCGACTTTGGCTAGTCAATGACTCCACTTTGGCTAACCATAGTCTTTGTCCAACCTTAGTGCTCTCTTATCCTCAGGCCTGGACTCCCTCTGGACAGTTCCACACTAGCTATGCAATGCACGGCAGTTAGATTTCCTGAGGGGTGTTTCCAAAAAGTGAAAGTAAATAAATAATAAGAAAGAAATTAACAAAAAGGATAGATAGTAGTCACACGCTGGTGACATCCTCTCCTTTTCAAAGTGAGGTACTGGTACCAAAGTGTATGGCGTCGAGGGAGATCGCCAACAGCATCCGGAATCTTGGAAGGAACTCTTCGTTGGCCCACTCTGATGTGTGGGTCGTGTGGTACTTGAACTTCATAAAGGTCTGCAACGCTTGCTTCTTTGGGCCGCGCCGAAAGCGACAGTCGTTTGAATTTCCTTCGATGCTTTAACTTCGTCTAGAGACCTACTTCTTTCGTCTTCAAGAATCTCCATGGTTGAAAATTCCTGAAACCACTTCCAACACAAAAGCATGAACATACCCATTCCATGTAAAGTGAAGGAAAAAAATCTTTTCTTCTCTAAAGATTGTGCATGCAATGTAGATGAACAAATACACGGAGTGACTACTCGTTCATCAAACACATGCAAACAATGCGATCGAATCTTTGCTGTTTGATCGAAATCAATAAACTGTGGCAAATCACAATGGAAATGCCCATGCTTGGTGCTCATACTATCATGTGCTCTTTCGAAAACGGTGTCATGCCAAGGAAGAGACATGGAATGTGACTTCCTGACATACAAGCTTTTCAACTTTTCATGCACAGTCCGCATACATTCGTGCTCATCCATGAGAGAAACGTGCTCAACATACACTATGTCATGCCTAGGAAAAGGGATCACATCACGATGCTGACTAAAATACAGGAAACCTTCACGAATGAAACACTCGAACAATGCGTGCGTATCAATCATGCGAACACATAATACTTCTTGTGATGGTTCTTTGGACAAAGGCTCGAGAGCCAAGATCAGTTCTTCGGAATCTAGAAAATCTTCTTGCGAGGGATCTGTGGACCTCGACTCGAAAGCCAAGATCGATTCTTGGTGATTGATCGAATCTACAACGAGGTTAGCTTCGCTAGAAAAAGCATCAACTAACACATCATCCTTGTGAACAATCACATCATCTTCATGCAACTCATCATGCTTGTGAGAAATCACATCTTGATCATGCAAATCATCATGCTTATCTTTGTCATCTAAATCATTATGCAAATCATTGTCAATCAAATCATCATGCAAATCATTATCAATCAAATCATCATCATGCTTTTTATAATCATGCAAATCATTATCAATCAAATCATCATCATGCTTCACACAATCATGCAAATCCTGTGTTTCATGCTTTGGAGAAGTAGAGACTGAGAGAGTCTCCTTTTTCTGATCTTGTGTGAACTGCGCCTGCACAATAGAAAAGACTCGCAAGAACTCTTTAATGTGTTGGTCGCTCTTTTCTTTTTGTGCTTTGATCTCGCGATCAAAATCTGCTTGTCTTGCTTTGCTCTCACGTGCTATGGCTGCCATTCTTTCTTGGTACTTACGCTCGATGGCTGCCATGTCTTCTTCGTAGGCTTTTCTGTTTGCTTCTCTTTCTTGTTCCAACTCCTCCATAGGAGTTAGTGCAATCTTTGTCGTAGATGGTGAAGGGGGGGGGTCGGAAAAACCTCTTGGTGTGGAAAATTCTTCTTCGCCTCTCTCATGCTCATCACCTCCAAGCGAAGTATCCATTCCGCTTCGAGTGATGACCATTCTGAAGTCGTGGGTTCTTGTGGGTTCTTGGGGGTCTTGGGTTCTTAAGTTCACGAGGAACTTGGCTTCTTGAGGTTTTTGAGGTTCTTGAGGTCCTTGATTCGTGAGAATCTAGGGTTCTTGAGGTGTTCTTTCGCTTGCAAATCGCGTTGGAGAAGGATCTTCTCTTCACTCGAGTTCTACCCTTTTCTGTGGGCGCACCCCTTGGCGGCCTTGCGCTCACACCAAGATTGCTTTTTCCCACCTCACGTCGATTGGCCGCTAAGTGCACGGTCCGCTCTCAATGAGTGAAAAGAGACACAAGGGGAGGCTGGACAAGGCCTTCTTTCTTGGGATTCCTTTCATTCTTCAACAAAACACGATTAGGAATCGCCACGCCCAAGTAAACTTGGGTTCGTGCGATCGCAACAAGCAAAAAAATTCTTGTGGTTCTTGTGGTTCTTTCCTTGAGTAATGCAGAACACTTCCAAAGCTCTGATACCAATGTTAGGTGCAGCGGAATGAATGTTGTTTTTTTCTCAAGATTAGTGATCCTTATTGCTGAAGGCTCCTTTTAGTTCTTAGGGAAAGAGAGAGCTTTCCGTCTTATGGAGAGTGCTATGATCACGAACAAAGTGAGTGGATTGTGCGTGCAAGTGAATGAGACTGAGAGAAGGAGAGAGAAGAGATACGACACCCGAGAGGTTGTAAAACCCTCCTCCGAAGGCCCCACTCTCGTCAGCGAGAGTGGTCTATTCTTTGATTGCACAAAGGTGTACAATGCGTATGCAATGGACTATGCAACTTGGTTTATGCCGCCGCCGCCGATGACGATGGCTGAAATCTGAGATCTTCTAATCGCTGAATTTCGGGACTGTTTCGGTGGCTGAAAATGACTGTTTTGGCTGCGTTTTCTTGGCTGAAAAATGAGGTTTCTTAGGGCTGAAAACTGATGGTCTTTACGGGCTGAATCTGCTACACTTTAGGTGAATGATGCCGGTCTTAATTTGCTGCTGAAATCCAAAAACGCCAGGGAGTGAAATTGGTCCTTCTGTCGCCGGGGTTCTACAAATGCAAAAACGCTAGGCTGATCTGCTGTGTCGTGATGACGTCGGGGCTGATCTGCTGTGCACAAATCGCCAAGGCTGATCTGATGCAAAAACGCTAGGTCTTCTGTGGAGAAAACGCCAGAGTAGTCGCGAGGGTTGGTCTTGCTGAGAAGTTGCGTGTTGAGCAAGGTGCTCCTGCTGCCTCTTCTGCCAGAAAGTGCTAACTTGGGTTTGCTTATACATTAATTTAGTAAAATTGCCCTACCTACTTTTGTTGGAAAGTCATTAAAAAATAATAAGTGAAAATAACCAATAAATAGGAAAATAAGCTAAATGCATTGGAAAATTCCCCTAACTGATGCTAATGGATTCTAATGGGAATTCCGATGATCATGCTGTGTGCAACCGGAGGATATGCATCTATGCTAAGTGACTGGGCATGCACGGTCTACGAATAGACTCACAAAAGTGCCAGATCACTTATAATCTAGACTTGACTGAACTGACTGAACCCTGCTGTGGTGTAGCTTGTCCACTGACAGATAGGGTTGGGATGTGTCACGTGACAATATCTCTTGGCTCGGATCTTTTTAGGTACACCCGTGGAAGATCAGTACGGTATGGATGTGATGGCTAATTTTACTAGGCCCGAATATCAAGAGTTCTGATGTGGACAAAAGGAGAAGCTAACTCCTTGATCAAAAGAGCTGAAAGGAGAAGCTAACTCCTTAACAAAAAGGAGAGCAAATTGATTGTCCCTCGAAATGATCCTCGGAAATTTTTGAGCTAACTTAGAGTTGTTTTGTAGATATGTTGTAATCACGGACGATTACTCTCTTTCAAGAAGGGGAGATGTCACAAACTGCTGACGTGTCAAAGCCCTAAAGAAGGGAGCCAACTTGTAGATGCCGGCCGAGGGGCCCAAACCCTAAGAAGAACAAGTAATAGAAGAAGAAGTTCTACCAACTTATAGGGACCCTGTTCGATAGGGCCCCAAGTGACATATAGGATTAAAATAAAGCAGGACTCTCACACACGCACAAAAGAGACTTGCGCAAACTGATGACTTGGCAGATTTTTGAAAATTGTGTTGCCATGATGACGTGACAGGTTGTACGGATTTCCACGTTTTGCGTTGACTGCTGTACGGACTTTCGTGATTTACGCTGGCAGCTTTTGGGCATTGCTTTTGGATCAGATACTTTTGAGTTTGAAGGCTTTTCACTGTAAATTGCTTTTGGGGCCTAGGGCCTTTAAATATGAGGTTAGGCTCATTCTTTGGCATGCTTCCTGGAGAAGGTGCAGAGTCTCGAGTATCGGCTTGTACTGTGTTGATGCAATATAAAGAAATACCGAAAGGGACGCCAAGGTTTGGGGCCAATACTCTCTTGGGTGGAATTCTGCTACTCTGTATCGCCTATCGTCTCTCTCTTTCAGTTCAGTTGTTATTGAAGTGCTAAAAGTCTGTTCAAATCTGTTCTTTTCTATTGGCACCTGGTGCCCGTCTTGTGACAAGGGGAGCTAGGCAACTATTGTCTGGTTGGCGACTGCGCTTATCCAGGACCGTCGTACATGCTAGTGTCCTTCAAAGGGCTCAAGGAAGGGTTGTCACTCTCAAGGACTATTGGAAATTTATACAATCAAGTATGAGGATGCCATTTGAGAAAGCTTTTGGAATGCTGAAGGCAAGGTTTCACATTTTGTTAAAAAAACGTGACATGAATCTATCCTATGTGCTAGATCTTGTAGCATCTTGTCTTGTGCTTTACAACATTTGCATTTTCCATGGAAAATCTTTTGATATTGAGTGGGTGCGGGAGGCAAAATCAGAATTCAGAGCCCCAAAAGCTTAAACTCGAAAGCAATTTGGTTTCTAAAGCAATTAGCTTCAAAAATTGTCAAGAAAAAGCATTAGCACAAAAAGGGAAAATTCGTACAACTGTCAACACATTTTATGGGACCGTCCGTACGGTCAGCATGTCAGCGCAAAGTCCGAGGGTTCCTTACTGCTGCCAGTCATCCTGTCTATATGGTGCCTAGGTTAAGAAGGGAGCAAGTGAATGATGGATGTCAGCAAATACTCCCCTCTTCTTTGGGTAGATCATACCTTTTGGAATGATGTCGTCACCTTTTGAAACCAATTGTTCCAAGTTGTTATGGGTGAAGACTTTGACCAATAGTTTTCGACCGCCCGAGGCGTTTCATTTAGTTGCAAGGGTGGTAAGGTACTCTTCCATGATTTTATTTGTAACTTTGTTGTAGGTTGTGAATTTACAATGGGAGGTGCAAATTCTTACTTGTTTGCATGGATATATACAATGGTAGGTGGAGGATGTGTCGAAGCTTCTATTTCTGTATATGAACTACAGGAAGAGCAAGAAACTTCATTTGTTTTTTCTATGTTTCAACAGCCTGACTATCCACCATGTCATCAATTTGTGACATTCCCCTCTCTTGAAAGAATCATAATCGCCCTCGATTACGCTTGCAAAACAGACACAGGCTACAAACCAGTTCAGCAGACATCGACTCTAAGTAATGAAGCACTAGACACGACACATCTAGTACTTGTAGAAAGACGACAGTCACATCACTTCAGATGACATCACGTGACGGATCAATCACAGAAAATTCATTCCAAATTTCAAACCATGACTGTCAGCAACGTACTTAGTAATCGCATCTAGATCTATCCCGGACCTCACTGATGTCGGATTAACTAATCCTTATTACGATCATGTCTATAAAGATTTTCAAGACCGAAATGTTGTAGTCATTGTCTTTCAGTTCTTACACTCAAACGAGTCACATGAGAGAGTACAAATCATTTATCTTCAATTTCGGGAATTCCATTTCATAAAGTCATACAACAGAATACCGTCTGTCACAACTCAGTGATGTGGCTGCCCAGTACATATTGTCACAAGACGGGCGCCACGTCCCTGATGAAAAGAACAGAGTGAACGGACTTTTAACACTTCAATAACAACTGAACTGAAAGAGAGAGAGACGACACGCGACACGGAGTGGCGGAATTCCACCCATGAGAGTATTGGCCCAAACCTTGGCGCCCCTTCTGGTATTTCTTTATATTGCATCAACACAGTACAAGCCGGTACTCCAGACTCTGCACCTTCTCCAAGAAGCATCCTAGAGAATGAGCCTTAACCTCATATTTAAAGGCCCTTGGCCTGAAAAGAAGTTACAGTGAAAAGCCTTCAAAACTCAAAAGCTTCTGGTCCAGAAAGCAATGCCAAAAGCTGCCAGCGTAATTTACGAAAATCTGTACAGCCTACCACGTCATCAACCAACGCAAAACGTGGAAATCAGTACAGCCTACCACGTCATCATGCCAACGCAATTTTTGGAAATCTGCCACGTCATCAGCAATTACGCAATTTTTTGAAATCTGTTGCTGCTTCTGCTTCTTCTAGGGTTTAGGCCCCTTGGCCGGTAGCTCCGTTCTTCAATAGGTCGACACGTCAGCAGTTTGTTATATCTCCCCTTCTTGAAAGAGAGTAATCGTCCGCGATTACAACATATCTGCAAAACAACTCAAGTTAGCTCAAACATTTCCGAGGGTCATTCCGAGGGACATTCCGAGGGACAATCAATTTGCTCTTTTTATTAAGGAGTTAGCTTCTCCTTTCGGCTCTTTTGATCAAGGAGTTAGCTTTTCCTTTCGTCTGGATCAGAACTCTTGATATGTCGGCGTAGTAAAAGTAGCCATCATACCCAGACCGCACTGATCTTCCATGGGTGTCTTGATGCACTAAAATTACATACCCAGGCAATCTCATCCAATTAGGAATATTTAGTGGTTGGCACATCACAATGCAACACAAATGCTCACATATGCATGTTGCAAGTCATAGAAACATAAAGTTGCCGATGAACACTCCTCCCGCATAACCTAATAAGGTCCGGGCCGGGAGATATTCAACGACTCCCTCATCACTCCTCCCGCATAACCTAAAAAGGTCTGGGCCAGGAGATATAGTGGCCTTTTACAACCAAACGTCCCCTAGACCACAACTTGCGTCGTTTGGAGGTGCTGAGAGTAACCACTGCTCAGACTTCTTAATACTCCTCCCTCATAACCATCCAGGTCCGGGCCGGGAGTCACAACAACAATACTCCCCCCGTAAATAACCACAAGGGTCCGCGCCATGAGTAAAAAAAAAAAAAAAAACCAGTACTTTTCAGTCATTCAATACTTCCCCTGCAAATAACCACAATGGTTCGGGCCATGAGTATGAACAAGCATTCTCAAACATAATTTCTCACTACTCCACCCTGGAGTAAAATCACCAATCATTGAAACCAGTATTAGAACTAGAGTTAAAACATTTCAAATCAGCACCAAAACAGGTTCAAAACAGATGCCATCCATTTCAAACAAATTCCAAACAGGATCACCAAACAAGTTCTCAAACAGATTTCAAACTTAAAAAGCAATCTTGACATCAGTCGAGCTTGAAAAGTCGACCGACTTTCCATCCTGGAACTTGCACTAAAAATTAGGGTTAGGTTCATTCCATAAGGTCGTAGTCGAGCATAGCATGGTCCATCAGCTCTTGGACAAACAATGTTTCTTTGGCGGCGATGGTAGTCCCAAGATAGCAATCGTACTAAACCTCCAAGGTCATCTGCTCGTGAAGAGACATCTACTCGATTGCTAAACCTCCAAGGTCATCTGCGCGTGAAGAGACATCTACTGGGAGATGTCGAGAAACTTCAAGTTATAATCTGCTAGGGTTTCCATGGCAAGCATTTTAGGATACCCCACTCTGCCAGAAGTTGCACTCCGAAGGAGGATGTTAGAAACCATATAACTTTGGGCAAATTTTTTTCTTGAAAGCTTGCCAAGTCCTTGGAAGTGTGCGGCTTGGTAGCTATAGACATCTGCATGGTACTGTCTCTGAGAAAAACAGTAGCTCAAAACAAATCTTGGATCCTTCTCTTGCAAGTGATCTTAATGGCTTATGCCCTGTAAGACATGAGCGGTGAAGACGGGAGCGTGCCCGATGCGCGATGAAGTAAGGGTGGGAGTGGTTGATAGGTCCGGGTTCGAAGTGCGAAGATACCTCAAATAAAATTCCAATAGCTCTGTCTCCTCTTTTGTAGGACCGGTATGCTTTCAGAAAAGCACACGCCTGATGCTCTGATACCACATTGAACAGACTTTAGCACTTCAATAACAACTGAACTAAAAGAGAGAGAGAGACGACATGCGACACGGAGTGGCGGAATTCCACCCCAGAGAGTATTGGCCCCAAACCTTGGCGCCCCTTTCGGTATTTCTTTATATTGCATCAACACAGTACAAGCCGGTACTCCAGACTCTTCACCTTCTCCAAGAAGCATGCCAGAAAATGAGCCTTAACCTCATATTTAAAGGCCCTTGGCCTGAAAAGCAGTTACAGTGAAAAGAAGACAGCTTTTCGGACGAGCTTTGGTTTATATATATTTTTGGTGATGCCCTTTGGCCTTACCAATGCTCGAGCAACTTTTAACCAAATGATGGACACGATTTTCAGAGAGTACAGATCTTTTGTTGGCACTTTCTTTGACGACATTGTAGTCTTCTTCAAGGATGAAACAAAACATAGACATCATCTGCTACAAGTCTTTCAGGCATTGTGATATCACAAGTTGGTGATCAATGCCAAGAAGAGTGAATTTTTCTTATTAGAGATACACTTTTTGGGATACATCGTCTCAGCACCAGGAGTGCAGATAGACTCGGCCAAGATTGGGACTATATATGATTGGTCCGATTTGAAGAATGTCTATGAAGTTAGAAGCTTCTTGGGCTTATGTTCTTACTATCGACGTTTAGAAAGTTTGCAGAGGGACACAATCCCAACAACAACGTCGGCTCGTTGCTGCTCTTGCGCGCTCCCGCTCCCCTCTCCCCCCCCCCCGCTTGCTCCTGCTCCCCCTCGCCATCGCCCCCCTTCGCCCTCGCGCTGCCCCCTGCCTGCGCGCTGTCTGTCCGCGAGCGCTGCTGAGCTTGCACCCAGCCTACGCGCAGCCCCGCCCGTTGCCCCCCTCTTGCTCGCTGCCCCCCTCTTGCTCGCTGCACGTTGCCTTCGTCTCTCCGGCCCCTTATCCTCACGACCCCCCCCCCCCTCCCCCTCCGAAGGCCTCGCTTGAATTGCCTGGCAGTGGATTCTCCGCTGGATTCTTCTTGCCGAGCTATCAAGCGTTAGCCTTCTCGTCCGCCTTTCTCATTCAGAGCAGCAGACACTAATGGAGGCTCATGCTCCACCCCAGAGGGACTCCTCCGAAGCCCCCTCGCCCAACTCCGCTGAGCCCTCAATTCGACTTGCTCTTTCACCGACAGAGCGAGCGAGCCTAGCCGCAGAGGTAGAGTGTTTGCAGGCGACCTCGGTCATTTGCAAGATTCTCGGCATCCGACCTAGCAGAGGAGAGCTGCGTGACCTTCTCCAAGCCCGCCTTCTCGTAGAGGTGGGCAAGATCTTGGATGTCCAGATTCTCGGACGGGGGTACTACCAAATCGAGTTCGAGACCTCCGAGATGGCTTCCAAGGTCATAGCTATGAGTCCACTGGCCATCCGAGCCATAGTTACCCGGAACGCGGAACGGGAACGGCGACGGGATCCTCGCGGAACGGGGGAACGGCTAGGGGTCCGGAACGTGAACGGGAGGTTAAAAAACACCCAAATAGTGCATTTTTTAGCTCCTTGTGTTTAAATACAAGGAGTATTAGACTGCTTTGACTCTAATACTCACAAAAAACTCGTTTTGAAGACCATTCAACCTTGCTATGACTAGATGAAGATGAGAGAGAGAGAGAGCTTGAGAGAGTGAGAGGGAGAGGGAGAGATTTGAGAGAGTGGGAGGGAGAGGAAGAGAGCTTGAAGGCTTGAAGCCTCGAGCCTTGAGAGAGTGAGTCTTGAGAGGGAGAGATCTTGAGAGTGTGAGAGGGAGAGAGCTTGACCCTTGAGGATTAGCTTGTGGAGAGAAAGGGGGAGGGGGGTGCATTTTATGAGTCCTTGAGGCCTTGCACACTTCAAAAAGAAGCCCAAACATTTACTTCAATTTTTCCAATTTTTGCCAAATTTGTTTGTAGCCGTTGGCCGTTCCAGGGGCATTCCGGAACATTTCGGGGGCGTTCCGGAACGTTCCGGAACGGACGTTCCGGTTTGCAATGGCCACCTAGAACGTCAGACGTTCCGGGACGTTTCGGAACGTTCGGGAAGGGAACTGCCCCCCGAAACGCCGGAATGGGGGCCAGGGGGCGTTCCCCGGTAACTCTGATCCGAGCATCACGTGCCCACTTTCGACAGTGGCGACATGGTTTTGACCCGACTTCGGATGTACTAGTAGAGGAGGGAGACATCCCCATCTTAGTCTGCTTTCCGGGTTTACGGAGGGAGTACCTACCACTTCTCTCCAGGATTGGCTCCGCCATTGAGAGTGTCTTGGAGATACCTCGTACGGCAGCATCAGTAGCTGCTAAGGCGGCTGGCATCCCCTCAGTTCGAGTGTTGGTCAGAGATACCCACACGCTCCCGAAGGTCATCCTTCTGCCTTGGGTGAGTGGGGGGTGGTTTAGACAGAGTGTGGAGTACTCGGGTCTCCCGAACCAGTGCTTCATTTGCAGACAGATGGGCCACCTAGCGAAGGCCTGTCCACGGAGGAGGCCACGACCTGCACCTCACGCTTAGCCCCAGCCTGCCAAGGCTGGGCCGCAGCCACAGCCAGCGGCACAGCGCACAGATTCAGAGTCACCCTCCGAGCCTGGGGCTCCAACGGAGGAGGGGTGGCAGCAACGGCCACGGGCCACAGCGACAGCCTGGCACTCAGAGTGGCCCTCAGGTGCCTACTTAGCAGCAGTGGGTTCCCACTGGGAACCGCTTTGGTCCTCTTGAGCAGAAGGAGCCCCCTACGCCAGCCTCCACCTCCGCGTCACCCTCGCCAGCCGCCCCCTCTTCAGAGTTCCCCTCCTCCTCCTCATCCTCCCCCCCGCCCTCTGCTCCCGTCCACTCCCCGCCTTGCCCCTCTACCTCTTTCGCTCCACCCCGCTTTTCCTACCCCCCGCCCCCCCCAACTCCTTCTCCCCCCTCTTGCTCCAGTTCCACAGTCGACTTAGGAGACTGGTCCCTCGCCGGCGGCTAGGAGATCTCTTGGCAGCGCCTTTGCCACGAGTCGCCTAGCGAGAGAGGGTCAGCCCTTCTTGTGGCCCCCTCTGCAGATTCAAACATCTTCCCTTGCAGCTATCCCTCGTGGTCTGACGAGCATTGACCTCCGACGCCGTTGGGATTTCTTCGACTACGAGTTCACTCGCTTTCTCGGCGATTCCGCAGGAGACCACGAGGCAGCCTGCTTCAGTGTCCATGCTTTGTTCCTCGCCGCTAGGGGGACAGAGGCCTTGGACTGAGCAGTTGGTTTCTCCTTCCCCCTCTGTGGTAGGACCGAGACAGAGTGGTCCCTCGACTCAGTGGTGGGATGGTTGCATACAAAGGTTCTCGAGTTCTCTCACCACATGGCAGAACTTGGAGTTACAGATTTGCTGTAGACTTCGTGGCCACTGGCCAAGTTTGCGGTGACACCCCCAGACCAGAGTTACCGGGGAACGCCTATATGGGGGCTTGGAACGCCGGAACGGCGTTTCGGTCGGTCAAAAATCCCTGGAACGCATCGGAACGGACTGCCGTTCCGACAGACAGGCCATTACCGGAACGGACCGGCTGGAACGGGGCGGAACGGCCGGAACGGCCAGAAACGGGCAGTTTTCCAACTTTTAAAAATATAGCTGTTTGGGAAATTTGGGCAGCCAATGGCCATTTACAGCCCTATATAAATCCCCCCTTCCCCCATTCTTTAGCAAAGCATCAAGGAAGTTTGAAGGGGGCCATCTCTCCCTTGCTCTCAACTCTCGAGTCTCAAGCCATAGGGGCCTAGCCTCTAGCTCTCAAGTTTCAACCTCTCTTTCTCTTGGGCTAACCCTCAAGGCTCAAGGGTCAAACTCTCTCTCTCGGTCTCAACTTCCAAGAGGTGAAGCCTCTCTCTCAAGCTCTCTATCTCAACTTCTCATTGCTCGAGCCTCAAGCAAGAACGGAATCAAGCCTCTCTCTCTCTCAAGCTATCTCTCTCTCTGTCAAATCCTCAAAGATCAAGCTCTCTCTCTTTCACGGATAATCCATGGCCTCTTCTTCTCGTTCAACCCCCTCCGTTCATGCGGGCAACACTCAAAAGGCGAAGGAATGGTCGTGGTGGGATGAAGTGACCTCGGAGGGCACCTTGTCGGCGGCGGGAGGTTCTCGTGCATGGGGATGCAAGCTATGCTCTTACACACGGAAAGGGGGGCATGACAAAGTGAGGGCACAATTTCTTCGAGTGCTGGGACACGAGGTGAAATTTTGTGCCAACGTAACCATCGAGAAGAGGAAGGAGCTCGAGGAAAAGGATCGGCAATTCAACCATAAAGCCAAGCCGGCACGCAAAGGTATTGATCCAAAGACCCTCATTTTCCCTTCTTCCTCTCTACCCGGTGTAGGTGTTGGTGCATCTTCACAAGGTCCAATTCGTCGCCAAAAGACCCTTGCCACCTCTTGGGACCGAAAGAAGAAGGAAGAGGTGGATGCGGCCGTGGCCCGATTCTTCTATCACGACCATATCCCATTTGTCGCAGCGAGGTATGTTCATTGTTTTATGATTTATCAATCTTCTCTCTCATTTCTTCTGTTATCGTCGGTTCCACTTTTTTGATACTAACCTCTTCTATGTTTGATCGAAATAGGTCGGAGTATTGGAAAGTCATGGTGCAACGGATAGGAGAGTATGGCACCGGCTATGTGCCGCCATCTTCAGAGGCTCTCCGAACCACCTTGCTCGATCGAGAGAAGGCTATCGTGGAGCAAGCAACCCTCAACATTCAACGTCTTTGGGCAAAACATGGCGTTTCCCTCATTGCCGATGGGTGGAGCGATACAAGGAAGAGATCTATCCATGGTCTCGTCGCATACTCCAGTGGAGAGATGTACTTTGTGTACTCTCATGATGCCACTGAGAGTGGAAAGTCCACCGATGTCCTCTCTGCAGAGTGGACATCGGCCATAGAAACCATCGGTGAGCAACACATGGTGGTCTTTGTCACAGATGGGGAGGCATCAAACAGGGCAGCAGCAGCTATCATAGAGGGCCACTATCCGCATGTGACAGTGTGCTTTTGCATAGCACACTGCTTGAACAACCTTCTAAAAGACATCTGCAAGCTAGACTGGATTGCTCCAGTCATTGCTGATGCAGTGAAGATGGTTACTTTCATCAACAATCACAACTTGGTTCGGAGTGAGTACCTCAAGAGGTCGGGCGGCAAAGTGCTTCTAAAGTATTCAGATACCCGCTTCGCATTCAACTTTCTTCTTGTGCGCAGGCTGTCTGAATGTCAAAATGCGGTCCGACAGGTCTTCATCAGTGATGAGTTCACCACCTCCCCCTATGCAAAGACAGTTGCAGAGATTTTGTGCAAGGATAAGGCAGAGGATCTTAAGTTCTGGAAGGAGCTCAAGAGTCTAGATGCACAGGTAAAACCGGTGGTTCATTTGCTTCGAGTTCTGGATGGCATGGATCCTTGCATTGGCAAGATTTATGAGGCAATGGACCGCATGATTGAGCAGCTTGCGCAGCTTGAGCTGAACGCAGAGCGATATGAGGAGATCCATGCGCTTTGCAGCTCGAGGTGGACTTCATATGCCTCTCCTTTACACGGGGCAGCGTACATGGTGGATCCAGAGTTCCAAGGTGCAGGGCAAGAGACAGATAGGGAAGTCATGAACCAATTTACAGAGACCTTAAACAAGATGGTTCTAGACAGAGATGGGCGACGCATTGTCAGAGATCAGCTGAGACAGTACAGAGAGATGCGGGGGTCATTTGGCAGTCCAGATGCTCAGATTGATTGCAGGAAAATAGGTTCAGTGCCTTGGTGGGAGGACTATGGCTATGATGGCCCTGAGCTTCAGAGATTGGCGATCCGTATTCTTAGCCAGTCAGTTAGTACCTCATGCTTGGAGCAATTGTGGAGTACCTTTAGCCACATTGCTTCCAAGAAGAGGAATCGGCTTGGAGTGGAGAAGGCTAATGATCTTGTCTTCGTCAGCGCAAATTTGAAAATGCTTTGCAAGAGTACAGACAAACAGACAGATCCTTTTACACAGTGGGAGATGGAGCAATAGGCTTCTCAGGCGGGTGGAGATGCACATCCACCAACACCAGGTACTTCATCTGTGGCTGAGATCGAGCCGGACCTAGACCTCGATGATGAGGAATGGGAGGATGTGCATGATTTATAGCCGGCTACTACGGATTGGGAGGCCTCTCAGGCTAGTGGCTCTTGAGTCTTGAGTCTTTGCCATTTATCCTTACCTTTTTGTATGGCTGCTTGAGCCTTGCCCTCTTTGCCATTTGTAGCTACTAGCATCTTTATGGTATTTGTCACCTTGAGTCTTTTGGTATTGTGGTCACTGAAGTGTGGTTTGAACTTTGCCCCCCTTTGGTTTTTTTGTAGCACCTTGGCCGCTGGCAGCCCTTGAGGCTTGTTACTATGTTAGCCATAATTAATTCCAAAGTGTTATCTCTGACTACTACTCTTGCAATTATTTGAGAGCATTGTGTATGTACTATGGGCATTGTGTTTGCTCATTGTTGTTCATCTGGCTATGTACTCTGGGCGCCTCACATCCCAATCAAGTCATAATAAGGTTAAATGGTCTTCGAATCGTGTTTTTTGTGGGTATTAGAGTCAAAGGACTCTAATACTACTTGTATTCAAACACATAACGCTAAAAAAAAAAAAATTTGGGTGTTTTTTTAGCCTGCCGTTCCGTGGCGTTCCCGTTTCGGACCCATTCCCGTTCCCCCGTTCCGCAGGGAGGCCCGTCGTCGTTCCCGTTCCGCGTTCCGGGTAACTTTGCCCCAGACTCAGCAGGATGTAGACACATTGTGCTGTACTTTTTTGTTGATACGCAGTGTTTGCCTTGCTATGTATACATTCATGAGGACTCCTGAACAGAGGAGGTTGCTTTACGCACGGCTCGCTCTGCTTGGGCTTGGGCTAGGGACTCACTACAGTCTCGCCTATCTAGAGGACGCTCGGATGCGGATTACTCCCCATCCAAGCCAGCCTCGAAGATAGCCCGTCTTGCTGCTGCGGCATCATCTGTTCTCTCTCGCTCCCCATAAGGATCGTCTCGTGGAACGTGCAGGGACTAGGTGGGCCCCAGTTTCAGCGACAGCGGGGTTGATTGCGTCAGGAGCTTCAGCGTTGCCTTGTGGGAGGAGAGATTGATCTCCTTATGCTACAGGAGCACCATCTGTCTAAGAGCCGCATTCGGCGATGTGGTCAGATTTTGCGTGGACGATATGATACCTTTTGGTCATCTGCTTTTGGACCTGGAGGCATCCAGGGTGGGGTATGTATGACTATTGCGGACTCATTGCAGCAGGCCATTGTGGGCAGAGGGATTATTGTGCCAGGCAGGGCTCAGTGGATTACTATGCAGGTTCAGGGTGGCCTTGTGGGCTTCTTGAACATCTATGCGTCCAATGTGGCGAGTGCTCGTGCAGAGTTTTGGTCACAGATTGTTGAGTCTTTGCCACAGGCTGACCATTTGTTAGGGAATAAAGGCCTAAGTGCCTTGTACTTATAACTTATAAGTTAAAAAGACTTATAAGTGAGGGGGCCCAAGTGTGAATGGCCCCCTAGTCACTTACTCATATACTCAAAGGTGAAGCCCAAATAAAATAGCGTGGCTTTTTCCCAAAAATTCAACGAGCTCTCTCTCTCTCTCTCTCACGTTTTCTCTGCGTGAGCTTCTTCAGCGCCTCTCTTCTCTTCTCCTTCACTCTCATTGCATAGGACAGCAAGTGGGCTCTCTCTCCTGCTCCCCCACACATGGTATCAGAGCTTTAGGGTTTCCAAGAGAGCCATCTTCGCAACACAGATCAGAATTCTGTTTTTGCTCGCTGCGGGAAGGATATTCAACCGTTTTCGATCAACTCTGTCGCGAAGGGATCCTCTCACCGTGTAGAATCGACCTCCGGTGACAGTTTCCCCAAAATTAGGGTTTCAAAAATTGGCGAACAGCAGCCTATTTCTGCTGAAATTGACCAATTTCGGGGTCAATTTGATGCAATTTCATTAGGGCAAGGCTCACAGGTCAATCTTACAGGTGTTTCCACCAACGAGGTTCTGAAAATTCAGCAAAACAGGTGTTTACAGGTCTGATTTTTGCCCTAAAACAGGGAATTTCAGCAAGCAAATGATGTATACACCTTGTGGAAACCTTTGGTAAGGGTTTGGCAGTGAATGTACGCCGTTTTGGGGTGATTTCGCGTGAAATTTGCTCGCTGTTTTTCTGTAACAGCAAGCTGTTTTTTGCCCGATTGCGCACATTTGGGCGTGTTTAGGTCGGCAAAACAGGGTTTCAGTGTTTGCAATCACTCAGAATGGCTTCTAACAGTGAAAGTGGCAATTTGTTGCACATTCGCAAGCTTGAAGGTGCCCATAACTTTGCTATATGGAAGAAGCAATGTTATAATGTGATGTTGCAGAAGAAACAGGCGAAACCTATTAAGTTACAGGGTGTGAAACCGGTTGATATGGAGGTTGAAGAATGGGAAGAAGTGGACGAGTTGGCTCGCTCTACGATCATGCTTTCGGTGTCTGACAATTTACTCTTCAATGTAGAGAATGAGCAGACAGCATGGGGCATGTGGAAGCGTTTAGACGAGTTGTATGCACAGCAGAGTGCTGCCAGTAAAGTGTATTGGCTTAAGAAGCTTATGGATCTCCGCATGAAGGAGGGTACGCACATGTCAGTGCACCTCAATGAATTCAATTCTATTTTCAGCCAACTGATAGAGTTGAAATTCACGATTGATGAGGAGTTCAAAGCTACTTTTCTGCTATGCACATTGCCCGAGAGTTGGGATGTATTCCGGACAGCTCTTAGTAACTCAAGTGCGTCACTTAAGTATGCAGATGTAGAGAGTTCTCTCTTGATGGAAGAGATGAACAGGAAGAACACCACAGGCGGGTCTTCTAATGCATTGCACTTGAGAGGCAGGTCTCAACAGAGGGAGAAATCTGACAGTAAGGACAGGGCACGCAGCAAATCTCGTAGGAAAGATGTTTTGTGTCATCATTGTGGAAAGAAAGGGCATTATAAACGGGAATGCTATGAGTGGAAGAAAGAGAAGAACAAGGGTGCTGAAACTGATGCAAAGGACAAGGGAAATGCCAAGAAGAGCACTGTGTTGATTGAGGAAATCAATGTTGCTAGTAGTTGTGACAGTGACAGCAGCACTGACGTACTCAATGCCTCTTCTGTGGATGCACATACCCTTGCTATGGGTTCTGATGTGGACATGCATACTTGGATTCTTGATTCAGGTGCCTCCTTTCATGTAACACCTCATAGGGATTGGTTTACACAGTACTCAGGTGAGGTGCAGGGCACTGTTTATTTGGGAGATAACTATGCATGTGACATTGCAGGTATTGGCAGTGTCCAGTTTTCTTTTGCTGATGGTATGACTTTTGTTTTGCACAAAGTGCGTCATGTGCCACAACTCAAGAAGAGTTTGATTAGTACAGGGCAGCTAGATGATGCAGGCTATCACACCACTTTTGGTGATAGTAAGTGGAAAATTTGTAAAGGGGCCCGGATTGTAGCCAAGGGTTGTAAATCGGACACTTAATATCCTTTGCATGTATCTAGTGTGCGTGACCATGTTGTCGCTTACCATGTTGTCGCCGTAACCGAGCAGCCAAGTGTTTCTTTGTGGCATGGCCGGTTGGAACACATGAGTAAAAGAGGAATGGAAACTCTGTCTCGTTGTGGTTATTTGCCGTGTTTGAGGTATGCTGATTTTTCTCATTGTGAGCACTGTATTTACGGAAAGCACAGTCAAACACCGCACAAAAGGTCACTTTCTTTGAAGTCTGACAGGTTAGACTTAGTGCATTCCGATGTATGTGAAATGCCACAGTTGTCTTTAGGGGGAAAGAAATATTTTGTCTCGTTTATCGATGATGCTACACGTAAGGTGTGGGTGTATCCAATACGTGCTAAAAGCGATGTTTTGGATACTTTCAAGAAGTTTCTTGCGTTTGTTGAGAATCAAACTGACAAGAAGCTTAGGTCTTTGCGCTCAGACAATGGGGGGGAGTATGTATCAAAAGCATTTATTGACTTTTGTGCTACTAAAGGTATTAAAAGAGAGCTCACGGCTCCTTTTAATCCCTCTCAGAATGGAGTTGCAGAGAGATTGAACCGGACTATCCAAGAGAAAGTTCGGAGTATGCTGTCACATGCTGCATTACCTCATGGTTTTTGGGCAGAAGCTGTGCAAATAGCTATTCACTTGATTAATCGCTCACCTAGCAAGGCTTTGGGTGGAAAGGTGCCTGAGGAGGTGTGGTCTGGCAAGCCACCCTCATATGCACATTTAAGAGTGTTTGGTTGTGAGGCCTATGTTCACATCCGGAGTGAACTGCGTACCAAACTAGAACCAAAGTCTCATAAATGCATTTTCCTAGGATATGGTGAGGATGGTGAAATGGGGTATAGATTATGGGATCCCGCATTACGGAAAATCATACACAGCAATGATGTCATCTTCAATGAGAATTGCATGCACAAACAGCCCACAAAGGTCGAGGAAGTGCGCCGGGTTGTTTTTCGTGAAGATGTTACATATGGACAGCCAAGAAGGCCCAATGTTCAGCAGCCTTTACGTGCTGAAAATGGTGCTGAAAATCAGCCATTAGCTGCTGAAAATCAGCCCCAACAAGTTGCCATTGATGCACCACAGGTAGAGGAACAGGTTGATGCTCCTAGACCGCCCGTTGTTGCAATGCAACCGGCTGAACAGCCTGCTGTTTTTGATGGTTTACAGGCTGAAAATCCACCTGTTATGGATCATTGGGTGCGTAGGTCTACTCGGGTGACAAGGCCCCCCGATAGATATGAACCGTCTTTGGACTATGTCATGCTTACTGATTGTGGTGAGCCGTCTTGCTATAAAGAGGCTATGCAACGGGAAGACAGTAAGAAATGGTTCAAAGCAATGGTTTCGGAAATGCAGTCTTTGGAGAAAAACCATACATGGGACTTGGTTGATATGCCCTTTAGGTTGATTTGCCTAAAGGGCATAAGGCTCTGCCATGTAAATGGGTTTACAAGACCAAGGTCACATCTGATGCTTGCCTGGTTGCTTCTGAAGATATGGAGTTAAAGCAAATGGATGTCAAAACAGCGTTTTTGCATGGCGATTTGCTTGAGATGATCTATATGATGCAGCCAGAAGGTTTTGTGTCAAAGGGGCAGGAGAAGAAAGTATGTAGACTCTTGAAGAGCTTGTATGGTTTGAAACAGTCTCCCCGTGCATGGTATCACAAGTTTGATACATTCATGAGGTCTCAAGGATACAAAAGAAGTAATTCTGATCACTGTTTGTATATAAAAACGGCAAGTGATGGATCTCTTCTATTGCTGATTTTGTATGTTGATGACATGCTTATTGCGGGTAACAATGTCACGGAGTTGGATGCATTACAACAAAGCTTAAAGAATCGCTTTGACATGAAGGATCTTGGTGATGCTAATCATATTTTGGGCATGCGTATCTCTCGAGATAGACCTAACAGGCGTCTGTATCTATCTCAACGAGATTATGTTAATAAGGTGCTACATCGTTTTCATATGGATAGGGGAAAGGCACTTGGTACTCCGCTGCCTCCATATGTAAAACTGACTGCACATGACTGCCCAAACACAGATGATATGCGGGCTGAAATGGCCAAGATTCCTTATGCATCAGCCGTTGGCAGTTTGATGTATGCTATGGTTGCTACACGTCCGGACATTGCATTTGCGGTGGGAGTAGTAAGCAGATACATGAGCAATCCTGGCAAAAAGCATTTGGAAGCAGTGAAGTGTATCTTGAGATACTTGAAAGGCACTAAAGACTTGTGCATTTGTTTTGGGAAGAGTGAGACATCTGTGCATGGCTTTACAGATGCAGATTTTGCTGGACATCCAGATTGCAGGAAGTCTACCTCTGGATATGTGTTTACTTTCACAGGAGGTGCAGTTTCTTGGATTTCCAGACTGCAAAAATGTGTTGCTTTGTCTACCACTGAGGCTGAGTATGTGGCTGCCATTGAGGCATGCAAAGAAGCTTTGTGGCTCATGCGTTTGGTAGAAGAGCTTGGCATTAAGTCACCGGTTCCTGTGCTACACTGTGATAGTCAGAGTGCTATTATGCTTGCAAGGAATCCTGTTTTTCATGCCAAGACAAAGCACATAGAGGTGAAGTATCATTTTATCAGAAGTGTGCTTGATGACAAGAGCATTACACTTGTCAAGGTGCACACAGATGACAACCCTGCAGATCTTTTGACCAAGAGTCTTCCAGCAGAGCGGTTTGCATATTGCCGTCAGATGATGGGTGTTGGATGAGTAAGTGCATGATCAGCTGTTGTATCATAGTTAGCTGATTCTTTGATCTCCCAAGGTACATTGCCTTTAGGTGGGAGGTTGTTAGGGAATAAAGGCCTAAGTGCCTTGTACTTATAACTTATAAGTTAAAAAGACTTATAAGTGAGGGGGCCCAAGTGTGAATGGCCCCCTAGTCACTTACTCATATACTCAAAGGTGAAGCCCAAATAAAATAGCGTGGCTTTTTCCCAAAAATTCAACGAGCTCTCTCTCTCTCTCTCTCACGTTTTCTCTGCGTGAGCTTCTTCAGCGCCTCTCTTCTCTTCTCCTTCACTCTCATTGCATAGGACAGCAAGTGGGCTCTCTCTCCTGCTCCCCCACACCATTGGTGTGTAGGAGGGGACTTCAACATGTTGGAGGACCCTTCTGACAGGATTGGAGGCAGCCATGCTACTGTGCATGGAGTCGAGTTAGCAGCTTGGGAGAGGTTGTGTATGACTTTGAGGGTCTCGGATACATGGCAGCACTCTGGCTTTGTGAGGCCTCCAGAGTGTCTTGCCTTCTCTAGGTCGGACCGCAGAGTGGGAGGAGCGAATCTATCGCGGATAGATCGCTTCTACACTAGTGACCACTTCAGTGACGTCGGGGGATCAATGGGCATCCTAGCAGGGACATCCTTCTCGGACCATGCACCAGTGATCCTCACAGTGGCAGACAGGCAGAGGAGTGGAAGCACGATGCTTCGCATCCCAGAGCGGGTCTTGTTGGATTCAGCACTCAGAGAGAGGGTAGAGGCTCTTTGGACAGAGGGCATGGACAACCAGGCTCTACCTGCAGACAGAGTGGCCTCAGGCCTAGCTCAACTTAGTCACTTTTTTCTCCAGGAGTCTCTGGCTCGACGGGCTGTAGCGAGAGAGGAGGAGCAGCGTCTCAGACGAGGCATTGCTTCACTACAGAGGATGCAGGAGCAGCATCCAGACAGTTCATGGTTGGAGGAGCAGTTACATCAGGCTCGACAGGAGCTTGCTTGCACAGAGGAGAGGCGTCATGAGTTTTCCTTTCACCGACAGGCATCTCAGTGCACTCAAGAGGGAGACAGAGTGACAGGTGCTTTTTTTGAGACAGTGGGACCTCGGCACTCGCATGCCAAGGTCAATCAGTTGAGGAGACCCAATGGGTCAGTTGTTTGTGAGCCCGAGGATATGTGTGCAGTTGCTACTGACTTTTACCGTGAGTTACTGTCGGCTGGGCCCAGTCAGAGCGGCAGGATGCATGCAGGGAGTAAGTTTGAGCACAGATGCCTTGTCTTGTGACTGAGGAGATGCGCCAGAGGCTAGAGATGTCTCTTCAGCTTGAGGAGCTGCACACGGCTCTTAGGGCCTCCCTCGTGGTAGCTGTCCAAGTGAGGATGGGCTGACTCTCAGCTTCTTCTTGGAGTACTGGGACCTGCTTGGCCCAGATCTTTGTAGTGCCTTTCAGTACATTCTGCACACAGGAGTGATGCCGGATAGCATGAGTGAGGGCCTGATTTACCTCATTCCAAAGTAGGGTGGCTTCTTGGATGAGATTCGACAGTGGCACCCCATCACCATCCTCAACTCAACCTACAAAATTCTTGCCAAGGCTTTGAGTTTGAGGATTCAGCTACTTTTGGAGAGCCTTATACATGGGACTCAGACAGGTTTTGTCAAGGAACGCAGTATCCTTGACAACATCTTCACTTTCTGGGAGGTTTCTGTCCTTGCACGGCTCCGTGGGGAGGACCTTGTGATTCTTCTTCTCGATTTTGAGAAGGCATATGACAGAGTTGACTTGGACTTTCTAGAGGGCACTCTACGCAGTATGGGCTTCTCAGATGCTTGGATCAGAGGGGTGTCAGCTTTGTACAGACAGGCTCACAGTCAGGTGCTTTTGGCAGGAGGTAGAGGTGAGCGCTTCATGCTCACACGATCGGTCTGACAGGGTTGTCCTCTTGCCCCCTTTCTCTTTCTGTTCTATGCGGAGGCGAGGAGCAGATTTTTGGTGTCACAGCAGGTTGGTCTGAGAGGCTTAGCACTCCCTATATGGGGAGATGAGCTTCTGGACGCTGAGTTTGCCGACGACTCAGCCTTGTACTTAGAGGGCCAGGAGGCCAATCTACATAGATGTGAGCAGGCTTTGGAGACCTTTTGCTGTGCATCGGACGCACTGATCAACTGGAGAAAGACAGTGGCTTTCTCGGTTGGCAGTGCTCCTGTGCCAGATTGGATGCCAAGAGAGGGTTTCAGGTGGATTCCTCCGGGGACTGCAGTTCGGTACTTGGGTTGTCAGGTTGGTTTGGACTTGTCCCCTGAGCAGCAGATTGCTCCTCTTCTCCTGTCCATCAGGAGAAAGCTGTTACATTGGAGCTCAGCACGACTTTCGCTGTCCGGTAGAGTAGTAGTTGCCAACCAGGTGTTGTTGGCGACTATGTGGTACATCACTTCTTACTGGATCTTCTGGAGTTCTTGTATCAGCGAGGTAGAGAGACTGATCAGGAACTTCCTTTGGTTGGGTCGTGACACTCAGATTGCCCGAGCCAAGGTGGCTTGGTCGGTCATCACACTTCCTTGTTCTCAGGGAGGGCTTGGGATCATTCATCCAGCACAGCACAGCAGAGCCCTTCTTGGGAAGTTCGCCGTCAGAGGACCTCTTCCAGGCGAGGAGCCCTTGAAGGAGTTCTTGCTGCAGAGGCTTCGTGCCAGGGTGCCTCAGTCAGGAGGCCCTTGGCAACCTTCGACCAGATGGATCTTTACAGAGTTGCGCCGAGTTGGTTTGAGCAGGAGACTGGAGGACCGATTCGCTGTGAGTTTGCTTCGATCTTGGGAGCTCTTACGGCGTGGCCTAGAGCAGAGACAGCCGACGTGCACGGAGGAGCGCCTGTGGCAGCCCCTCGTATGGAACCCAATGGTTAGCACTCAGAGAGGCCACTTGGTTGGGAGTCGGCCTCATGTTTCTTGGGGTCCCATGGCAGCAGGTCCAGCGCGCTCTCTAGGTGACTGGCTAGAGTTCACAGGTCTATCAGAGGAGGTGCAGGGTGCCCAGCTACAGGGCATGAGAGGGGTGCAGAGCATGTGTAAGGACATCTCAGAGTCAGTTCCAGCTGAGTGGCTCACGCCTCTCGAGCCAGTAGCACCCCGGTGGATGGGAGCCTTCACACGACTGGAGGTTCTCATTTCAGTCAGGGCCTGCTCAGAGACTGTCCCAGCCCTGCTCTTCGAGCTTCAGGGTGGGGGACGATTACAGCGAGTTGCAGTAGAGGCCCCGCAGGTAGCAGAGTGCTGTTTCCAGAGGATTCGAGTTGTGGGCATCTGTGGGAGGACTTGCGTCATAGACCTTGACCCAACAGCTCTTGAGACTGGACACTGGAGGCTATGGGCTCGGGAGTGTTGTCCACTGGCACGAGTAGAGTGGGATTCTGGTGAGTGGCTATGGAGGGACCCCTTCTGAAACCGGCCCGTAGGGCGGTAGGCGTTGGCTTTCACCCGAAATTCTTTACTTTATACACACACACAGAGCACTTTGCAAAGAGAACCTGTAATGGGAATTAACACTTAATCACACACACAGCTCGGAAGCTAGAATGCTCCGAGCAGACGCCGACAACCTGTAGGCCCCAAAATTGGCGCCCCTTTCGGTATTTCTTTATTCTTTAGGAGGGTAAATTACAAGGTAAGGTCCTGGGAATCCTTCACGTGTATCCACCTAGATACCATTTGATTTGGCCAAATTTCGGCAGCATAACAGCCCCAAAACTTGCGCGAAACCAATTCCCTTGTTGGAACTCGCTTGCACTGTCGTATACCCTCTGATTCCTGTCCAAAAACAGTAAATTCAGCACGCTGTATTTACTGGTTTTTGCCCTGTTTTCAGCCCCAAACTGTCCCCTAACTGTCCTTTGCCAGTGGGGCACGATTCCCAATGATCCTGACGTCCGTATGGCTGAAAAACAGTGAAATTACAGCGCATACACAGCGCTGATTTTGCACCTGTACGGTGAGGTTATGACCCTCACCAATGCCTGCTTTGGAGCAGCAACTAGCTACCCCTGTTCCTGCTCAAGGAGGCTCTTGCCTCAGCACAAAAGCATGAACCCACACAACTGTACATCAGTCAAATGAGTAGCCCTCTTGTGGGGCATCACATAATTGCACGTAGGGGAGAGAGAGAGCAGTGTGTAGTGTGCAAGGCATGACTCCTAGCACCACACTGTACATGAGAGGGAAAGAAAGCACTCCATAGCTCTTAACCTGTGACAGGTTGCAAATGAGGCTTCTCCCAGCTTAAAAATCAGCGCCCATTTTTTTGCAAGAGGAAAGTTCACAAAAAGTTGACACTTGGCGCATTTTCAAGCATTTTCCCGTTTTGGGTTTGCCGCTTAAAAATATCCTGACCGGTTGCCCAGTTGACTTCGCGGCAGAGTTATAAAATGTTCCCCTAGTCATACCGGAGGTAATGACGCGAACACATTTCACGGCCCAAAATAGCAGTTCCCTAAATTTTAGGAGATGCTTCCGTTGGGCTTCCACTGGTCTTCTGACCATCTATCCTCATTGGGACCGCATCCAAAAATGCAATGTGGCCCAACTGTCGGATACTTTTTGTTGGTAGTCCAACCTTGACTTTACGCCTTAATTGAGTTTACTTCCTAGTATCCACCAACTTGCTAAGTGCGACGGGGGGACCTATATGATCTTGCTCTGAGCCTAGACATCCTCTTACCATACGAATTCCAGTGCCGACCACTTCCCGTCTGCGGGTGAATCTATCGTTCACATTGGCCATACAATGTCCGACCGTTTGCTACTTCAAAAAGAGGGTCTCAAAACAAATAAAATAAACCCCATTGGAAAGAAACCAACAACCAAGGTTAGCAGTTGCCACATCTCTTTGACATGGTTAATAACTGCCACGTCCTCGTGACATCGACAGTGCAAGCGAGTTCCAGCAGGGGAATTGGTTTCGCGCAAGTTTTGGGGTTGTTATGCTGCCGAAATTTGGCCAAATCAAATGGTATCTAGGTGGATACACGTGAAGGATTCCCAGGACCTTACCTTGTAATTTACCCTCGTAAAGAATAAAGAAATACCGAAAGGGGCGCCAATTTTGGGGCCTACAGGTTGTCGGCGTCTGCTCGGAGCATTCTAGCTTCCGAGCCGTGTGTGTATTCAAGTGTTAACTCCCGTCGCAGGTTCTCTTTGCAAAGTTCTCTGTGTCTGTGTATAAAGTAAAGAATTTCGGGTGAAAGCCAACGCCTACCGCCCTACGGGCCGGTTTCATGGTTCCATTGCCGGGATATCAATCACTTTTTCCTCAAAGAGTGAGCCTGGATTGTTCAGGGTAAAGACACACAGTGCAAGAACACGGGGATTACACTATGGCCGACAAGGGGAAGGGAATTATGGAAGAGGATTCCTCTCCAAAGGAGAGGCAGAAGATTCCTATGGTTTTTGAGATTGGCGAGAGCTCACGGCCACGTCAGTCTGTACCTCCTGTCAACGTGAATGTCCCTCCAGTAGTACAGGGCTTTATGACAGGGCAACTTGAGGATGATGCGTTTAAGACTCAGGTAGTTGCCGCGGTGAATGTCTTTTCGCAGCTGGTGCAGAATCCGAGGTTTATGGAATTCTTGCAAGCGCCACCAGTGCAACAGCAAAATAGGCAACCTACGCCGCGTACGGAGCTTGTTGAAGCTCAAGCCCAGGTACTTCATGAGGCGCAGGAGGAAAGGGAACACTCGCATGTTGCGGAGTCGGGGGCTCCAAAGCAGGTTCCTCCCGTGCTTGAACAGGTGGCTAGAACGCCTATTCCACAGGTTATGCCAGTTCAGCCCGCCACCTTTCAGAGCCAGCATGTTGTCTTGAATGGACAGGGAGCTGGATACCAGGCTATGCACTCAGTTTTTCCACCCCCCACGGTACATACTGGGTATTTCGGGGGTGGATCAGTGTTCCAAAGTATGGCTGGTTATGCGTCTGGAAGTCAGCCGTACATGCCAGGAACAATGTTCGGGGGTATGCAAGGCATCATGCCAAACCCCATGTATGGTACTATCGGCATGCAGCAAGGTTTCCACGGCAACCAGGGCCAGTTTGGGGTGCCACAGGGTCATTTTGGCATGGCTGGTTTTTCTGGACAGCAGCCAGATATCGCACCTCTGACGCAAAATGTGAATGGCCAACACGTGCCGATCATGCCTAGTACAGTGCCCATGTTGCAGACCATCCCGTATGACAACTTGGGGGCACTAGAGAAGCCGAAGGCTTACAAAGAAGGTGGTGCAGCGGTAAAGTTCAATACCTTCAGTGGTTTCGAGGATAAGACAAAGGCACTCACTTTCCTCCAGCAGTTTGATACAGCTTCTGCGGGAGGGAATTTTACAGAGGCCTCGAAGGTCAGGAAAGCTGCCACTTTCTTAAAGGACAATGCGCTTATATGGTGGACGACATTGTTAATGCAAGGACAGGCACCCGCCACTTGGGTTTACTTCAAGCAAATGTTTGCATCTGCTTGGCTATCAAATGAATTTGAAGCCGATGTCCTGACAGATTGGCACCAGCTTACTTCAGCTTCGTGCAAGAGCTTGCTGGAGTACAATAGGAGGTTTTGCAAAGCGTTACTCTTAGTGACCTCCTACAGATTTGTGCCACTGACATAGCAGATAGAGAAGTATTGTTGTGGGCTGCCTAAAGGGCTTCGTGATTACTGTACAAAGAACAGAGTGGCTACCCTTACTCAGCTTATGGAAGTTGCGAACACTGGTCTTGCCCTGTTGAAAGGAGAGGACAGTGGATTTCCGAGCAGTGACAAAGGAGGGCAGCAAAAGAAAAATTCAGCGAAGAAGCCCTTTGTGAAAACGGCTCCTGATGCGTCACAGGGGTTAGAACAGGCCACCAAAGATAAGGATTCAGCTGGGACTTCTGGAGCGCAGGCAAAGAAACAGAAAAGGAAGCCTTTTGTGCGCAAGTCGCTCGAGGAAAAGAAGGTCCTAATGGCTGAGAACAAATGCTTTATATGCGAGCAGCCTGGTCATATTTCTATCAATTGTCCACAAAGGAAAAGGCCAGCTGACTCAGAGGATAAAGAAGACCAGAAAGGCAAGAAGCCTAAACCCACGGCAGGTTTAGTGCCAGACATGGTGGGTGACAGGCCCAGCACAGATGCCAGTGAGTTATGCAGGGCATGGGGTAAAGTTAGAGATCAGACGGCACTCATCTTCTTTGATCCAGGTGCCAAAGCCAACTTTATCTCACCAGAGTTAGCTATGAAGCTCGGCATCAAAGCTGAAGAGATGGGGTACACAGCAGAGGCAGGGTTGGCATGTCCTGGCCACTCAGAGTGTGTTACTCCCATCATTGGAAAACTGCGTCTGCATATTCAGTCGTATGTGGACACTGAAGAGTTTTACATCATGCCGCTGGAAGGTTGTGACGCCTTGTTGGGGATCCCGTGGATGTTCCGAGTGCATGGAGTCTTGGATGCCTACAACAAAAAGATCACTGTACAGCATAGGGGCAAAACTCACATCTTGGATGTAAAGCTTAAAGGAGAGTCAGTCCCTATTGTATCTGCTTCTGCTATCACTTCTGTAATAAAGAATCATCTTTCTGTGTACTTGATTTTTGCACGTGATGTCTCAGATAGGGATCAGTCAAATTTATCTGTGTTAGATAAAGAAAGGTCAGCATTTTTGCAAAAGTTTAGTGACTGTTTTTCTGATTCATTACCGTCGCAATTGCCGCCAGAGAGACCTGAGGACCATTGGATAGATTTGGTGCCATGGTGTAGCCCACCAAATAGACCTCCCTACAGGGTTAGTGCGGCGCAGCAGAAAGAGATTATGGGCCAGGTTGAGGAGTTATTAGAGAAGGGGCTGATTCAGCCTAGTTCTTCACCCTTTTGCTCCCCAGTGCTCCTAGTGCAGAAGGAGGATGGCTTATGGCGCATGTGTATTGATTACCGTGCGTTGAATAAGAATACCATCAAGAATAGGTTTCCTATTCCTCGCATTGATGATATTCTCGATCGTTTAGAGGGTGCTGCAATTTTCAGCAGGATAGACCTGAAGAGTGGGTACCATCAGATTCGTATAAGCCCAGAGGATGTGCACAAGACTGCGTTTAGAACGACATTTGGTCTTTATGAGTTTCTAGTGATGCCGTTTGGGCTAACAAATGCTCCTGCCACGTTCAACAGAATGATGGACCAGATTTTCCGCTCGCATCAACAGTTTGTTGGAACATTCTTCGATGACATGATTGTGTATTCGAAGAATGAAGAGGAGCATAGGCGTCACTTGACCATTGTGTTCGAAGAGCTGCGCAGTCACAGGTTACTTGTCAATCCTAAGAAAAGTGAATTCTTCCTCGAAGAGATCCACTTTCTGGGTCACATAGTCTCAAAGGATGGTGTTAGAATGGATCCCGCAAAGGTCGAAGCTATCAAGACATGGCCAGACTTGAAGACTGTGCACGATGTCAGAAGCTTCTTGGGATTGTGTTCCTACTATAGAAGGTTTATCAGAAATTTTGCAGAGATAGCATCGCCTCTTCACGCATTGCAAAAGAAAGAGGTCACTTTCAGATGGACCCAAAAAGAGATTTCAGCTTTTAGTCTCTTAAAGGAAAAGTTGACTTCAGATTCAGTTATTGTTTTGCCAGATCTCAGGAAGTCATTTGTGGTCCAGTGTGACGCGTGTGGCAGTAGCATCGGAGCAGTGCTAATGCAAGATGGACGGGTAGTAGCCTATGAAAGCCGAATTTTGCAAGGGCTAGAGAGGACTATGCAAGTCTATGAGAAAGAGCTCTTGGCCGTGATTCATGCGCTTTCTAGCTGGAAGCACTACCTCTTAGGTGCTGATTTTGTTGTCCAAACAGATCATCAGACCTTGCGATACTTCTTGACACAGTCAAAGTTATCCGAAAAGCATATGCGATGGGCAAACATTCTTTCCATGTTCCACTTCCAGATTATGCATGTGGAAGGCAAGAAGAATGTTGTGGCTGATGCCTTATCAAGAAAGCCACAAATTTCAGCTGTGTCAATTCCTTATCATCATGAGTTAGATGACATGAAGGAACAGTATACTGTTGATGAAGATTTTGCAAGGATCTTTGAACAGTTACAAGAGGGGCAACATCACGAGCACTACCTCCTCAGAGATGGTTTTGTGATGATGCATGGCAGACTTTGTGTCACTAGGCCACTGCGACATAAGGTCATGGAAGAGAGTCATGTCCCACCGTATGCAGGGCATCGTGGCATTGATGCAACAGTTAAAGCGGTAGAGACGTTCTTCTATTGGCCTACCTTGAGGAGAGATGTGGATGCCTTTGTGCGAGCATGCATAGTTTGCCAAAAGGCCAAGTTTGACAGGCAAAAGGCACCAGGGTTGTTACAACCACTGCCGATTCCGAATAAGCCATGGGAAAGCATTGCTATGGACTTTATCTTTGATCTTCCAAGAACGCCAACAGGGAATGATGGTATATGGACCATTATCTGCAGGTTCAGCAAGCAAGCCCATTTTATCCCTGTCAAGAAGAAGATAAAATCTGATCAGATGGCACGCTTGTTCATGTACAATGTGTTTAAGTACCATGGTATGCCACAATCGATTATCAGTGATCGTGATCCTCGCATGACCAGTTTGTTCTGGAGAGGATTGTTTGAGAACATGGGTACTACGCTCAAGTTCTCGTCTTCGTTTCATCCACAAACTGATGGACAGTCAGAAGAGGTCAATTCTACTGTCTTAGATCTACTGAAATGCTATGTGTCAAATAATAAGGGCAAGTGGGAACAGTATTTGCCTATGCTTGAGTATGCGTACAATAATACGGTGCATTTGTCTACTGGCAAAGCACCTTTTGAAATTGTTGAAGGCGGCAAAAAGGTTCCTCCCATTTTGCACACAAAGGACAAGATCTTTGAGGCAGATCGATATGTTGAGAACATGGATGAGATGTATAAGAAGATTAAAGTTGCCTTAGAGAAGACTCAGGCAAAACAGAAAAAGGCTGCTGATCGTCACCGTCGTGAATTGTTACTATCACCTGGTGATTGGGTTCTCTTAAGGTTCGAAAAGGCAAGGTTAAAGAAGATGAAGGGCAAGGAACGGCTGTTTCCTAAGCTCAGCATGCGTTACTATGGGCCTTTTCAAGTGCTTGACAAGATCAGCGATGTGGCTTACAGGCTGAAAATCCCTGATACGTGGAAGATTCATAATGCGTTTCACGTGAGTCTTCTAAGACCCTTCGTGGGTGATGTGCCAGAAGATATGCCAGTTGAGGATCAGCCAGAAGTTGAGGAACTTGATGAGATCCTGGTACCTGAGCAAGTTTTGGCACATAAGGACAGAAAAGTTAAGGGACAAGTTGCAAGACGCTATTTGGTGAAGTTCAAGAACTATCCGCCTATGGATGCAAAGTGGATGGAAGAGCATGAACTGTCAGAGTCACCAAATGTATTGCAGCTTTACCTTGAAGCCTTTGGGTTACAGCCTACTTATGCCCCAACCCAACGTGTGCAAAGGAGGGGTAATGATAGAGCTAGTACATCAAATGTACATATAAATTCAGTGCCATAGATGGAAATGGCAAAAGTATGAAGGCCTCATTAAGTCATTTGTATCTATGTATGTTACGACCTTTCTTGCGGATACATGCGATGATAAAAGAGTGTTAATAGCACAAGATCATCAGTGGCGTGTATTTATGGTATGCAATCGAGGACGTTTGCGATTTCAAGAGGGGGGTATGTCACGAGGACGTGGCAGTTATTAACCATGTCACAGAGATGTGGCAACTGCTAACCTTGGTTGTTGGTTTCTTTCCAATGGGGTTTATTTTATTTGTTTTGAGACCCTCTTTTTGAAGTAGCAAACGGTCGGACATTGTATGGCCAATGTGAACGGTAGATTCACCCGCAGACGGGAAGTGGTCGGCACTGGAATTCGTATGGTAAGAGGATGTCTAGGCTCAGAGCAAGATCATATAGGTCTCCCCGTCGCACTTAGCAAGTTGGTGGATACTAGGAAGTGAACTCAATTAAGGCGTAAAGTCAAGGTTGGACTACCAACAAAAAGTATCCGACAGTTGGGCCACATTGCATTTTTGGATGCGGTCCCAATGAGGATAGATGGTCAGAAGACCAGTGGGAGCCCAACGGAAGCATCTCCTAAAATTTAGGGAACTGCTATTTTGGGCCGTGAAATGTGTTCGCGTCATTACCTCCGGTATGACTAGGGGAACATTTTATAACTCTGCCGCGAAGTCAACTGGGCAACCGGTCAGGATATTTTTAAGCGGCAAACCCGAAACGGGAAAATGCTTGAAAATGCGCCAAGTGTCAACTTTTTGTGAACTTTCCTCTTGCAGAAAAATGGACGCTGATTTTTAAGCTGGGAGAAGCCTCATTTGCAACCTGTCACAGGTTAAAGAGCTATGGAGTGCTTTCTTTCCCTCTCATGTACAGTGTGGTGCTAGGAGTCATGCCCTGCACACTACACACTGCTCTCTCTCTCCCCTACGTGCAGTTATGTGATGCCCCACAAGAGGGCTACTCATTTGACTGATGTACAGTTGTGTGGGTTCATGCTTTTGTGCTGAGGCAAGAGCCTCCTTGAGCAGGAACAGGGGTAGCTAGTTGCTGCTCCAAAGCAGGCACTGGTGAGGGTCATAACCTCACCGTACAGGTGCAAAATCAGCGCTGTGTATGCGCTGTAATTTCACTGTTTTTCAGCCATACGGACGCCAGGATCATTGGGAATCGTGCCCCACTGGCAAAGGACAGTTAGGGGACAGTTTGGGGCTGAAAACAGGGCAAAAACCAGTAAATACAGCGTGCTGAATTTACTGTTTTTGGACAGGAATCAGAGGGTATACGACAGTGCAAGCGAGTTCCAGCAGGGGAATTGGTTTCGCGCAAGTTTTGGGGCTGTTATGCTGCCGAAATTTGGCCAAATCAAATGGTATCTAGGTGGATACACGTGAAGGATTCCCAGGACCTTACCTTGTAATTTACCCTCCTAAAGAATAAAGAAATACCGAAAGGGGCGCCAATTTTGGGGCCTACAGGTTGTCGGCGTCTGCTCGGAGCATTCTAGCTTCCGAGCCGTGTGTGTATTCAAGTGTTAACTCCCGTCGCAGGTTCTCTTTGCAAAGTTCTCTGTGTGTGTGTATAAAGTAAAGAATTTCGGGTGAAAGCCAACGCCTACCGCCCTACGGGCCGGTTTCACCTTCTCTTCTGCAGACCGCCTGGGAGTCCCCTTCTTTCAGTACACTGTTCGGCTTGGACGTCATATACTTGCAGCACAGAGAGAGGCCCGCCCCGCTACAGCACGTCATTCGCAAGAGGAGGGCCTCACAGTCGAGTTCTTGGCAGCCTTTTGGCAAAGGCTGTGGGACTCCAGACCAGAGTTACCGGGGAACGCCCCCTCGTTCCGGCGTTCCGGCGTTCCGGGGGGTAGTTCCCTTCCCGAACGTTCCAAAACGTTTCGGAACGTCTGACGTTCCAGGTGGCCAGTGCAAACCGGAACGTCTGTTCCGGAACGCCCTCGGAATGTTCCGGAATGCCCCTGGAACGGCCAACGGCTACAAACAAATTTGGCAAAAATTGGAAAAATTGAAGTAAATGTTTGGGCTTCTTTTTGAAGTGTGCAAGGCCTCAAGGACTCATAAAATGCACCCCCCTCCCCCTTTCTCTCCACAAGCTAATCCTCAAGGGTCAAGCTCTCTCCCTCTCACACTCTCAAGATCTCTCCCTCTCAAGACTCACTCTCTCAAGGCTCAAGGCTTCAAGCCTTCAAGCTCTCTTCCTCTCCCTCCCACTCTCTCAAATCTCTCCCTCTCCCTCTCACTCTCTCGAGTCTCTCCCTCTCACTCTCTCAAGCTCTCTCTCTCTCTCTCATCTTCATCTAGTCATAGCAAGGTTGAATGGTCTTCAAAACGAGTTTTTTGTGAGTATTAGAGTCAAAGCACTCTAATACTCCTTGTATTTAAACACAAGGAGCTAAAAAATGCACTTTTCGGGTGTTTTTTAACCTCCCGTTCCGCACCGTTCCCGTTTTGGACCCCTAGCCGTTCCCCTGTTCCGCGGGGATCCCGTCACCGTTCCCGTTCCGCGTTCCGGGTAACTATGCTCCAGACAGCCCAGGCGCGTCACTTTGTTCCAGTGGCTGGTTGCACACAGAGCCACAGCAGTAGGGATCTGGCTTGTACATAGTGGTCTCTCGGCCGCATGTGCAGCCCCTGACCAATTGGTGGAGAGTCAGCGTCACTGTCTTTGGGACTGTCCCTCGGCCCAGCAGGTGTGGCTACGAGTTCTTCGGCTGATGCCTGCCCTCTCCACGGCTTGACAATACACTTGGGGGGTAGCGGCTTGGTCCACCCTCACGGGCCCGGCACTTCAATTTGAGCTATCTTCCACCAGCAGGATGATAGTGATGCAGGGGGGGCGACCTACACTCCAGCCTGCTACAGAGCTTACTCCACAGGAGTGGTGCAGTGAGAGAGAGGAGTGTTGGGAGCTCATCAGTGGCTTAGCTCTCTGGTTCATCTGGCGGGCCCGTTGTTTTTGCATCTTTGAGGCTCGCCCTGTGTCAACAGCAGAGACTGTTCGTGACTTTTGGCTAGAGCTGATCCATATTCTCAAAAGACAGCTTGAGGGACTACAGGGCAGCTCCGACCGCATGCGGGAGCGCCGCGAGGCTTTCCTTCGACTCTGGCGCCTTGGGCCTTTCTACACCATAGTCCAGGGGGTGCTCAGATGGCACTACTGTCCACCTGTGTGGCTCTTCCCTCCTCCCATCTCTTGATTTAGCCTCATTGTATATATGTTGTTTTTTCATTGGGAGAGTCTCCCCATCATGCTTGTTGTAGCCCTCTCTTGCAGAGGTGGACGTAGCCCTATGGGCAGTTTTCATTAACTAATAGAAGGATCTTTTTCTCGGGGGAAAAAAAAAAAAGTTTGCAGAGGTTGCTTTCCCTTTGTATATCTTGACATAGAAAGGAGTCCCTTTCTTGTGGGGACCCAAAGAGGTGACTTTCTTTCAGACTTTGAAAGAGAAATTGACTACATGACCCGTTTTGACTTTGCTAAATTTGCAAAAGTCATTCGAAGTATATTGTGATGGTTGTTGTTGTAGTCTGGGTGCGGTCTTAATGCAAGAAGGCCATGTCATTGCCTATGAGAGCCGATTGTTTTCAAGGCCAGAATTGACAGCAGAGATATATGACAAAAAGCTTTTGGCGGGTTATCCATGCTCTTACTCAGTGGCGACATTACCTACTCGGAGCCGATTTTACGGTCTTCACTGATCATCAGAGTTTACGCTACTACTTGTCACAAAAGCAGCTATTGGAAAAGCAGATGTGGTGGGCTAACATCTTGTCACAGTTTCACTTCCAAATTGTCCATGTGCAGGGACAGAAGAACTTGGTGGTAGATGCTTTGTCCCGGAAGCCGTTAGTCTTGGCTATTTTTGCGATTCATCATAGATATTGGTGATACTGGTGCATGGGTTGCCTCTTCAAATGGGCAAGAGGAGTGTTGGAGACTATAATTGTCGCCGGATCGGGACTCCACCTACGAGTCGACGCCCAAGTTGGGTATGGCAATTTCTCTCGAAAACCCGCCGGGGTGATCAAGGTTTTGGCGAGTGAGGGAAACCAAGTCTCGCAGTATCTGGATCCCTACGGGGCTCTTGGGTGTTGTCACGTCCCTAACGGGGTCCGCCAGGGATCCATTGGATAGACTAACAAGGGTGCAAGTTCTAAAAGAATGAACGGGCGAGCCATCCCCAAGGCGGTGTCTAAGGTCTCTAATTGAGATTGAAATCAGTGACAAAAGATTCACCTTGCGAGAGTAGGTGCCCGCTCCCCCGGCTCGCTAAAGTAAAAAAAAAAATCGTAGAAGCTTTGAGGACATGGTTGATTAGTACGCCACAGATCCAGATTTTTTTAGATGTATTCGGTCGAATACATAATGGGGAGGTAGTAGCGGGATCATAGTTTTTTTCGTTCGCGTACAGAAGGCTTGCCGTACTGCCGTATGGGTGCGGGTACGGATGAAGTACGGAAGAGAATTTCGTACGTGCAGCCAGCGTGGCAAAAAATTTGGGCAAAAAAGTTTCGGCTGCATTATTTTGGCCGCGCGCTCGTATAGTCTGCAGGCGAATGTCTCTGCATAGAATATACAGAGATTGCAGAGACACTCACACTGTCACAGAGCGTGTATGAACTTGTGAGGCTTGGACATCAGCCCGCGGCCCGCCCATTCTCTCGAGTCTCCGCCCTCGGGTCGCACTCTCTCTTGCCTCCAACCTCTCCCCCAACACATAGCGCAGCAGCCAACTCAGTACTCCAAGTGGCAAGGCTCAAGCTCGTTGCACCATCTTCCAAGTTCCAACTTCCAAGCCGAATTCTTTGCAAGTTTGCAAATGGGCCGAACCAAGCGTCCCGAGTGGCAATATGTGCAGCAAGTGAAGAGTCTTCCAAAAGGAAAATGGACTTGTAAATGTAATTTTTGTGGGCATTCATGGGACGGTGGTCCTTTGCGTATCCGTGCACATATTTTGGGCATTGCTGGCCATGGTGTGGGAGGCCCATGTGATGAGGCCCCAGCAGATGTTGTAGAGATTGTCACAAGATTGCATGCAGATGCAAGGCCAGAGGGAGAAGACAGAGCTGCTTTTGTAGATGCACTAGTCAATGATTTGGAAGGAGATGCCTCTCAAGCTCAAGGAAGTGCTTCAATGAGTACGCATGCTAAGGGAACAACTAATGTAAGTGGCTCTTCCAAGTCCAATGTGGGGTCCTCAAGCAAAAAGAGGAAGGTTTCTCAAGGGGGTTTGGCGAGTGCATTTGGCTTGCAAACACGGAAGCAAGCAGACCAAGCCTTGCGCAGGTTTTTTTATGCTGAGGATGTTCCTACATGGAAAGTAAGGAGCCCTTAGTTTTTGCAAATGGTGAAAGCTATTGGGCAAGCAGGTCCTTCGTATGTTCCCCCCTCTTATCATGCTTTGCTCACCAGAGAATTGAATGAGGAGGTTAAATGCGTAAAGACTGAGATCATGGGTGTACGCGAGAAATGGAAAAGATATGGATGCTCTATAGTGTGTGATGGATGGTCTGACACTAGGCGCAGGCCTATCATTAACTTTCTTGCATGCTCTGTTCATGGGTCAGTGTTTTTGAAAGCTGTAGACACATCTGGGGAAACAAAGACATCGGAATTTATTTTTAAGCATCTCAAACAGGTTATCAGAGAGATTGGCCCAGCAAATGTTGTGCAGGTATGCATGGACAATGCAACCAATTGTGTTGGTGCTGGGGAGATGATTGAAAGGGAGTGGAAACACAATTTTTTTACCAGATGTGCTTGCCATTGCTTGGACCTTTTGTTTGAGGACATTGGACAGATTGGTTGGGTTGGAAAAGTGCTTGAGGATGCAACAAAGATTGTCACATTTGTGACAAGAAAATCTACTGTGTTGGCATTGTTTCGGCAACTTAGCAAGAAGGACTTGGTCAAGCCGTCAGCCACTCGATTTGCGTACTACTTTATTATGTTGGCCAATCTTATGGATGAGAGATGCATGCAAGGTATGCGCAAGCTTATGATTGATGACAAATTTGTTAAGATGAAGAGATCCAAGACTCAAAAGGCTACTGAGGTCTCGAACATTGTGTTTAATGCATCCTTTTGGCAAGAGGCAAGGCTGATTTTGAAAATGTGTGCTCCGATTTTGAAAATTCTCCGTTTGGTTGATAGGGAAGGAGCCACCATGGGGCTCATGTACGAGCTTACGGATCGCATGGTAGATCAAATTGAAAACATGCAAGGCATTGATGCTGCAAGGATGAGAGAGATTAGGGATCTATGCATTCAAAGATGGAATGTGTTGCACACACCGTTACATGCTGTTGGATACATGTTGCATCCCATATGGCGAGGAAGAGGGCAAGAAAGTGATGGTGAGGTGCATGAAGGATGGATGACATTCTTGGACAGGTACACCAAGGGTGATTTGACCTTGCAAGGCACCCTAATTGATGAGTTTGACATTTATAAAGCTGAAAGCAAGTCATTTGCTCATCCAATTGCAAAAGATGCATTGAGGATACAAGAGGGAGTGAAACGGTGGGAAACTTTTGGGGCTTGCACACCTGCTTTGCAAGCTCTTGCTTTGAGAGTGCTTTCGCAAGGGACATGTGCCTCTCCATGTGAGAGAAATTGGAGCACCTTCTCTCTCATTCATACCAAGAGAAGAAATAGGCTACTCCCATCTCATACAGAGAAGCTTGTGTACATACACACGAACTTGAGGCTCATATCCAAAATCAAAGAGCGCGGCTATGAGAGAATGGAGGTCACATTGGAAATGCTCAATAAGGAAAAAGATGAGGACCGCTTGCTTGCCTTGCAAGAGATTCAGGAGGCCATTGCAGAGAGTACTACAGATGTGATAGAGACTATTCCCATTGCTGGGACCAGTCATATTGGAGCATCATGCTCAGTTGGTGGTGATGAGGATGAGGATGAGGACGAGGACAAGGACGAGGAGGAGGATGATGCTGCTTATGACGATGAGGATGTGAGCTATGGTGAGAGTTAGAGCTCACTGTGCCTGGCCGCCTGCTTATGGAGTCTGGACCATGGTTTTTGACATTTACTTATGCGGCATGCCGTTACCCGTATGGTGTTTTGTTCACTGTTGACTCTAGAGTCTACAGTTTAGATTCTAGCCTCTAGTCTCGCCTCCCTACTTATGTTTTGGATTCAGCCTTCAGGAGACTACACTCCTGATTCCTGAATGTTTTTGGCTTGCTTCTATTGTCCTGACTCTTGACTCCTTTCTGTTTGGAGGTTACTTTATCAATCATTACTTAGAGGTCTGAGGCACCATCTTGATTCTCTCCAGTCTCAACTCTCCAGAGTCCTCAGTCCACTTTTAATTTCTTAAGTTTCTATGGTTTTAAGTTTTAACTTTTGTCTGTCTATAAACTTATAAAGTTTTAAACATGGTGGTGCAGTAAGTATTTCTACAATTACTATGTAGCATCCTAAGACTGACGTGTGGAATTTTGGGTGGTCTAATCCGTACTTATTCCGTACTTCCATACCCGTGTGCGTCCGACGTGTGATTGACGTATGGAAAAACTATGAGCGGGATATTCCATTGGGGATGGCTACTTGATGAAGAAAACGATGTTGTGCGTTACACAGCTGTTGAGGGAAAAAGGTTCTAACCGAATGCCATTGTCCACCATTTACGGCTCACCACGACATTGATAACACCTTGAAAGGTGTCGAGCGATACTTCTATTGGCCGAGACTTAAGAAGGATGTGTACGATTTTGTACGCAGTTGCTTGGTATGCCAGAAGGTCAACTTTAACAGGCATAAATCACAGGGATTGTTACAGCGTTTACCCATTCCCACCCGCCCCTAGGAAAGTATTGCTATGGATTTCATTTTTGATCTCCCGAAGACACGGATTGAGCACGATGGTATCTGGATTGTTATTGACAGATTTAGCAAGTAAGCTCATTTCATTCCAGTGAAGAAAACAGTCAAGCCGGATCATTTAGCGAGACTTTTCATTGCCCAGATATTCAGATTACGTGGCATGCCTGAGACAATAGTCTCTGACAGAGATCCCCGATTTACGAGTTTGTTTTGGAAGGCTATTTGGGAGAATATTGGCACACGGTTGTAGTTCTCGTCATCTTTCCACCTGCAAACAGATGGACAATCTGAGATTGCAAATTCAGTCGTACTGGATTTATTGAAGTCTTACATTTCGGATCAAAAGACTCAATGGAAAAAGTTTTTGCCTTTGGTTGAATTTGCCTACAATAACACGATTCACTCTTCGACGGGGAAGGCGCCATTTGAGATTATCGAAGGTGCTCCGAAGGTTCCACCCTTCCTAACGAAAGTACTTTGAAGCCGACCGATACACGAGGGACTTGGACACTGCTTTTGCCAAGGTCCGGGAGACTTTGGAGAAATCTCAGGAAAGACACAACAAGGCAGCAGATCGACACCGTTGCGATTTGAAATTAAAGGAAGACGATTGGGTGCTCTTACGGTTTGAGAAGGCACGCCTAAGAAAGAAAAAGGGAAAGGAGCGGCTTTTTTCAAAGCTTGCCCGATACTTGGAGAATTCACAATGCTTTTCATGTGAGTCTCTTGAAGCCTTTTAAAGGCGATGTGCTCAATGAGGGGGAGCCAAATGAGCAACCCGAAGTGGAGGAAAGCGAGGAGATACTCGTTCTAGAATAGATACTGGTACATAAAGATAGAAAGATTAAAGGTAAAGAGATTAGGCAGTTCTTGGTTAAATTCAAGAACTATCTTGCATTGGATACGAAGTGGATGGAGGGATACTCCTCAGATTGTGGAACTTTACCTTGAAGCATTCAGTTTAGCATAGCTACTCCGATAGAACCCCGATTTCAGCATGGGTGAATCCTGTGCAACGGGAGTCACTCAGCTCCTTTGTTAACAAATTGCCCCGATTTTTGATATAGAGTCACTGATGTCCCTTTGGGTTTCAGGGATACTACTGAGCTGACAATATTCTGGTGTATGACTTTATGAACTGGCAATCCCGATAATGAAAATGATACTGATTGAGTTGTACATGACTTGTTTGAGTGCATGAACTGAAAGACGAAATGATTGCAGCATTTCGGTCTCATAAATCTCTATAGACATGATTGCAATGTGGATTAGTTAATTGGGCATCTGAGGTCCTGACTAGATCTAGATGCGATTGCTAAATTCAAGAGGGGTGTATGCCACAAATGGGTGACGTGGTAGCAGACCCGGACACTCACTGTACGGCAGACACGTGGCAGCCCAGATTTTTCGGCACAAAATCCACTGACATGTTGACGTAATAGGCGTACGGATAGCTGTACGGATTTCCGCATTTTACATTGACACAGCTTTACGGATTTCCTGGATTTGCACTGAGATGCTTTTGGGGCTTGAATGCTTTAATTTCTAAGAGCTTTTGGGCCCAATGCTTTTGAGTAAGAAGCTTTTGATTTTGGGGCTCTGCTTTTGGGAATCCCTTGTAACAATAAATAAGTGGGCAGGGCCTCACTTCTCAGAGCATCTGAACGCAGAGTCTGAGAGTGAGCGCCTACCCACTCTCTTGTACTTTGAACACAAATTAATACAAAAAGAAATACCGAAAGAGGCGCCAGTCTCTGGGGCCTATATCTCTAGGCACGGAACTACGTCGGGCCGTGTCGACTCAAGTGTGAATTGTGAACTTGAAGTGAATCTCTGCTGTGTCACGGTAGAATCTTGACTTGGGGTGTCCAAGTTTTTTACAGTTGAGGTGGCAAGCACCCTAAGCATCAGTGGGAGGGGCTTGATTTTGGCGATTGGGCGGTCAACATGTTTACAGAGGGAAGCCTCTTCTGCATAACGTTTGAAGATAGGAAGTTGCGGGGACAATTCAGGCCGCTGCTTGTGTATGACATCGCCCAAGACTGGTGGTATTTCTTGCCGTGTAAGAGGGGGTAACTAGCTTTGGCTGCATAGGCCGAGGTTAAGCATGCATCTGCTCCTTACCTTGGGAGAGGAGGTCAACTAGCTTTTCCTGCATCTTGGTGCTTAGGCCGAGGTTAAGCATGCATCTGCTCCTTACCCTGGGAGAGGAGGTCAACTAGCTTTGCCTGCATCTCTGTGCTTAGGCCGAGGTTAAGCATGCATCTGCTCCTTACATAGGGAGATTAGCAGTCGCAACTTTCTATGGGGACAGGTACAACTTACGTTGCTCCAAGATGGTCATGGCTCTGATAGCATATGTGGGCTTTATCTATGGAAAGGGGGACCAGGACAGCAGGGTGGTGGTGACTTGCTTTGCACTGCTCGTGCAAGGTACTGTCTTCTATGGAAAGGGCTCAATACCCACCTTGCGAGCATAGCCTGCCTCCTATTCTAGTGTATCCCCCAATTACCCGAGTATTGCAAAGGCAATGTACAGAGAGCAAGCACGGATGAATGTCCAAGCTATTTTTGGAAATGCGGCTTTAGAGGAAATGGATTCATCATCATCATCAACTTAGATCTTTGTAGCCAATGCATTAATTTTAACAAAATATTTGGGTTATGGTTTGTACTGTGGTTTATTGATGCAATTAGTAAACTTTTGCTTCCTTTCACTCTTTGTTCCGCCACTGTCCAATTTTCATAGTAGGTGACGAAAGAAAATAGTCACTTTTTGTTCCACCCTCTATGGCTGGGTTCAGAAGAGGTGGAGGCAAAGAAATGGGCAGGGCTGTGTATTCTACGTGCGCGTAGCGATTGATTAAAAAAAACATTTTTCTCTGTCGGGCCAGCCAGGAGATGAAAGCGGAAGAAGAAGGTTCATGGATGCCGATGGGCTGATCTTTAGGGAGCCAGGCCTCTTTTCCAGGAGGAGAGTAGATCATAGCCAGGCAGCGGAGCCGGAAGCAAATTGGAGGACGACGAGACCCAGAAGTGGAAGGGTTCGGGAGGACGCGGATACCACGGCGTATCCACCCAAGAGGGTAAGTAATTGGCAGGCGGCTGTTGCCGCAGCCGCAGCCGATGTGGCAGCAGTGGCAGTGGAAGCAGAAGAACGAAAAGAGCGATACTGGGCACTTAGACTGGATGCTTTTGTGGAGGGGCGAGAGCAGAGCAGGCGTAAAGCTGCGCAGGTGCTGTCCACCAGGGATTGGATAAAGAGAGCCAAGGCAGATGTTTTGAGTGGTGTGCGTGTGGGCGGAGAACAAAGTCAACGTTGTGGTGGTGGGTTAGGAGGAAGGCAGAGAAGGCGGCGGTCGAAGAGCCAACGAGCAATGTGATCAACTTCTTACCGTTCTGACTTGTATTCTCTCTGTTGCCTCTTCGCCAGATTTTCCAACTACAATGTGTTTGCAAAACGTGGAATTTGATGCTCAGAGGGCCTACGTTGGCTAGACACAGAAGATGAGCAGAAAGAAGAGTACCGGTTTGTAATGTCTCAACCGCTCTCCTGTGACGAGCGAATTTGGAACTTCAGAGCCTTTAGTAGCCAAGACTGGGCCTTTTTCGGCTCCCTTTGCCTGGCTGCAGTCAGGGGAAACTGTTCAGCTTACTTGGGGGCATGGGCTGCAGCCTTGTTCTCCAGCTGGAGGTGGACAGGTACAAGAAATCTGTTTCTGACGTGAGACCAAGTCATTGGTTCTGGCATGTTGTCTTTAATGTAGCAGGTGCGTTTCTTCTTGATATAATCCGTTTGTTAACTTCTTTACTTTCACAATCAGCTTTTATGACAGGTCCAAGCATATTGTATTTGTAAGAAAAAGAAACTTGGATAGGAATAACATAAAACCATCCTTCGTGAGCTGTTCATTCACTAGTTGGCAGGTTTCTTCTAAAAAGACATCCAAGGTATGCCATTGCATTTTGCCATGAGGAAAGTTTTAATGCGCGGCAACACCGTCATGCAATGTTTCACAAGCATGATACAAGATGGATCTGGTATATTCCTTTGAGAAGTGTTATGGGGCCCGCTAGGGTCTTCAGCATATACTTCTTGTCGAGAGGAGTATCTCTTGCCAGTGCTGGTAGACTAGGGTTCTACTTTTTGAGCAATCTGTGTGCGGTCTACCTAACATTCATCCTTCTCTCTTCTTTGGTGCCTTGATCAGATGATAACAGGTAGTTCCTCATATACTTGAGCAGCCGTGTCTTTCTCCATTTTGGCTGTTAATCCACTATTCTCTTCTTCGAAGCCTCATTCCCTCCTTTGTAACATAAATTGCTTTGTGGATCTCTTTTCCATTGGTCTCCTCGAGTGTTAGGGGCCTAAACTTAGTTAACGGATAGGGGAGAGCCTATGGTACCGCTCATGGATTTGATTAGGTGTAAGGAGGGTTCCACTCATTGCGTGTAGAAACCTAGACTTTCATCCATGATCGACTTCCATACTTTGCCGATCTCCTCTCTCAGCATTTCTTTTGCCTCTTTAATCAAGTGCTTCTCTTCTGTATGAGTTTCAAGTATATGCTCTTTCCAAGGCACCCCTTCTCGCTTTACCTGTGCAACTTTCCCTTGGGTGTGGGTGTTTGCTAATTCTATGTGTTGCAAGGGTTCTAGCTCCATCATTGGAGGATTCTCAATTCTCAATAAGCTTGTCTTTCTCAGTCACCTCAGTCTTTAGTCTCTGTAATTCATCCTTCAGTGAGTCCATCTTTTATGGTCTCCAAAGCCATATATGCTCCATCATTCTAGAGAGCCTCGCAACTATTGGATTGCGCCTCGTGTCTTCTCCAAGACTGCTTCTTGTCGTGTCGAACACGCTTCCAAATCTCCACCTTGTGTGTTGCAATGCTAGGATGAATTTGAAGCTCTTGAGTTAGGCTTTTGTAGGTAACAGGTTTTTGTTTTCTAATTTAAAATTTGGGCTTTTCCCATCCCCCAACAAATGATTGGAGTTCCTCTTGCTGTTGGAGAATATACCCAAGTGATCATCCATATAAAGCTTGGATGGCCTTGTCATAGCAATTCATGTACATTCTAGACATGGCATGCATTGGGGTGGGAAGGCGGAAGAAATTATATCTAGTATAGATGATGCAATGAACACTTTTTCACCACAAATATACTTTTAAGAATGTTATGAGCCCAATGGCAATTAACAAAGTGCTTAATTGAACAAGTTCGCCACTTGCAAATCTCGCCTTTAAGGAGATACAAACAAAAGAGAAGCACAAGTTAAGCTTTCTATACTATGAGATCTCTAAAAGGGAAAATTACCAAAATGCTCCTCTAATTTTTGGAAATTCCGAAAATAGCTTTCAAATTTTAAAAATTCCCAAAATACCCTTGTATTTGTTTTGGTTGGATTGTTCAATATTTTCTAATCTTCGTTCCTTTTTGACAATTGACACCCGTTTTTGAGTGCTTAGCATGTAATTTGTCACAAATTATCTCACAAAAAGGCAATTATGTCTAAAAGTAATGAAGTCACAAGCGTATGCAACCAACCCAAATTCTAGTTTTAGCATCTTATATTGATAGCCAATGGGTTGCCTTATGAAAAAGTACAAATTTTTTTTTATTGTTGGACAAATTTAATCTCACAACCAAGGGGTATATCGAGAATTTTGGAAAATTTGAAGGGGATTTTGGGAATTTATGGCAAGCTATTGGGGCTATTTTGGGATTTTTTCAAATTTGGGGGGTGTCTTGGTAATTTTCCCTTTCTAAAAATATGTCAAAACATACACTTAGTGCATGGCCGAAGTGAGTGCAATATCAAAGTATGGTGGGGAGCTAGCACTTTGTCTCCCCAACCTCTCTCTCTCTCTCTCTCTCTCTCTCTCTCTCTCTCTCTCTCTCTAAATAAGTGCCATACTTGAGTACATATATATATGTACTCCTCCGATGACCACCTTTGAAGGTGGCCTCATAGTAGCCATTGCAATCTTATGCATGTGGAAATTTCTCTTCACAAGCTTGCTGCAACAAACCCCTGCCAATACTACACGCTCCATCTCTTAAGTGATTGCACGATTGCTTTGTAACTTTGCATGCTACATTTCTCTTTGTCCTTGTTACCTACTTGTAGATAGGCTTTCAAAACCATTGCTTGTCCGCTTGCCCCGTGACGAATGCTTGCTCATGCAGGCATCCCACACTCTTGCTTCATGCTCAGCTAGCCCTTGAGCTAGCCTCAAACATGCTACGACACCCTTCAATGTTTGATGATGTGGTCTAGATTGCTACTCTCTTTACCTTCTCCATCTCTTCTCCTATCAGGTGCATTGACTAATGGCCTTCATTCTCTCTACATTGCCGAAGTGAGCGATCACAAGAAGTTTTGGACAAATTCTCACAATAATTCCCACATCAACATCATGAGCTTTTGTGAGGGAGGCACTGCATACCTAGCTAGGTATGATTGGGGGCAGGGGATTGCCGGCACGGTGCGGGGGGTGGCGGTCCCTTGCCCCCAATCGTACTTGGCTAGGTATGCGGTGCCTCTCAAAGAGAAGCTCATGATGTTATTCATTGTATGAAAAACACTGGAAAAGCCTCCGTTTTCCTACATGAGAAAATTTCTAAATCTTCTCGTTCATGCAGCCGGTTAATGGTGCCCTATAGTCACTATTGTGTTCATAACCTCATCCTCTTCCTATTATAACAACCCACTGACTTGGCCTTTGTGATCAAGACACCTGCATTGTGCAACATCACATGCAAGCTAAGCAGGGCATCAACAATCCACACGATGTCTAGTAGCGTTCTCTTCAAACATAGTACACTACTACAAAGGCCGTCACTCATAATCGTGGAGTTTGTTACAAGTATCGTCGCGTGTTTCCACGAATGCACGTATGGAGGGGGTGCTACTCTTGGCGAACACAATGTGGTTAAGGTAATGTGCTTGATGGGTGTGATAAGCTTCCAGGGATAGAAGGCCAAGTGACTTGAAGTTCCAATTAAATGATGGTAATTATATGGGTGTTTGCATAATGGACGAATATGTACCCCTCGTAATATGACCAATGCTTTGTCTTGCTTAAAGCTTGCAGGTAGCCTGTAGGGCAAACTGCCTAGGAAAACATGCCTCAAGAAGGACGGAATTCTTCAATGTCTCATAGGCACATGTCAAGGAACGATGGATATATCCTGAGAAGCCTTGATCAAAGTTACATGGCAAAGGAAATGACCTAAAGCAATTCGAGTCGTCAAAAAATAGAAAGTAGTAGTGCTAAGTTCATATCATTTGAATATCTCTTTAGACTCCGAGTATGAAGGCTAGAAAACCTTAGAGTAAAATTCCAACTTGCCACAAATTATCTAAATTTAGTGGATTTAAATTTAGCAGGTTTTGGAAGCAACTTGACGGCACCTCCAAAGCATTGTGCTAAGGTTTCACACAAGAGGTGAATTTTCAAAGCTCAAGGGCGAGTGTCACCTTTTACCAAAGCCCATCCTAATTCAACAAGTCCTAAATTAGTAGGTAGGCTGTAGCCCGGGTTAGCTTCATAAGTCTCCAAGATTTGTGCAAAGGTCTTGCACTCGAGCTAATCAATAAAAGGGTAAGTTTATGGTTTTTAATAAATGCAAGGGAAAAGCTAAAGGCTAAAGTTAGATCAGCTATTCCTCATTTAGTAAGTTGACTCTAATCCTTCTTTACTAAGCTCCAAGCAAATCGGGTTGTTATCAATTGATCGGCAATCGGCCTTCGTATGAAAAGCTAGAAATTTTTTTATCTTTGGGGAAATTGAATCGCACAACCAAGTGTATTTTAGGAATTTTGGAAGGGAATTTTGAAAATTTATGACAATATATTGGGGGTATTTTGGGAATTTTTGAAACTTGAGGCCGATGACCTAGCCCGTAGTCCACGCCCTGACTACTAAAGAAGTGTTGTTTGGTAGCTCCCAAATGCTCTGAAAGGGGTGGCCATGGACTTTCCACACTCTGGATGATCAATGTTACCTCTCTGGCCAATGTGGTATGAGCCCCACCCGGACTGGCCGGTGTGTCCACATTGGGCGTCCGTTGGTGGGCGATCCAAAAGTGCCCGTGCCGCGCACGGAACAAGGAAGGTCCAACTCAAAGATGATATCTTATGGAGCACATCCACCAAGGTGGCCATGAAATTTGAGCTCTGTGTAGCCTTGCTAAAGATGCTCGTCGGTGTGTCCACATTGGGCGTCCGTTGGTGGGCGGTCCAAAAGTGCTTGGGCGCCCGGACTAGGGAATGTCCAACTCAAAGATGATATCTTCTGGAGCATGTCCACCAAGGTGGCCATGCAAGTTGAGCTTTGTGTAGCCTTGTAGTCCTGGGAGTGGTGGTAAGCCAAATATAAGAACTGCTAATGCAATATTGAAGAACAAGAACTCCTGAAAAACACCACTGCCACAATACTAGAGTGAGTAAAACCAATCCCAAAATTAAAATGAGAACCAAATAAAAAAGAAAAAAGTGGTATGTACAATGGATTCCAATGGTGGTGAGACCTAAGGGTGTTGCTTGAATGAATGGGAGGAAGATGTTGTTGGAGGTGGGGGATAGGCCGAAAATAGGATAGGCGGCAGGTGGATGGAGTATGGCGGGAAGGGTTATGGTGGGGGAATGGAGAGGCTATTGTGGGAACTATATAGGGTATCCAAGTGGTGGAGGAGGGTGTCGAGGATGGTGCAGGTGAGCGGTGTGGAGGGTAAGCCACAAGAAATGACTGTCACCAATTTGTACCACAACTTTGCCACTTTTGGATGAATATTGGCAGCTACAAGTGCCCCACTTTTTTTTTTTCAAGAAAGAGAGATGAAGAGTTTTCCACACAAGAAAGGAAACCAAAGGTGCACCACAAGATGAAGAGAACGGAAAGTAAACTATATCACTTGAGTTTGAGAAAACAAGGAGAGGGATGACTGAGCAAGAGATGACATAGGAGCAAAAAATTAGAGAGAGTGGGAGGGAAAGAAAGAACAACTTTTGATAGAGATCCTTGAGGAAGAGAGATAAAGAAAGAGAACTATTGCAATAGAAAGAAACAAAGAGATAGAGAGAGAATCCACTAGGGTATGGATGCTAGAAAAGAGAGGTAGAGAAAGAGACTGGGGGGAGAGAGAGAGTTTCACTTGCTTTGGACTGTGCACACAATGAGGAAGCTAGAGAGAGAGAGAGAGAGAGAGAGAGAGAGAGAGAGAGAGAGAGAGAGGACCATATGTCCGAGCACACAAGAAATATAGATAGTGAGAGAGAGGGGAAAACAAAGCGTTTACGACTCGTATGACCTGTCAAAGCCAACATTCGTGCTGGAGTAAGACATCGATACCAAAAGCTTAGCTTTCACAAGGAAGAACTGGTCTACAAGTGAAAAAGCACAACTAGAAGAAGTATCGAGCAATCCGAGTTATAATCAAAACCTTTTCCAATGGAAAGCCATAAACATCCGTCATGAATCTTCAACGAAAGTTGCCTTCTCTTCATCCTCTTGACTATGAAGCCTTGCAGCCTGTTATTGACAGAGCTATGAAGCTAGCAGTTCCTTACACTACAGTATTGCGCATGAAAGTGAAGATATTGTGTGTCATTCAACACAAAATTTGCGCGGTTGCGGCCTGGTGGTGGTTGGACAAAGGGACGGATGAAGGAAGATGGAGAGAGAGGTGAGGGCAGGCCCGAAAGGCGAGCTGGAAAGGCGAGGGCATCCTGTGGGTTGAAAAGGACGAGCGGGAAAGGGCGAGGGCATTAGGGTAAAGGGCCTAATAAAAAACCACCCCCCAAAGAAGCACAATGACACCCCCAATAATAATACAAAGCTGAACCAACTTTGTGCAATTCAAAAGAATGCTCAACGTTCATTTTATTTGAAATGCAACCTTTTCATTGGGCAATGGATGACTTTAACCCTTGTTGGCACCCATGTCTTTCTTTTGGGGTTGGTGTGTCTTCTTTTTCACACCCATTTTTGTTACACAAGAATGCATAAATGGATTTATAACTTTCGGCTCCGATCATCAAAAAAGTTGAGATCAATTTTTTCGTAAAGCTCTCGATGAAGCGAATCAAATGAGCTACTGACTGGTTATAATTGGTCTCGGAGATCGGAGATCTAGGCTCCCTCTCTTAGGTGGCCTTAAGTTGGGGGTTTTACCCTAGGGTAGAGGTGCCAGTTGTGGTACGGCCCCCAGGAACAGGACAAGTAAGGCTCTTTTATATTACGTTTGATGACCAGAAAGGCACGAAAAAGAGAAGCCCAAACGGCTAGTTGATTTGAAATAACGCCATTCCATTGGCCAGTGCATGGGCTCAAGCCTCCGTGGGTGCATTTTACCTCTTTTGGCCCTAGTTGGTGTTCTTATTCATGCCAATTTTTGATACACTAGATTCGGAAAATTGCGCCGAGACTACCGGTTCTCAAACCCGACCAATCCCAAATTACTTCTCCTGAAAGCTTATGAAAAGGCAATTAAAATGAGCTAAGGTAGAGAGAGATTCAAGCTCGGAGGAGAGAGATTCAAGCTCCCCAAGTTACCCATCCCCCTACTGGCTCCTCTACCCTAGGCAGCCCAGAAAGGCCGGACTGAATTGGGAGAGTAGAGAGAAGAAGGGAATATGCGAGGTGAAGGGAAGAAGGGTGGGTTGGAATGCGCTGGCTAGAAAGGACGCGGGAAGGAGAGAAGGGACGGGGTGGAAAGGGCGGGCTGAATTGGGCGAGTAGAGAGAAGAAGGGAAAGGCGAGGCAAAGGGCGAGTTGGAACTGGCTGGCCGGAAAGGGGGAGGCAAGGGGAGAAGGGCGTGCTAGAAAGAAGAAGGGAAAATACGAGGCAAAGGGTGGGTTGGAATGGGCTGGCCAAAAAGGGCTAGGCAAGGGGAGAAGGGCAGGCTAGAAAGGGCGGGCTGAATTGGCTAGCCAAAAAGGGTTGGCCGGAAAGAGCGTGGCGAAGGGGCTAGAGGGCTAAGGCGATGGGCCGAAAAGGGCGAGGTGAAGGGCAGATTGGAACGGGCTGGTTAGAAAGGGGAGAAGGGAGGGCTGAATTGGGCAAGTAGAGAGAAGAAGGGAAAAGGCAAGGCGAAGGGCGGGTTGGAACGGGCTGACCAGAAAGGCCGAAGCAAGGGGAGAAGGGCGGACTGTAACGGGTTGGCTGAATTGGGCGAGTAGAGAGAAAAAGGGAAAAGGTGAGGCGAAGGGAAGTAGGGCACACCGGAAAGGGCGGGCTGAATTGGGCGAGTAGAGAGAAGAAGGCAGGGGTAGGTCGCTGAATTGGGCTAGGGGAGAGAGAAAGAAAGGGGTGGGTAGCAAAGAGAGAAGGGAAAGCGGGGCGAGTGGAAAGAGAAAAAAATAGGGGCCGGTTATGGGGCGAGAGCGAGTGGAGAGAGAAAATGGGATGAGGGGTGAGTGGAGAGAGGAAAAGGGCAAGGGGTAGGTTATGGGGCGAGTAGAGAGAGAAAATGGGCGAGGGGCAGAGCGTCAGTATGATCACGCGAGCAACAAGGCAGGGCGAGCAAGCTGAAAGCAAAGTCGGGTTAAGTCATGTGAGGTCCTTGTATGACCAAGCAAAGACATCCTTACAATTGGTGATAAAGGAAAACATTAAATCTTGTAACTAGGGTTGATCCCAAAGTCATCTAGCTAGCAATATTGGGTTTGGCTCTTCCTCAGTACCTAAGTTGACTTCTTTGACCAGGTCTTATTGATAATTGCCTAGGTTCCAATCTTCAGCTACATCTTGGCTAGCTTTGGTCAATGCATTCACATCATGAGCAGGACTCTGATCCATAGGAAAGTCTTATGCTTACTTCTGTAACCATCCTGGAGGAAGTTCCTCTAGAGACAAGTCATCTCTACTTTTCTTTGAGCTGGTGTGCGGACTCTTGGGTGGGGTGGGGTCGGTTGAAGCCTTGCATATGGGCAGGAAAGAATCATCTATCTCAGTTTCTTGCTCTAATTCTTCCTCTTGTTTCCCTTGTAGGGGAGACTTCTTACCATGCTTGTGGTGAGTGACGGGCTCTTCGACACCAAGAGACTCCACCTATTCAATACCTGTGTATTCCTCCATTCCAGTGAGGACTACAAAACAGTGAGGGTTGGGTGCTGCTTCTAACCATTCTAGGAGCTTATTGTCTTCACCAGGGATGTTGGGTAAGCTTTCTTCCTCTAGTGTGTTCTTCTAGGTAGCTTTAGCTTTTGCTTTCTGGTCATCATGTTGTGTAATGATGAGGGAAGGCTTTCTATTGGATGGTTAGCTCCACTTTCTGGTTGGATTTGTCTATGCCATGTACTTGGTGTAATGATCCACATTGTATCATTGCCCCATTCATGAAGTGCACACATATGTCAAAGCCAAGTCCTACCAATCAGTAGAGGAAAACTCTTATCCACTTTTGGCAGCTGGACTAACACAAAGTCAAGCCAAAAAGTGAACCCTTCTACAACCATTCGGACTTGTTCCACCACTCCGATCGGGTGGACTTTGCGTTGGTCGGCTAAGGTGATAGTGAAAGTGGCGCTCTTGGTGGGCGCTAAGCCAAGCTGTCGCATGGTGAACTTTAGCATGAGGTTGATCCCTGAGCCACCATCCAATATGACACATGTAAATTGATGGCCATAAATGGACACTGTGAGGTGAGGAATTTTATACTACAATGAGGGTTGCCGGTGGGTAGGAAATCATGTATGACTCTTCAAAGGAAATTTTGGGCAAGTGCCTGCCACTATTTGGGCATGAAGGATAAAGAGCTTGGATTTCCTTGAGAAGGTCACCTATTTGGAGAAGTTCATACAATGAGATGCTTTTGTAGGTGGTCTTTAGAATCTCCTCAGCTGGCAATGATGCTAACCTGTGAAGCCTTCCTTGTGGAAGAGATTGGGCCTCCATGTCCTATAGGGAATCTACGTATGCTTGCTCGAATGCCGATGGCATAACTATATTATGTGGCTCTGCCTCTTCTTCTTCCACTATCACCTGCAACGTAGTTGACTCCTTAGGTTGTCTTGTAGGCAAAGGCTTTTCTATGGGCAAGGATAGGTTCTAGGCTATCCTTTGAGCTCTTGTGAGTACTCCAATAGTGCTTGATATTTCTTGAGCCAATGTAGCAGGTGAAGGTGAAGGGTGAGGAGTGAGGACATGAGTGGATGGTGAGGGAAAAGTGTACATAGTGGGCTCTTGAAGTAAGCAGAGAATTTATCAATATCATGTTGAGAGAAGAAGATGGACGTTGCTTGGGGTAGTCTCTCAAATAGTGATCTTTGGCATCTGGACAATGTCTACATGGTGGAGCTCCTTCTGGAAGAGAACATCTAGTTTGGTAGTGACCATATTTGTCACACCTATAGCACATCACTTGGCGTTTTTCCGCCCTAGGGTAGCTAGGGCGTGGAGGGGGCGGTACCGTTGGGGCGGAGACTTGGTCTGGGCTAGGGGTAGTAATGAAGCCCTGGATTACAGGGCCACCATAAGGGGTCATACTGGGTACAATGGGAGATGGTAGCAATGGTAGGGAAGTACTAGGGCCGATGTGAGTAGCCAGTGGTGAGCTCGTAGAAGGGCCCATGGGGGCTGCGCTCATGTGCATGGCCGAGGCCCAGTTTTGGTGCAGATGATGGACACCCTTTAGATGGTAGAAATCTTTAGCTTCATGACCGCCTTTACCACAGAATTGATAGTGGACCATCATGGGAAATTCTTGAGGCGGGTGGTCGGGATTGTTGCAGTTTTTGCACCATACTTGGGCCCTTGCCTCTTGTTGTGCTTTCAGTTCCTCTAGCTCCCTTTTGAGTTGTGCCACCACATCTGGCGGACTGAGACGATCGAGCCAATGTTGCTAATGACATCTTTTCATCCTGTAGTGCCCACTGTAGCTTAAGGGTTTCTAATTATCTTTTGAGAGCCACCAGGGTGTCATCAGTAGGGTCATTCATAAGAACAGTAGGCAAAGAGTTACTTGGTGAGGTGACAAATTGTGATTTGGCATTTTTTATTTTGGTGGTAGCCGCAACAAAATAATCCATGGTAGCTTCAAACCACAAGGTTTTGAAAATCTTCTATTAAGTTAAAGTACGCAAGGCCTTCTCCACCCAGTTCTTGATCATGAAATCTCTTGGTTGTTGGGGTAACATGGCTACCAAGGATCTAGCTCTGGTCATCACCTCTGCAAAAGTCTCCTCATTACCCAACTCCAAGCTTTCCAGCTGGTCCAAGGCCTTCTCCCTATAGTCGCCCAGTTGAAACTCAATAGTGAAAGCCGCCTTGAGGGCATTCTAGGTGGCGAAGTGGCCCTCTACAAACTGACTATACCACTTGTCAGCCAATCCCTCTAGGATGGAAGGAAAAAGCACCATGTAGGCATCTTCTCGGTTTAGCCCACGGCTTTAGCAAAGTGACAAGAACCGCCTCACATGGTCGACAACATCCTCAGGAGATAGTCCCTTAAAAGTCGGAAACTTGATGCTGACCCTCAAGAGAAGGTTTGTCAATTCCTCCGCCATGGTAGGCTTGATGAGAGGGGTGGGAGGTGATTTAGGAGAAGAAGTTGGAGAGGGTGATGATGGTGGAGACGGTGAAGGTGACCTCGGTGGCTCAGGACAAGGCTTGGACGAAGGTAAAGGCAATGGTACAGGTGAGGTGGCGAAAGGCAAGTATAAGTGGCGACGATGCTAAATCTTCACAGGATTTCTTAGACGTTCTCCACTTGACTTAGAGCGAGTAACAGGCATCCACATATGCAAAAATTGAGTTTCCTAAAATTTAGGATAGGTGGTTGGAGTGACCACTGACTACAAATCCTATGGCACCCTAGAATGCGGACACTGTATTGGCTTGCCTCAATCTAGATTCCCAGGTGACTGGGCTAGCTTGCAAGACCTGATAGAGCGGTCCCACTGGGCGTGCAAAAAATGAGAGCGGTTGTAGACGAAAATGGTGCACATGGTGCTCTCTAGTGGTGGGGTGCTCTAGATACAGTATGCATGCAGACTCACAAGCTAGCTCAAATCTACAGACAATAGTGCAAAGACACGAACAATGAACAAAAACTAACAATAGCCACAAGCCCTCCAAGGCAACACCCTATACATAACCAAAAAGACCATACAAAGACTAATCTGGCTACGGCCAACTCTGCCCAGTCCCACAACTACCAGCAAGGTACAATGGGGATGTAGAGGCTGAGGTGCAATGGAGAGTGTAGTGGTGCAAGTACAACTAAAAACCACAATGTAACTAGTGCCCAAGAGTGTACAAGACTAAGACTAGACTCCATAACTCTGGCTAGCCTCTCTCAAGACTCTCCCTCACATGTTACACAGATGCACACACACATTTATGCAACATAAGAGTTCCTTGGGATGATGCAAGATAGGAGTTTTTTTGGAAATATCAAGCGATAGTTTTTCAAAAGACTGAGCATTCTCGGTTATTGAAAATCTTACTATCATGCTTTTATGTCCAATCAAACCTTAAGCTCAATTCATTGTTATCGCTTTGCATGCACTAATGACTACACAAATTGCACAATGCCCACTAAAGGCATGGATCATTAGCTCCATCATTAGATATCTTGTCACATCTAGGGACTCCATTCTTTGAAGGACATACTCAAGAGGCACAAGGCGGCTATCTCCAAACAATGTGAAGCCAAAGTTTGTCACAAAATGTTATCTTCTTTAAGGAAACTTATAGGAGGATATGCTCAAAGAGATAATCAACAAAGATCTATGACTATTTTCAAGTGCAATCACCTATGCTTGCATCTGCAGGGAATTTGGCGTTATATAAGGAGCCAATATAGGCAATCAAACCTATCACAAATCATAAGTAAGGGGCTACCAAATAAAGATGTTTTCCTTGAAAATTCTTTGGTCAATGTATCCACTAAGCGTAGAGAGTTTCGTGAATACATAAAAAGTTTTTGACGGGCTTGTTATTCAACAGATCATCACTTGGAGGTCTCTTGGAGTGCATTTAATAAATGAAATTTCCAAGTAGGAAAGGGTTATGAGCTTCTCAATATGTACACCTCTCCTAAACCTCCATAACCACTTTAGACACTAGTAAGTATTTACCCTTTGCACAAAAATTCTCACAAAGAAATGGTGATTCAAAATATGTCTAAACCTTATAAATGCACGAGGTCCTAAGAAGGGGTGCATTGAACATTATCTAAATCAAGTCTTTGAAACATAGAGAAAGCTAGAGAAACTATACACTATGGTTCCAAGATTTTCTTTAAGCATATGTTCATGGCTTTGTATAGTGCTCTTGTTGCCATAGCCACATGCCACCAAAAGCAGCAGGAGTCCCACTCGTGTGTATATTAAGTGTGGTGTACTTCACATGGCACAATTTGTGCTTCTTTATTTGGAATGTTGTCTTTCGGAATGCAGTCACCTCTTCTAGTCCATAATGTTGTCTCTTGGATTCACTTCCTTATGGATAGATTTAACCATGGTGGTGGACGGTGGTGCAGCCAAAAGGTGTCGATGTGAGAAAGCGTGAAAAGCAATATCAAAGGTGCTTACAGGTGTGTGTCGAGATCATAAAGCAAATGTGAAGATCCAGTGTCGATGAAGAAGTTCGTGATGTGTATGATTTATGTGACTATATGGACTAAGGTGGAGATCGATGCTTCAAAGAGGGTTCTCTATTTGAAAAGCATCTTGGGACATGAAGATAAAGTGGAGGAGTGAAGGGCATGCAGTTTATGACAAGAAAAGAAGGTGGATGTGTGGCTGAGCTTTTCTGCATATAGACAACCGAAAAGTCCTATTCTGTTAAATTTTTGCAAAACGCATTTTTTCTAACTTGCTTGGTCAAAAGGAAAACGCTATTTCAAACGTTTTTGCGTCTCACGCACTTAAGCTAATTCTGCATCGTTTAAAAGATATTTTAGTTTTTGTAAACTGCATGCTTTTCAGGCTGCGAAAAGAAAAGAGAAGGGGACACAGCTCTAGGGAGCCTTCTGGTGTATGCTCCACCCTTAGCCAATCACTTGTTAGAGAAGAAGGAAGCTTTGATTGCATGGTCTCTGGTGTTGCCTCCCCCATCCCTTCTTCTTTCCTCTTCTCTTTTGTGTAAAGGTGTCGGCATGTGTAGGCTGTGTGTGAGCTCCCCGAACCAATTGGTGTGCGTGCAAAGAGGGAGAAAGAGAGAGGTGTTGTGTGTGTGGTTGAGAATGGAGAATCGATTGTGTTGGTTGAGATACAGTAAGCTTTGCTTTTGTGTGTGATTGTGGGCTTGGGTATGCACACCCGAGTGTTCGCAGCAAAGTTTTGTGGTTTGGTATGTTTCTTCAAGTGGATCGAGGTGTTGTGATTCCATCTGAGCTATAAAGAGGCGTATGTGTGTTGTCGAGTGTGTCTTCCTTTCCCCCCCTTCCAACGGTTAGCAATTCAGAGGGTTGCGTATAAGAAACTACTATTGTGTATACACACATGCACTCTTGAGAGAAACTAAACGAAGGGGCATTGACAAATAGCAAGTGAGGAGGGAGGGTGTTCCAACATTTAGTAACTCAATGATTTTGGAGAGGCCCACATTGGCCAAGTTGATTTTCTTCCTCTACGTGGTCTCTTAGTCTTCATGAATGGTCTGTCAACACATTAAGTTTAAGGTGAGTGTCATCAAATGTACGATGATAGTCTCCTTAGAGTTGAGCATGAATAGGCACATGTAATGGAAATGGCCTATGAACTTTGAGAATAGCGGAATTAAGAGAATTAGAGTGAGCATTTTTGTGAGACTACTTTGAGAGCAGAGAGGGTGAACTTAATTAGCGGTAGGAACATAACCATAATACTTAGTTGACTTGGCATGAACAATACTTTTGCAAGAAAGAGAGTTAGAGAACTTGACAACAGTTGAGGACCGGATTTATGTGGAGCCGGTCCCCACTCCAATAGGCCTTTGTATTATAGATTCTCCCATCAAGAGATACTTGGTACAATACAATCTTTGTGTTCCTTTTGACCTAGGTGATGCAATGAAGATGGAAAGCTTCATGCATCATGAGCATAACATAATATTTGTAAAATCATTAACCATCCCCGGCCTCAATCCCAAGGCCTCAAACACCTTCAAAGGTGGAGAGAGCTAGCGGGGAATGAGGGTAGGTAAGAGGAAGAAGAAGCATTCATAGGAGAAAGAAATAGTTCCTCACATATCATCACTCTTCTTGCTTAGCATACATAATAGCATAGTAATGAAGATGGCAAGCTTAAGCATTGAAGCATGGCTCCTGGTTGGACTTTCATTCCATAGCCAAGAGTGTTGGTGTAGGCTCTCAACTTCTCAACAAGCTTGGAGAAGGAGATGGAGCTCTTGGACTTTTCACTTCACACAATGAGTGTGTGTGTGTGTGTATACCCCCCAAGTTGACCCCCCCTTGTAGCTCATGCCAAAAGATGATTGGACCCCTACAAGCCTAGCCAATCACATGCAAGGTGCATATGAAGCAACCATGCTAGCCTTGGGACAAGCGTCCCCCTTTCCTCTTTGAGAAAGAGGACTTGATAAATGCATAATCAATTAAATAAATTAGCTAAATTATCATTGGACCCCTTGAGAGGCCAACCAATAGGCTTACGCACACCATGAGGGAAACATGAAGAGGAACTTGACAATTGCTCTAGTTGCCTCCTTGGACTGGGCTTGCCTTGTGTGAGGGTGTTTGTGTTCTCTCTCTTGCCCATACTTGTAGGGCTCGCCCCCTCTTTGTAGGGATCCTTGTTGATTTTTGGAACACCTTAAGCCCCTCATGCTTGGAGAAGGTTCACACCATCTCAAGTTCAACCCTATCAAGCTTGGAGACATCAAGCTCAATCCTAGCACCTCATGCACAACAAGCACATGAAGCACCTTAGTCAGCAAGCACGACAAGCACCTCAAGCTTGGGCCGGGTTCCCACCTCAAGCACAACCCTATCTTTCCTAAGTTCAAAGGACTTTTTAACACTAACCTTTGGAGGTCGTTAATGAAGCTAGGGCTTAAGGTCTTTAAGCTCCATTAGGTAGCATTGCTCTTTGATAGACCATCTCTCATTTGGACCCCTTTAACCTTGGCCCGGTGTTGAGACAATCCATAAGCACGTGTCTATATTCTAACCCTTGTTCCCATTTATTCTCCCACATTAAATGATCAGTTTAATATGAGAAAATCATTTGGGTTGGTTAGATATTAGATTTTATGACATTACCTCTCTCTTGAAATCATAGTCGTCATCGACTATGAGGTAGAAGAGATAAAGTCTTAGTCATTAGACAATGTTTCTTAGTGGGTAGAGGATCCTTTTTTTACCCTACGACATCATTCCAAGATGAATGATTAATCCATTTGGTGCTTGGGAGACGTAGCTTCTACAAGCATGTCTGCTCTTTAGTCCATTTCATTCTTCCAAAGTAGAGTGACAAATTCTACTTGGTGTTTGAGAGATGTCATCATCACACAAACATGATTCTAAGCATCCATACTATTTAACTTTGTGCACAATAAAAAGAGAATTAGTCTTATAAGACAAAAACATTGGTCATTTAAAAGGAACATGTACATATGCTTACTGTAATGTAGCATTGTAAGCATTGACAAGGTTCATAATATCGTTAAGATGTATTCCTTGCATCCTTCTAGCATCTTAAAAAGGATAATTTTTGAACTTAAATAAGATACCATCAAATAATCTTACCATGTCATAGTACCTTGTCTTCCTGCCGATGGATAGCTCTGGGTTGTAATCTTCTTGGTCTTTGATTTCTAGAGGGTCTTCAATAATTGGCTCTCTTGGTGGCTCTCCTTTGTAGGGCTTAAGTAGGCTTACATGAAAATCATTGTGTATGAGCCAGTGGTTGGGCAACTTGAGTTGATAAGCCATCTCATTAATTGGATTCAAGATTTGAAAAGGACCGTAGTATAATTTTGCTAGTTTAGCATAATACTTTTGATGGCCCGTAGGATTTTTGCCCGTCTTTTGCTTCAATAGAGCCTTAAGAAACTTAAGGAAGACCCAATCATTTTCTTTGAGTGTTAAGGCCCTTCTGTGCTTGTCAGCAGCAACTTTTTGCCTTTGTTGAGAGTGTGGTGGATTACTTCAGTGATAAAACCAAAAATCTCCCAATAGCCTTTGTATCAAACCTCCCAAGCTTACCATTGATGATTCCCAAGCCTAAGCTCTTCTCAATGCCAAGCTCACTTCACTCACTATACGTTTCCAACTTGATTCCACACAAGCTCTCATCCAATCACAAACTCTACTCATAAAAAACCTCCAATCTTATCTTGATGGCTACCACGCACTCGTTGAAGAACGCCTCAATGATCTTAACAATAGGCTTCTCTTTATTTCCATTCCACTATTGTCAAAACATGATTGGAGTCTTAAGCTTAAAGAATGGAAAACCTCTTCTCTCAACCTCTTACTCTTTGAAATCCAAACCTACATCATGAATGCCCATCTAAACTCTACCAAGCAAGAAGACACCATGTTTGCACGCAAAAGATCTATCAATGCATTGGAAGAGGAAGTCATTTCCCTTCCCAAAGAACAAACTATAAAAGAACTCGTGGAGCAAGTGGTGGAGGAGCACTTGGGTTCAAGTAACACCAAGGGGCATTTAAATGCAAGTCACACTAAACCGAGTTTTCCCCCCTCCTCTTTCCCAAGTGGTGGAGGAGCACTTGGGTTCAAGTAACACCAAGGGGCACTTAAATGCAAGTCACACTAAACCGCGTTTCCCCCCCTCCTCTTTCCCAAGTAAACCCTATCCCCCTCCCAAAAAAACCTTCCTTTTCCCACAAAGAACCTTCAGCTCCCCTTCCAAAAAACCCTTCCAATTCCCTAGACCCTCTACCTACCCTCAAACTTCTCCATTGGAGCCTCAATCTATAGCTCCTAAACCATCTCAAGGACCAACCAATAAACGAACTTTAGAATTTTCCCACCAATCATCACCTCCTTATGTAAAAAAACCCACTATACCTACCACCGCAATATACCTTCTAATCCGCTCTACCCTCTTAAACCCATTAACCCCCCTGCACCCTACCATTTCCCACCCCAATATTTCTTCTCTTGATTCCTCTTTCCACAAATTTTTTTTCCCCCAAAAGAACACCTCCCACTACAATGCAAAGCACTCCGGAAAAGGAAGAGGGAGGAGGGATTAGGGCTTAAGCACCCCACTACATGGGTGCATCTTTCCTTCTCCAAGCCCCCCCTCCTCCCGTATCTTTGGATCTCCAACACCGCCGTTGCATCATCGCTTGACAAAGATTACCTCGAGCTCCCAACCCGCAAAGGACGATTGAGAAGAAAGTATCGGCTACCCCTTGTAAATCCTCAACAATACAAGCTTGTCCTTTTTGGTAAGCTTAAAGCCTTCTTTGGAGCTCGGTGTTCCCAACTTTAAAACGCATATCCTTTCACCTAAAACACTCTCCCTCCCTGAAAAGCGATGCTTAGCTTTAGGTTTAAAATACATCCCCCCCCCCCCCCCCCCCCTCAAACCCTTCATCCGCATCTCTTCTTAACGCTCATACCAACATGTCAAGAGATTTCAAACTAAAGTTTTTCTTCAAGAATCTTCCAACTCTACCATCCTCTCCTTTCAAGATACCAAATCCCCTTTGGAAGCCACCCTTGCAAAATCCCACTCTCAACCAAACCTTACCTCTCTAACCATATTAACCTTAACCTTATTTTGAACTCTAATTTCTTCCCACCCTCTAAACCTCCCCGTTTTGTCACTCAAGCCTTAGCTAGCCTGAAATTGGATCCTTTAATTGTCATAAAACCTGCTGACAAAAACTTAAACTTGGCCATATTACCTTTGGATTGGTACGAAAGTAACGTCCTCACTTACCTCAACGATACCTCCACTTACGAGCCTTGCCTCTCCATCCCCTTTCCCTTTATTTCTTCCCTCCTCTCCTCCCTTACCATCCAATTTTTGATGTTACCTACTTTAGATCGCAACTTCATCCTCTCGCCCCTTAACAAGCAAATTAAACCTTGCCCCATTTATTTTATCCCTAAACTGCACAAACCCTCGCTTGTCTCACGGCCCATTTGCTCCTATAAAGGCTATATCTTTGAAAAAGCTTCCATTTGGCTTCACTTCGAGCTTTTTCCTATCCTCCTTACATTTAAACAAAATCTTAAAAACTCTCTCACCCTCATCCAAGACCTTAACAAACTCCCCCTCCCACCTAATACCCTACACTTCACCGTTGATGTTGAGGCCCTCTACCCTAGTATCCCAATCAACCATGGCCTTGCAGCTCTCAAAGCCTCCATTTCTACCCATTTTGACCCTCTCAAAACACACTTTATGAGCTCTTGCGGCGCTCATCTTGTCGCACCACTACATTACTTTCAAAGGAAAATTTTGGAAACAAGTCAAAGGAACTGCTATGAGCTCCAATTTTTCCGTAGTATATGCATGCCTCTTCTTATGCCATTTGGAAGCCTCTTCTTCCCGTTTGAGTAGTCCTAACCTTCTCTACTTCAAGCGGTATGTAGATGATGCCTTTGGGCTATTGATTGGCTCTAAGGCGTCCCTGACCTCTTGCTTAAATGATTATGGGAAACCGCTTCAAGATCACATTGAAATCTCTAGCCACATCTCTCCCAACCATGCCACTATCTATCTACTTTAAGGTTCTTCAATGTCCCACCGTTTTTGTCTCTCTATACTTGGAGTCGTTTTGCACGCTTTCATATGTTTTTATCTTACGATTTCTAGAGGGTCTTCAATAATTGGCTCTCTTGGTGGCTCTCCTTTGTAGGGCTTAAGTAGGCTTACTTGAAAAGCATTGTGTATGAGCCAATGGTTGGGCAACTTGAGTTGATAATCCATCTCATTAATTGGCTTCAAGATTTGAAAAGCACCATATATATTTTTGCTAGTTTAGCATAATACTTTTGATGGCGCGTAGGATTTTTGCCTGTCGTTTGCCTCAATAGAGCCTTGGGAAACTTAAGTAAGACCCAATCATTTTCTTTGAGTGTTAAGGCCCTTATGTGCTTGTCAGCAACAACTTTTTTTCTTTGTTGAGAGTGTGGTGGATTACTTCGGTGATAGAACCAGGCCGTTGGGAGTTGACGTACTCGGCCATCTCTTTAGGTAATCCCGCATAGAATTGTTGCTTTTGCTCGGCAAAGTCTATCTTTCGAAAGACAGTAACCTTGAGATGTACATCCCAAAACTTTTCCACATATATATGGATAGACTCACTGGAGAGCATCTTCAAGCTCCACCATTTGGTAAGCACTTTGTTATTTGCATCGCTTGCAAGGAATTGCTTTATGATGGAAACTCGTAGAGTTTTCCATGTCTTTGGGGCTTCACCGTTGCCACGAAGGCTAGCCCACTATTGACAAGCAGATTTTTAGAAGTGCATAGCTACATGATGTAGCTTAAAGGACTCTATGAAGCCCCCGTCTCCAAAGGCCGCATCAAATTTCTGGATGAAGCCCAATACTTTGTCGGTAGCACCAAAGGTGCCATCATAGGTGATAAAGAGATACTCTTTCCTCCCTCTTTGAACTCCTTGAGCTTTTGGGACCTTTGCCATGCAGAGTAAGATTTGTGATGTCCTCTCCTCTTGTATTGTCTAGGAGAATAGCTATTGCTTTTGTTGGAAGAGGAGGAAGGTGAAGAAGAAGGAGAAGAGGGTGACCCCTTTCTTGCCTTTTTCTTTCTTTGTTTCCTCTCTTCCCTTTTCGAGTGACGAGGAGAAGGACTATGGGTTGACCGATTCGTCTTGGGAGGAGTTGGAAACCGTCTAGACCGCCGTCTTCATGGAGCCACATCTTCAGAGGAACTTAGGGATTCGCTTCTTTCTCGTTCTTTGGATTCCTCCTCTCTTATGGGAGAGAGTCTTCTTTTGGGAGTCTCATCAAGAGGCCTCCTAAGCTCTCTCTCCTCTTGGAGAAGAAGGAAAATCCCATAAGCATGAAGTTGTTGAGTAACTTTGGCTTGCAAAGCAAGGTTGCCCATAGCTTGCTACAACCTAGTAACGAGATAATTAACAAACATGGGGGCATCTTCATTAGCACCTTCATGTGCAAAATCAAAGTTATCAATGCTCATTCTACTCTCTTGGTTGTTGTCAGCCATGCTAATTAAACTTATGTATAAGATTACTTTGCGCTTTGGTACCCTCAAAAACTTTAGTCGCTACTCTTCTTTACCTTTGGAAATTAGTTCTTAAGCAACCATACCCATGGTTTAGACATTGTTGATTGCAAAGACTAGTGGAGAGGGTCTAACATTGCTCGATTGATTATGGTTTCTGTTGACCTTGCTCGTAGCTCAATAATGGTTAAGCCAAAGTCAAGCCCTAAGAGACTCCATTATTAAGACTATAGTTCCCAACGGTGTACCTCGAACTAAGTCCTTCTCAACCAAGATAATAGATCCCTATCCCACTTACCCTATTGCAATGAGCAGATCCAACCTTTCATGAACAACTTAAGGACCTCTCTTCTTAAGCAAGAAAATAGAAACGAATTGCTCTCATACCAATGTAATGGAAATGGCCTACAAACTTTGAGAATAGCGGAATTAAAAGAATTAGAGTGAGCATTTTTGTGAAACTACTTTGAGAACATAGAGGGTGAACCTAATTAGTGGTAGCAACATAACCATAATACTTAATTAACTTGGCATGAACAATAATTTTGCAAGAGAGAGAGTTAGAGAACTTGACAACAGTTGAAAAATAGTTGAGAACCGGATTTATGTGGAGCCGCCGGTCCCCTCTCCAATAGGATTTTGTACTGTAGATTCTCCCATCAAGAGAGACTTGGTACAATACAAATCTTTGTGTTCCTTGTGACCTAGATGATGCAATGAAGATGGAGAGATTCATGCATCACAAGCATAACATAATCTTTGTAAAAGCACTAACCATCCCCGGCCTCAGTCCCAAGCCTCAAACACCTTCAAAGGTGGAGAGAGCTAGCGGGGAATGAGGGTAGGGAAAAGGAAGAAGAAGCATTCATAGGAGAAATAAATAGTTCCTCACTTATCATCACTCTTCTTGCTCAGCATACATAATAGCATAGTAATAAAGATGAACAAGATGGAAAGCTTAAGCATTGAAGCATGGCTCTTGGTTGGATTTACATTCCATAGCCGAGAGTGTTGGTGTAGGCTCTCAACTTCTCAACAAGCTTGGAGAAGGAGATAGAGCTTTTACACTTTGCACTTTGCACTTCACACAATGAGAGAGAGAGAGAGAGAGAGAGAGAGAGAGAGAGAGAGAGAGAGAGAGTGGAAGAGTATACCCCCCAAGCTATCCCCTAGCTTCCTTGGTTGACCCCCTCTCCTTGTAGCTCACGCCAGAAGATGATTGGACCCTACAAGCCTAGCCAATCACATGCGGGTGCATATCAAGCAACCATGCTATCCTTGGGACAAGTGTCCCGCTTTCCCATTTGAGAGAGAGGACTTGATAAATACGTAATCAATTATATAAATTAGCGAAATTATCATTGGACCCCTTGAGAGGCCAACCAATAAGCTTTAGGTGCACCATGAGGGCAACATGAAGAGGAACTTGACAAGTGTCGTAGTTGCCTCCTTGGACTAGGCTTGCCTTGTGTGAGGGTGTGTGTGTTCTCTCTCTTGCCCCTACTTGTAGGGATCGCCCCCTCCTTGTAGGGATCCTTGTTGAATTTCGGAACACCTTCAGCCCCTCATGCTTGGAGAAGGTTTCCACCTTAAGCTCAACTCTATCAAGCTTGGCGAAGGTTCCCACATCAAGCTCAGTCCCAGAACCTTAAGCACCTAACTTAGCAATCATGACAAGCACCTCAAGCACCTTAGTCAACAAGCACCTTGAGCACCTTAGACAGCAAGCACAACAAGCACCTCAAGCTTGGGCCGGCGGGTTCCCACCTCAAGCACATTCCTAGCTTGCCTAAGGTCAAAGGACTTTTTAACACTAACCTTTGGAGGTCTTTAATGAAGCTAACCCTAAGGTCTTTAAGCTCCATTAGGTAGCATTACTCTTTGACAAACCATCTCTCATTTGGACCCCTTTATCCTTGGCCACGTGTTGAGACAAATCCATAAACACATGTCTATATTCTAACCCTTGTTACCATTTATTCTCCCATGTTAAATGATCAGTTTAATATGAGAAAATAATTTGGGTTGGTTAGATATTAGATTTTATGATAGGTCCATATGCTTTCTCTAGGCATTTCATTTTGATGTTTCAATTTGCGTGTTTTATATACATGGTGGCCACATCCCTTGGACATGGCATTCTGGTGGCCATGTGACTAGATTATGTGGTTGGAGGTTTGTTATGTGGTATGATATGCATATCATATTGCTACTTGGAGTTTCGTTTGTTTGAGATGTCTTGAGTTTACTTGCTAGGTTATTTTGAGACTATAGTAGATATGTTGTTTTCTATTCTTCAAAATATGATGTCCAATCAAAACTAATTACAATAGTGCTTTTTTAAGTTACATTTTAGGCTAATAAGAGTTGTGCATGAGCATACATTCCGACAAGTAGAGACATGCATGCATTCTACATTTGATTGTTTGGTGATTGAAGGAATGCATTTCTTCAAAATATGATGTTCAATCAAAACTAGTTAGAATAGTGTTTTTTTAAAAGTTACATTTTAGGCTAATATGAGACGTGCATGGGCATACATTTCCACAAGCAGAGACATGCATGCATGCTACATTTGATTGATTGGTGATTGAAGTAATGCATAATCTAATGTAGACTCGCAAATATAAAATCCCCCTCCAGGAAGGAGGGGGCTCATGTATGGCTTGGTGTGCAAGTAAATTCGGGTGCATAGTGGAGGTTCTCATGGGGTTTAAAAAGGGAAAATGGGCACTTGTCCGGTGGGGAAAGAGCATGCTACATAAGGGGATTAAAACTCCTATAAGGGAAAAAACGTTGCATTTTTAGGGCCTCTCTTTTTGAACAAGAAGGAGGAGCCACAAGCGAGTTTTCTTGGCAAGCCAACAAGGGCTTATGCAAGGGTATTTTGCAAAAGCAACAAGTGAGAGTGAGATCTTGATGGAGCTAAGTGAAGAGAGAGGTGCCCATGGTTTTGGCTAAGAAGCTTTGTAAATAGGTTTTTGAGCAAGGAGAAGCCATAATTGCCGCATTTTGTGTCAATTTCCCCTTTCCCCCTTCTCCTTTTTTGAAGGTGTATTCTAGAGGAAAGAGGTGATGTCAATTATGACAATGGGGTCGTGGCTCAAGTCTTTTTGGTCATGCTTGCGGGTGCTATGGAGGGAAACATAAACCTAGATGTAAGTGGATGTCTACAACCAAGTGTACTATTGATTGGGGAATCGGGAGTATCATAACACAAAAACCAACTCTCAACCCTACCACTCAAGCAATAGTCCTTGAGTTATTGCCTCCTAAGGAATGCAGAACAAAACATTGCAGATTCGAGAGGTTAAAACATCTATACATGTAGCACAACCCTCCAGAGCTTCAATTTCCATGCTTGAAATAGAGAAGACTCAACATGATTTGACAAGGGGAACATACAAATGGATGTCCTAAAGCTTTGTTAATGACCACTTACAATCCTCAATATTTTTTAAACCAGAAGCCTCGTAATCAATGCTCCAATCACCCCAAAAAATGTAAGAAGACATTTCATTGTATTCCCAAACGACTATTGGAAGCCCAAGGTTACTGTGATGGTAATTATAAGATTTGGGTATCTAAACGTAAGTTGTTTCCCTCCTTGTCACCTACAGAGACATATAAGCCAAATCTTGTAACTTCAAAGTCAATTGAAGACCATGGAAAGGCAAAATCATGGAGTTATCCACACACATTCCAAAGCTAGTTTGGGTACCAAAGTGAGAACAATTTGTGTCACTTCGCTCAAGAATAGGGAAGGCAAATGAAGCTTCTAGCTCTTCATGTAGTTCATCCACAAAAATACAAGCTTCTACACAACCTTCACCTACCACTATAAATATCCATGAAAACAAGAAAGAATTAGCATCTCCCATTGTGAATTCATCACCTAAAGCAGCGTTGCAGGTTAGATCATGAGAGAGTACCTCACCACCCTTGCAACTAGATGAAGCACTTAGGGTGGCAGAAAACTATTGGTCAAAGTCTTCACCCATCACAACTTAGAACAAGTGGTTTCAAAAGGTGATGACATCTTTCCAAAAGGTATGATCTACCCAAGGAAGGGGCGAGTATTTACTAACATCCATCATTTTCTTGCTTCTCTCTTAACCTTCGTCCCTAACCTCTGGACTTCCAAATATTAGGGAATGTATATATATGTCTACTTAAACAAGCCAAAAGCAAAAAAAAGGGGGGTAAAAGAGCAAGATCCGCCAAAAAACAAGATTAAAACCTACAAGATCTGGTCCATAAACCAGAACTCACAATGACATGTCATGCACAATGACACAACCCTTACGTCATTTGCAAACTAACCAAAATATATATGTGTGTACAGATATGGCTAGTTCACCAGAGTCATCCACTCTTACCTTGGGTGAGAGATACCCTCTTTACTTTTCTCAAGTGTTTCACATGGTCTACCTTGTGCTTACCTCTGAATGGGATTTGGTAGATAAACTAGCGTGTGAGAAAAAATTTGAGGAATTAGAATGGTTGATAATGTCTCTTGACCATGAGTGATCTCTACTCAGTAGAGAACGTCTCTCCGATTGCACAAGCTTATCTCTTTGAGCAAGATGAATATTCACGTCTAGTGACATTCTTAGTCAACCTATGTGCATCTAATGATGAGGAAGATTTATATGATTTCATAGATGGGACCCATGGTCTCACTGAGGATGAATTTATGACAATGAGGATAGAGTTTTAGCCTTAGGGCTACCATCCAATCTATACAATATCTTGTTTTCTTGACCCTCTAAAGCGGTGCAATAGATAGGTTAGGATTCTTTATGTTGTTTTCTATTTTATAAGAGTTGGTGCCTCTTCCCAGTGGTGCGCCTCCTAGAGGTATGTCCTCAGTGTTTTCTAGTGTGTACAGGAACGTATTGCAATAGTTGGGCTTCCAAAAAATCATGAAATCTTTGCCAGGTACACTCATCGAATTGAGCATGATGGTCAATACGAGTTGAGCATGATGGTCAATACAAACAGGTGTCTCTTGTCCATTATCATTGTTTGTTGTCCTTTATAACATCCATGTTTGTCTGGCTTAATCATGATTGGTAGCAAAGTATTCAATGCATTCGCTTAGTATTAGACATTAGATTCAATGTAATTTTATATCATAGTCCCTTGTCTAGGTTTATTAATCTAGTATTTTGACTAAGTTAGTTTTACCAAGGTAGAGCGTTATAGATCTTCTGTTAATACCATAGGAGATGCCTTCCTAATTTTTAAATGGTTATTATAGGCTCTTAATCAGATATTATGAAGCATTGTGTGCAATGTGCCAGTGCTTTCTAGTGGGTTTGATCACTCTTGACTTTTAGCTTAAGTATTATAAAGGGAGTTTGACTATTGTGATGAGCCTGGGGAGGATGGCAGTGTCAAAATGACTCCCCAAACTTACACAATTGAAATTCAATGAAAGAAAAAGACACTTTAAAAATAAGGGAAAAAAGAACAAAAACAGTCCAAAAGATCAATTAAGTCTCTACGTGACAACAAGTCCATATCATAAACACTTTGGGGGGTCAAACAAAGGGAACAATTCAGGAGATGATTTCATGTGTGATTTCCTTTATCGTATCTTAACTAGATGGTCTTCTAGGTATAGCCTCTAGTCAGCCTTTGGACATGAAACACTCTACTCTCGCAATTAAACATCTTAATTGACTATACAGAATTAAGAAGCTTGCCCATGGTATTAATAGTTGACATTTAGTGCCTATTGACAGTCAGATTAGCTACCCTAGACTTTTTGATTTGTTGACCTTTATGAGTGCTTATGAGTGAAATTATATTGCATTTTAATGTTCATTGCTCAACAAATTATTTAATATTTTGTTAGCAATCATTCTGTGTCCTTATTCATTGCAAATGATTTTTAATTATCCATGTTCTTATGAGAATGCAGTTACAGTGCTATTTTTGTTGATTTTGCAGTGTTTGAGTGAAGCTAAAAAGTCGAACTCTTGTAGAGGACAAGCCCAACCTCTTGTAGTTTGATGTTCTTGATTGAGGGCACATCCATGGGTCACTACTCTCATCAAGATGTTTAACTACTACAAGACCCATACGAGTGGACCCGCCAAGTTCCTACTTTTTGAACACACCTTCCTAAATTTTGAGGACAAAATTTATATTAGGAAGGGGGGCATATTAATTTTGGTCGTTCTTATTACTATTATCTGTATTGAGTTATGGGCCAGGCTTGTTGGGTCCAATGTGTATTCATCGGTGACCGCCAATGATAGGTGCATGCCACATTTAGTGTAGAGAGAGAGAGAGAGAGAGAGAGAGAGAGAGAGAGAGAGAGAGAGAGAGAGAGAGAGAGAGAGAGAGAGAGAGAGAGAGAGAGAGAGAGAGAGAGAGAGATAACATATTGATTGTCTGCCAAGTGTGGCACCCCTATGTGGATGGGACGGCTCACAGAAGTGGTCTTTAACCCTAACTTTTGCTCATTCTCAAATGTATGGTTTTGCTTGCTCTCCTTCTCTCTCGTGTGATCTCTTGTTGTGTGTGAGCATGAGAGTGTGAGTGTGTGTGTGTGAGAGTGAGCATGAGCAAGAAATGATACAGTAGTGACCAGGTAGTTGAGCAGTGGCGGCAAGATCCCTCTTCATGGAGGCACGAGTTTCCTCTATCAACAACTAAACAAAAGGTGAGTGACACACATGTCTACGTCCGTGAGATTCCATGCACATAGATTGTGTGTTTGGAGCCTCAGTGGCTCACACATGGTGCAAAGCAAGTCTCCCGTGATCCAATATTTTTGGCACCATTGTTGGGAAGTTTAACTACTACAAGACCCATACGAGTGGACCCACCAAGTTCCTACTTTTAGAACACACCTTCCTAAATTCCAAGGGAAGAACTTACATCGAGAAGGGGGGAATTTTACATTTGGCCATTCTTGTTATTATTATCTGTATTGAGTTATGAGTCGGGCTTGTCGGCTCCACACATGTATTCATAGGTGATTGCCGATGATAGGTACATGCCACATTTAGTAGAGAGAGAGAGAGAGAGAGAGAGAGAGAGAGAGAGATAACATATTGACTGTCCGCCAAGTCTGGGCACCCATATGTAGATGGGATGACTTGATTAAGTGTTCTATAACCCTACCTTTTGCTCATTCTTGAATGTATGGTTTTGCTTGCTCTCCTTCTCTCGCACGTGATCTCTTGTTGTGTTTGCACATGAGAGAAAGAGAGAGAGAGAGAGAGAGAGAGAGAGAGAGAGAGAGAGAGGGTGTGTGTGTGTGTGTGCAAGCACGAGCAAGTGACATACAACAACGACAAGGTAATTAAGCAACGACGGCAAGCTCCATCTTCACGGAGGCTTGAATTTTTTGCATTGACAGCTACACAGAGGTGAGTGACACACATGTCTGCATCCGTGAACTCACATAGTGCTCAGTGGCTCATGTCAAGAGATAGAGAAGGAGAGATATTGAACTCTTGCAAGCTCACACACACACACAAAGATGGAGGCAAAAGACTGTACTTATTATTCACAAACTAAAGATAAGAGGTCTACAAAACATAAGGGAAAATACAACATAAAGGGGGAACTAGTACAACGGTCTAGTATGAACTGCTAGTGAGTGAGGTGAGTAGATAAGCGTGCCATCACTCCAGTAGGTAGACCAGCTCGGTATAGTCTAGTTGTAGTATCACTTGTGAAGATATTCATATCCACCAAGGCGTGTCAGTGATGATGATTATCGGTGGTAGTCATCAGAGTTGTACACGTTGAGCTTGACATCTCAACACTCTCTCTCAAGCTCAACTCCATCTCTCGTATGCCAAGCATCACTCAAAATTGTTGTAGCTTCGCCGCTCCAAGGGCCTTTATGAAGATATCTACAACCTACTTAGCCATTGCCACGTACTCCAGGTCGATGTTGTCTGCTAAGACCCTCTCTCTAATGAATTGGTAGTGCACCTCAATGTGCTTTGTCCTAGCATGAAACACTAGATTTCATGCCAATTATATGTTGTTGAGGTTTTCACAATAAATGACAGCCAACCTTTGTGTCTATACTCCAAAGTCGTGAAGTAGCAACCCCAACCATGCTACCTCACATGCCGCCACTGTAGCACCTGTGTACTCAAAAGAGAAATCGTAGGTTGCTTCTTGCTACTCCATGTGATAGCAACACTTCCAAATGATAACATGAATCCACTGATAGACCTGTGATCATATGTACTACCAACCCAATCCGCTTCTGTGTAGCCATAGAGCTGCAACTCCACATCAGCCCTATAAAAGAGTGCATAATCCAAAGTAGCACACATAGTGCAAAGTTTGCCTCACTACATCTAGGTGTGGTTTCTTGGGAGACTGCATAAACTGACTCACCAATCCAACTGCGTAGCTCAAGTCTGAACGTGAGATATTCAAGTAGATCAAGCTACCTACAATCTTCATGTACGTGGTAGCATTATCAAGCTGCATCATTCCCCAACTTCAAATTTTGATCTAGGGGAATTGCAATTGGCTTACAATCAGCCATACCATACTTTTTCAACATATCCAAAGCATATTGCCTTTGTGACCACCATACGCCTTCTTTTATGCGATAATTTCAATGCCCAAGAAATACGGCAAGTCTCCCAAGTCTTTCTTGTCAAACTTCTGCATAAGTAAATCCTGCACACCCTCTACTTCAACCACATTATCACCTTGAACAATCAAATATCCACATAGATATATATAAACCACAATTCCTGCCTCATTCTTTCACACATACAATGAATGTTATGCATCACACATCTCAAAGCCCAATGAAATGAGGAATGCCATAGTCCTCCCATACCAAGCTCTAGGTGCTTGCTTCAGCCCATACAATCCTTTCTTTAACATGCATACAAGGTCTCATAGCCTCACATTTGCATAACCTTATGGTTGTTCCATATACACAGCTTCCTCCAAGTCTCCATTCAAAAATGCACTCTTTACATCCATTTGTTTCAACACCCATTTTAATGCGGTAGCCACTGCAATAAACACACAAACAGTAGCCATCTTAGCTACCTCATAATCAATCCCATAAGTCTGTGCATAACGTTTGGCCACAAGTTTAGCCTTGTACCTACTCACACTGCCATCAACATTATGCTTTATTTTGTAAACCCACTTACATCCAATTGCTTTCTTTTCGTTTGGTAATGGAACCAATTCCCATGTTCCATTTGCATCAAGTGCATCCATCTCTTCATCAATAGCTTTCCATCATTTTTCATCCTTGACAGCATCCTCAAAACATGTGGTTCTACTTCCTCTATAATCTTCACCATATATGCACAATGACGAGCCACAAAACTGTCATAAGTCAATCTCTGCACAAGATGTCTTGCTCTTTTTTACTTGCATGGTCTAGGATCACCTCCAGGTGCCCTATTCCCTACTTGGGTTCTTCTTGCACCGAGAGTCTTCACAGAGGGTATGCCAAACTCCTCATCCAAACTCTACTCAGAACCACTGATATTGCCATCATCATAACCAACACTTAAATTTGGCAACTTGGTAGGGGCATCATCAATTTTTTTCCTTTCCTTTCTGTGATATATTTGAAGAGTTTGCAGGACTCACTCTTTCACGTAACTTGCCACTCCATGGATTCTCACCATGACCTGCACTAGAGAACCCTTGCGTTTCACTCAAAACTTTTGACTGCGCACCTATATTTTCTAGGGCCACATTCTCTCTTACATCAGTCCCCAAATCATCTTTTACATCAGCATACCAACTTGCCATTTCATCAAAAATGACATCCTTGCTCACCCTCACTTTACCCGTGATAGGATTGTAACACTTGTACCCTTTCTGCTCAAGGGAATAGCCAATGAACACACATTTTTTCTCTTTTGGAACAAGCTTACTTCTGAGGTCATCCGGCACATGCACATAAGCAATACATACAACACTTTAAAATTTGATACATCTGGTTTTTCACCATTGTACTTTTCTTTAGGTGTCATATCATGTACTGCAACAGTAGGGGTCCTGTTCATCATGTAGACACTTGTGTAGCAACAGCCTCAACCCATAAAAGTGAGGCATGTTCTTCTCATTCATCAATGCTTTAACCATTTCTGCAATGTGCATGTTCTTCCGCTCAGCAACACCACTTTGTTGCAGAGTATACCTACATGAAAACTGCCTCTAAATTCCATACTTTTTCAGAAAACCATTGAATTCATTGGAGAAGTACATCTGACCTCGGGGAATATATGTGTTTCCAAGTCTGTTTTTCAACCATAACTTTGAAATTTTGAAAATGCATAAACATCTCACTTTTTTGCTTCATGAAATAGACCCATACCTTCCCTGTATGGTTGTCAATGAAACTCACATAGTATCTACATCCACCCATAGATGCAATCTTTGTCGAACCCCATACATCTATATGCACTAAATCCAATGCATTCCTACTTACATGATTATCTCATGAGGAAAAGATGTTTTTGCCTGCTTTCCAAATTGACAAGCTTGACATACTTTTTGCATTTCAAGAACGTAGGTAAACCTGTAACCATCTCGTAAGTTTGCATCATTTTCAGCCTCTGCAAATTTTCATGACCAATACGTTTGTGCCAAATCTCTATATCTGGAACAACACCTGAACCTAGTGCAAACATGGCAGCATTCAATTTGGGCACATTTACATCCAAAGCATACATTTTGCCCACTTTCTTTCCTTGTGCAACCAACCTTCCATTCTTCTTATGCTCCTTAACAAAGAGACCATGTAAACCCTGCTCAACCATCTGTCCAACAGAAACCAGGTTCCTTGTAATGTTGGGTACATGTAATACATCAGAAAGGTACTTTACTTTACCATTTGTCATAGACAATGTCACATTTTATGTATGCATGATAGGATGTGCAGTATCATTCCCAGTTTCTATATAACCAGGACTTTGTAAAGTCTAAATTTCCTTAAACCATTCACCATGGTTTGTCATGTGATTCAATGCACTAGAATCCACATACCAGACATTATCACTAGATTTTGCCACATTTTTAGACATAGTATTCAGCATGTGCTGCACCACAAATAGCCTCTTGGCCTCATCTGCATTTTTGCTAATTGTTTTGTTGCCTCCTGTCTGGACAGTCACGTTCAAAGTGACCATGTCTTCCAGAGCCCCAAGATACTACATTTCCATGTTGACCTGCATTATAGTGGTGTGCATTTCCATGACCTCTTGGACTCTCCTTGCCTCAAAAGTTTCCTCGACCACTACCTCTATTCTGACCCCAATTTTTGTTCTACTATTGTTCTTGGCAGTTGCCTCTTCCTCGGCCTCATCTTCCATGACCTATACCACGTCCTCTTCCTCCTCCTCTGTCGTTGAATAGGACCTGTTCAAAATTGTTTCCACCCTGCGTAAAGGAATCTTCCTCAAGTTCCTTCTCTTCCTCAAACAATAAGGACACCAAATCTGTAAACGAGGGAATGTTCTCTCGAAGATGGATGCCAATTTTAAATTGTTTGTACTTAGGACCCAAACCTCGCAAACAGACTTCTACTTTACCATCATCATTGAATGTAACACCAATCTATGCAAGTGACTCACATATGTTCTTTATTTTTAGTGAATAGTCATTGATGGATAGGCTTTTCTTCTACACAGTATTCAGCTCAGTCTTCAACTGCAGCTTCCTTGCCTTTGTGTTGGTCACATCCCATGACAAAAAAGTGTCCCAAGCCTCCTTAGGAGATTGAGCATCCCGTATATGCCCAATCATAGTGTCATGTACACTAACAAAAAGCCAGTAGATGACCTTCCGATCTCCCTGATTCCAATCCTTAAATGTCTTAATTTGTAAAGCACCCGCACCTTCCACTAGCAATGGCGGTGCTATCTCATGCTCTCCATCAATGTTGTCCCAATAACTTTTGTCCATAAGGAAATTAGTCATTTTGAACTTCCAAGCATGGAAGTTTCTCTTATCCAGCTTCTCAGTGACAACTTGGTTAAGCCCATCTTTGTTGGACGACATGTTTCCAACCCTTTACACAGTCTTTGACGGACAGCCTGCTAAAAGTAGTCGATTGTCACCTATAACCACAATCTGCATATATACACATGTCTCACTGTACTAAAAAGTATTTCTACACACTGCAACCAAACCAAATCTTTTTGCACCACCTACATGCAAATCTGCAAAATCCCGAACTTTAGTGTTTTTGCATGTGAACGCGCTCTAACTCCAAAATGGTGGTCAAAATGCACCCAAAATGGAAATTTGGCCGTACAGCCAGTTCAAGGGACTATATAGAACCCTGAGATGCACACTCTCCAAAAACCCTCAATCGAAGATCGTTGAACGATGGCTCTCGGGAATACCAAAATTGCTTCCTAGACTGCTCCTGCTTGCTTCTCCAAGATCCTCAGACACAACCAGGCTTTGATAGCATGTCAAGAGATAGAGAAGGAGAGAACTTGAGCTCTTGCAAGCGCGCGCGCGCACACACACACACACAAATGAAGGGAAAAGATTGTACTTCTTCTTCTTCACAAACTCAAGATAAGAGGTCTACAAAACATAAGGGAAAATAAAACATAAAAGGGGAGCTAGTACAACGGTCCTGTATGAACCGCTAGTGAGTAAGGTGAGTAAATAAGTGTGTCATCACTTCGGCTTGGTGTAGTCCAGTTGTAGTATCATTGGCAAAGATATGCATATCCACCAAGGCACGCCAGTGATGATGACTGTCGGTGGTAGTAATCTAAGAGTCGTAAATGTTGAACTTCACATCTCAATAGCTCACAACAAGCGTGCATCAAGTACCTCGTGATTCGACATTTTTGGCGCCATTGTCGGGGAGTTTAACTACTGCAAGACCCATACGAGTGGACCCACCAAGTTCCTACTTTTCAAAAACACCTTCCTAAATTTCGAGGGAAAAATTTATATCATGAAGGGGAGCAAGTTACCTTTTGTCATTCTTGTCGTTATTATCTATATTGAGTTATGGGTAGGGCTTGTCGGCTCCACAAGTGTATTCATGGGTGATCACCGATGATAGGTGCGCATCACATTTAGTAGAGAGGTAGAGGTAGAGGTATAGAGAGAGAGAGAGAGAGAGAGAGAGAGAGAGAGAGAGAGAGAGAGAGAGAGAGAGAGAGAGATTTCATGTTTGCAGCCTCAATGGCTCACACACAACACACACCAAGTCCCCTGTGATCCAACATTGGTCATCTCAATTAAGTTCAATTGTGCACTGTGATCTTTGGTGTGTTTGGATTATTGGGACATTGAAAAAACAAATGATGTATGCCAATTAGATATACTCCCTTAACTTGTTTGCATTGGTGTGTCCTTTTTGCATTCTGATAGGACACTCAACTACACGATGTGGTCCAACACATTTGCAGCATTGAAGAGGTGATCTTCTATAGCAATGATTGCCTCTTGCTGCAAGATTAGCCGATTGATATATAGGCTTGGCTTATCCCCTATGGTCCTCCATGTATTATTGGGGACACTCCTCAAACGTATCAATCCATAGGTAATGTTGGACTCTATGTAATCCTTACAATCCAAATAAGAACTAGGTGGCTCACAACCTACTTGGTTTAGTGGAGACAATCATCAAGCATATCAACTCCATAGGTAATAGGAGAGTCTATGTCATCATTATAGTTCAAATGAGCACTAGATGGCTCACAACCCACTTGGTTTATAGGGTTAACTGTTGGATGTGGAGTTTGCGGTCCTAGCACTAGAGTTGGTAATTGTGTGGTATGGACAACCTTTTGGATTCTAGGGACTATGTGCTACAATGGTTTCTCAATAGGTGGAACAAACATAAATGCAAGAACTTGAGGCGAGCCTATTTAGGCTAAAGGTGGTCTATTTTCCATCATGCTTTTAAGCAGTAAGAAATCCTTAGCTTAATGACCTTACCTACCACATATATTGCAATACATGTTAAGCTTTACTCTAAAGGTAGGGCATTCACTAGTGCTATGTGGACCCAAGTAAAATGAGCACCATTGTTGCCATCTTCTTGGATGCATACATTTTTTTGTGGAGCACAATTATCTCTAAGGCTTTCTTTAATAGCCTTGTGAGATCTACTAAATTCATCTCAGTTTTCTTTTTCTCTTTAATGATAGGTTTTATTGTTATTGGCTCATGCTCATACGTTTATGAGCTAGTAGACTTTGGTTTAGAAGACACCCTTTCTCTTGCAATAATTAAATTGTCTTTTGATTATATTGCATTGGTAGTGAGTGCTTCTCAAGTAGTGATACCTCTAATGATTAGGCCATTGTAGATATCCTCATGTTGCAACCCTCTAATGAATTCATCAAGTAGCTAATTATTGTTGAAATGTGCATTTAGAGTACAACAAGGATTTAGATTCTCCCAATAACTTCCCTTCCTCTCGTTTGAGTTTTTGGACTCGAGATGCTATGCCCCAAAGCACGCCCTCTTGTACAACAATCTTCTAAGAGTAGAGTAATGCTCGCACTCCTCAACCCTTAAGGTGCTATACCCATCTCCAACCTTCTTGCTTGGGGTCAAGCTTAAATCCTTACATTTATGTAGCTCATTGTTCTCTTTCGTGTTCAAATACCTCAATATTCTTTCTAGCTTCTTTATCATTGCTAAATTTATGTGTGAGCTTGAACACTTCCTTGCTTCCAAGATCTCTCTCGGGTATGTTGCACATATTATCTATAATAGATGGACTAATAGTTCAAGAAAATGTTGTCAAATCACCTAAATGAGCAGGTATAGTGGATATAGACACTCCCAAAACTACATGTGGAATGGGGGTTGGCATGCGCACGATCCTTGGGTCTCATGCTTGGTACAGTGTTGTGCCACACGGTGATCCAAAATTCAAGCTTAGCAGATGCCAGATATTACATGTTAATGTTAATTGGCATGCTCTACTTGAGTAAGAGCTTGGATAATGCAATTATGGAGCATCAACCATTGGAATAATTGGGGGTGTAAGAGCTACATGAGCATGAGTGGCAGAATTATATATGATTGGTGCACACTTGTACATACTATTGTAGGCACTATGCTACTAAATAGCGATGTAGTACAAATCATTGAGGTCAAGGGTGCATGTTTTGTCATGCTGATCATTGGAATAGGCTAAGAGAAAGTTAAGTGAAGTTTGGGCTAAAGGTATTGCTCGTGGGCTCAAACTGCATTGAGACTCTAGGAAAACAACATACAAAGGATCCATGGGACTCATCAAAGGAGTCTTCATCATTTGTGATACGGTTGGTTGTTTGGCCTTGCCTGTATCCAAGAATCTCATAAGACCCGTCAAAGACATGTTAATCCCTCTATTTTGCCTCTCCAACTCAACAATCCTATGGATGATATCACGGACCATCCATTGCTACTTCTTTAGACAGGTGGCAATAGATGTGGATTGTACAACATCTAAGCAACCCCCATGGTATGTGCAGCCCAATGTATAGGTCGGCAAGAGTTTCAGTTTGTATGTCATATTTTCAATTTTCATTGAGAAAATACTCCATCTAAGATTGGTGTGTTCAAGGTTTTCCTTAAAGTAAATGCATTGTGTCTCCCAATGGTTTGACTCTTAGTGATAAGTGCATTCAAGAGAGCTAAATTTCTCAATTGGTTCAATTGTTTTCATAGGGGCGTTTGCCTTCATTGCTTGGCATTGATCTACTATGCATAATCTTTTGATTTCCTTCTATCTAGCTGCTTGGATATAATGTTTGACTTCTTGCACTTCTTCAAGACTCCTACCATTAGGTACTAGAACTTCTTAGGGTGATAGCTTTGTAGGTCCTTCAATGAATGCAGTGCATAGAATATTCTTCATGGACACTCTTAGGGAGTGTCAGGTCCGCATGAGATGTGAAAAGTGAATCTACCTCCCCACCCCCCTTCATTTATGTCACAAACTGGATGTTCAGAGCCAATAGCTCTACTAAGGGTTTATATCAAGCGGCTAAACATGCTAGATCTAGGCTATTGGGCTAAGACATGCTCATTTTGATTCAAACTCTCAGGGTTTTGTGTAGGATACCCCTCTATGATATCACTAGCTGCTACGTGTGGGTCTTGGGTTGTAGTACCTTGAGTCCCAATTGAAGGCTCGGAACCCAATGTAGGTGGGTAGTGGATACCCACATAAATTGAAGTGCTTTCTAGTTGTTTAGAATCTAGTACAAGCAAATCATACATACATGTGACTCTGATACCCTAAAAATGTTGAGCAGTACCCTGGAAGGTCTCTTTATTAGCTATTTTGGTCGTTTTCACTTGAGTTTTAGTTATTTTCAACCTGTTTTTACGTACGAGATGTGGATAGGGCATGCGATAACTCAAACTGAGCATATCCTTTGGGGGAATGTGACATGTTTTGTATAAAAAAAATCAAATTGATTTGAGTTTTGAGTTGAGTTAACTGTTGCGAATTGAACTTAAAAAATTAAAATTATGTGAATTGAACTGAAATTTTTGAGCTTTGTTGAGCTAAAAACTAAGAATTGAGCTGAACCAAAATTTTTGAACTGTGTTGAGCTAAAACTCAGAGCTAAAGATAGAAACCCGAACCAAGATTCACAATGCAGGGTAAGTTGAAAAGTGAATAGATCTAAACTCCCACACACAACAGATTTTATCTAAGCTATGCAGAAAAGCACCTCAAGCTAGCAATACAAGTTACCATAGGAGCTTGGCGTAAAGCAGCTCCCAGACAATGGCATCAAAAATGTCAATTGTGGAGACCTTGTCGTGCATTGTGTGCAAGCCACAAAGGCTGCAAGCACACAATCCTAGTGTTGACAAGCTCGACAAGTGTGGACGGTGTGTCACTCACCTCCCTTTGGCGTCGTCAAATAGAGAATCCCATGCTACAGTGAAGAAGGAGCTAGCTTCTATTCCTTGGCCACCTCGTTGTTGTCATACCGCCACCAACTCTCTCTCTCTTTCTCTCTCTCTCTCTCTCTCTCTCTCTCTCTAACACGCACACACATTCACACACTTAGACAACAAGAGGATACGGAAAGAGACAAAGGAGAACAAGAGCAATGTGCATAAGTACATCCAAGAATGCCCCAAAACTAGGTTATAATGGCTTTTATGTGGGTCATAAGGTTCACATACGTGTGCCCACACACATCGGATTGAAACACTAAATTTTTATCTAGTGAAGTTTGTGGTGTGCCTCTCATTAATGATCACCGAATTAATGATCATGCACATAAGGGACCGGCAAGCTCAGCCTATGACTGAAAATACTAAAATAATAAAAATGGCATCATGGGTTGACACGTAGTTTAACTTAAGAGACAATCGGAGAGAGAAAAAATGAATGAGAGAGAGAGAGAGAGAGAGAGAGAGAGAGAGAAAGTATGTTGCTACAACCTTTTTCTCATTTGTTCTAAGGAGAACAGAGAGAATTTAGAAGCCTTTAAACGTAGCACCAATCACTCCCATTATTTCTTCAGGCTCCAACTTTTCACAACATTTCCAAAGAAAAAGAGCATCGACAAAACTATTCAGTTCTTAAAAGAGACTTTCTTGTCAACAAGTTATGGCTTATATAACGCTATAAACAACATGTTTGAACCTTAAAAAAAGAGAGTGGGAAAGGAGAAACAAGACGTACATATACAATGATAAATCATTTTTTAACAAGAGGCTTATAATGTACTTGAGTGATTGTGTGAAACAAGGCATCCATGGGCACAAGAGCTAAGAGGCCCACTCTAATGCATCATATAAATTCCAGAAAGAATGGAAGAGGCTACCTCATAAATTGAAGCAACAAACCCTTTGAAATATCTTTTATGAATAGATTGTTGCAACTCCATGTAAGGGGTCCATCAAAAACAAAAAATCCTTAAAGAGATCCTAGAGTTGCATGGATAAGCTCTATACACTGCATCAAATGCATGACAAAAAAACAAAGGCATGTCCTACATAATCGCCATTAATCACAACTAGTATGGCCGGCTGCCTTCGACAGCCTCTCTCTCTCCCCCTCTCTCCCTCTTTATCGCGTGTAAAGAGGTTCTTTTTAGTTTTGGACTTTAGCTTTCAGTTCGGAGATTGCGACACATGTAAAGGGCTCCCCTTTCCGCCATATTATGTTAGTAGATAAAGCTAAAACATTATTGGAAATCTTTTGTTAGCAAGCCAAGCAAGCTTGATGGAAAAGAATCTATGGCCATAGTAATCCTTACGACTAAGTAATACACAAAATTGAATGCGGGATGGTGAGGGGATCCATGGTTGCGAAGTCCACACACGAGATTTTATGAAATTGTAGCTGCAGTAGTCCTACAAAAAACTAAACCCGACCACAAATTGGACCCTCTAAGCTCGGGTAGTGCATGTTTTTAAGCATGATACATTTTAAAAACGGGTATGAGTACAACATGTGTGCGTGGGTGAGTTGGTTAGTCCATGTGACCCAAAACTTGAGCTGTGAGGTGGTGGATTCAAAACCGGCCAATGGAGGCCCAAAATTTTGCGCTACCCGAGTTCTGTCCACCTCGATTTTTGTGTTGCTCGAGTTTAGCCCGTCTTGAGATCCCGCCTTCCACTTGCGGACCGTCGATCCCCCCCCCCCCCCCCCCCCCCCCCCCTCCTTTAAATTTTGTGTATCACGTAGTCTCATGGCATAGTAATAGAGATTAATAATTGAGTGATGACATACAAACTTGGGCCTCATCTTCCACCTGGTCCACGCTGTCAAGGGGACCCTCATCTTTCACCATTATTGCTTAACTCTTTTTTTTTTTTTTTTTGTAAAACTCACAATTGTGAGTGATTGTATTAAAATGTCATAGAGAATTACATAAAAACCTCAAGCCCATGCCGAGCCTCGGGGTTCTAAGATTACATTGGATTCAAGTTGGCAAGCTACTATCAAGATCACTATTCAGGACTCATCCAAATGGCTCCGGTCGCCCTAAGCTAGTCATCCGAGTTGTGACTTTTACCTATCACATATATAATCTCCTCACTTTCTTGTACAATCACTGAGAAGTTGGCCACAGAGAGGTTGTTATCAAAGATGAGGCAGTTCCTGACCTTCCAGATATTATAGAAGAAGCAAAATCTAACAATTTGGGTGCAAACAAGAAGGGCGGGACTTTGGAACTACTTCCCCCCTAGATATAAATCATTCTTGAAGAAGCCTATCTTCCACGTTCTTTGTATCCACTTCACACCTTCCCCGCCATTCCTCTGATAGTCGGACAATCCATGAAAAGGTGTGCGAGGTCTTCGCTAGCCCCTCCTCACCCTGAGCGCCTATCGGATCCTATGTCTTGTGCCTAAATCTTGATGCCCGTCGATTAGGTCCCCCCATAGCACCTTCCACATAAACACCTTCATATATGGGGGCCACTATGGCCCCCAAATGTTCATCATGAGCATAGTTTGACGGGCGTCCGACCAATGTTTTTTCCAATACTTGTTCAAGGGGGGGAACCAGTCATCCTTGTGCATGAGCTCTTGATAGATGTTCTTGGTGTGAGGTTTGAAGAATCTTGGGCCATTTCCAAGCTTTCCACTCATCAGTGGACTCTCGAATCGGCATCGTGGATCGTTGTCCAAGCCTTCAATCATTTTGCATACAAGCACCTTTTCCATGCCATTTAGTTGAAGCTGGTCATCTAGAAAGAAAAGATTTCCAACGCTTGTTGTTTTCATCCCAAAGATGGATTTGCCCGTTGGAGATGTTCTTGGTGTGAGGTTTGAAGAATCTTGGGCCATTTCCAAGCTTTCCACTCATCAATGGACTCCCGAATCGGCATCGCGGATCGTTGTCCAAGCCTTCAATCATTTTGCATACAAGCACCTTTTCCATGCCATTTAGTTGAAGCTGGTCATCTAGAAAGAAAAGATTTCCAACGCTTGTTGTTTTCATCCCAAAGATGGATTTGCCCGTTGGAGCCCTTTATTGTTCAACCTTCTAGAAATTTCCCTCTAGTAAGAGTCCAGGCTAATGCCAGCTGCTTTTGTCAACCAAAGGGACCAATGCAAGGTGGAGTTTTGAGCATACTTGGTTACTCTCCCCCATTCTAGAGCGCATGTTGCTCTATTACACTTTCTCACTTGCTCCCTCGTTGTGCCACCCATTTTCATACTAGACCACCCCAAGGCTAATAGTTTGTCGTGCATCTCAATCTCTTTCCGTTGACCACCTTTAGAGCAAAGCTTTGACTTGCTAATCATGTCCTTGATCGTGAGAGCCCATGCCTATTCTTGTTTAGCTATAGAGACCAAAAATTTGGCACAAAGAGCCTCTACATGTATAGCAGGGTTGTGGATTCATGTAGTGTTGTTTTTTTATAAGAATCTTTTAACAGGTTTCAAAAACTCCTTCTAATTACACTTGGCGATTTTTGAGAAGAGGGCTGGTGAAGGCAATGTAAGGGAGCATAAAAGAGTTGATCACTTTTATTGGACTCGGAAAGGGAAGCAACACAAACTCCCACTTCCTCATTTTTTTTTTGAATCTTCTCCAGGACCAACTGGAACCTTTTCTTGTGAGTGGTGTCCACCCCCAAGGGTGCGCCTAGATATCCAAGATCCTTCCTTTAGAAACAATCTCCCCCAACCAGTTAGACGGGTCAAATGAGTCATTTTCCGTCAAGGAGATTAGTCTTGACTTCTCAATACTACACTTTGACCCCGAAGCCACGGAGAATGTCTGTACAGCTATTGCTCAACTCCTAACAAATGATGAGTAAGCCTTAGGAGTCATTACCATAGATCTACATGATGATCCTGTCCATTTTATAGATGAGTGTAGTAATGCACACAAAGCTTGGGGGTTAGATAAAGATGAAGATATTGTCCATTTTATAGCTTTGTGTGGTAATGCACACAAAGCTTGGGGGTTTAGAGAAAAACTTTGGCGCTCAAGCAAAAAGACAAACGTACACATTAAGAAGCAACTTCATAAGCTCAATTAGACAAAGATGAAGATACTGCTAACCTAGTTAATAGGCTAGATGGCCTTATCACTCACTTGCATACATCAAATGCAAGGTTCCTAAGAAACACAAAGTTGTTGCGCTTCTAATTTCCTTACCCCCTTCATTTGGCCATCTAGTTACCATAGCTAAAGAGGAGGAGCCTACATCTCCCGTGCAAGATGTGAAGAGATCAAGACAGAAAACATAAGAGAGGCACACCTTAAAGGGGAGCAGTTTTAGTCGCATCACCTGGTCATGCATGTTGCAAGGGAGTAACAATCATGTTTACTCTGTGGAAAACAATTACACTAATGGTGCCTATATATTGTACAAGGTAGAGTCATGTCTAGATAGCGTGGAAAGCTTGGTCCTACCATGGTTCCCTAGTTTAATGGGAGGTTCTTTTTTTTTCTCCCTTGTGAAGGCAGGCGTGGCGTAATTCTCCTTTATGGAGGCATGCATGGTATTGTCTCCCATACCAAAAACAGTGTAACATTAGTAGCCTATGTGGCATTCAATGTCTTCTCCATTTTGTTATAGCAAAAAGCCCAAGGTGAGTGTTTTTGTGTGTGGTCTATGTCCTATGACCATTTCCATGTGTATTTATAGTAGTCATAAGGCACCGAATCTATGGCATCCTAGTTGGCATTTATCCATTTTGTTGGAGTCCAAAACCATCCTTAGAAGAGAGGTAGATTTTTCCTAGTATTCATAATGTCATCATATTCACTGAATGCTCGTCTTCACGTACAAAAGAAGCCTTCTTGTGCACACTCTTGAACAATACAAGTTATGTTCTTTGTTATCTCTTAATTTTTGATGGTCGATTAGTGTTTTCTCCCTAATCTATCATGCAAGTGGCATGCCCAAAAGGATGCTAGGATGAGCGGGTTACCTTTACACATATGGTGCCCACTATGTTGATTGTTTTTGTGCAATAGTCACATTGTGGTAAATAAAAGTATATTTCATTGGTTGAATCATTCACCTTAGCGTTGGGGCCCATTTCTCAAGCCTCTCAAAGCCTAACCTTTTGGGAGATGGGTTAACCTTTGGATTAAGTGGCACGGGCATGGGAGGGTGGGATCTACGGTCGAGGGATTGTGGATCATAAATCTGGAATGTCGATATCCTAGATTACTTTTTACAAAAGTAATCTAGAGAACCCATGTTTTGAAAGTAATCTAGGGTAACCCCCTTTTGCGGACGTGGGTTTTAAACCCGTGACCTCACCCACGAGATGCGTATACCCTAACCACATCCTAACCACTATGCCGTGCGCGCGTTCTGAAACGTGGGAGGCCTAATTTACTTAAAATATGTATGCACAAGGGCGACCATCGAAAGTAATCTAAGGTACCCTAGATTACTTTTTATTACAAAAAGTAATCTAGGATACCCTAGATTACTTTCAGCGCCGCCATTGGGATCTATGGCCCACAATGTCCCCACCGTAGATCCCATTCTTCCATGCCCGTGCCACTTAGTCTTCAGGATGGGTTAGGGGGTGTCCAACCTTATGCTACATTCATGTTATGCAAGAGGGATGCATAGATGATATTCTCTCGAAGTCCATGCACACCCATTGACATTACCCAAAATTGAAAACACTTAACATGTGACGCTAAGCAAGAGTCAACAACCTACAAACCTCCTTTTTTTTTCTTTTTTCTTTGTTCTTTTTTCTTTTTGCAAAACTCACTAACGTGAGTATATTATATCAGTAACCCAGAAGAATTACAAATACTAGTCATGCTCATGATCATCCATGACATCTTCCAGCAGACTACATCGGCTTAAAGGGGGGCCACCCCACGTCACTGGTGCAAAGCCAGAGACATCTCTCTCTCTCTCTCTCTCTCTCTCTCAACTTTGCCGAAATTGGCAAAGTTGGGAAATCGCTTCTTCTACCCCTGCCCACTGAGAATGTGTAGTTATTCACATGCAGCCACTGTGAAAGCGTTCAAAAATGTAGTCCAATTTTGATGACAATTGATTGGGGTAGAACTCCGTCTGTGGAATCCGGGGTGGGGAGGTGCACATGCATCACTTATTTCTATTTAAGGGATGTCAGGAATAGCAAGGGGGAGTATCTTAACTAGGTGATTTTATTTATGTTTGAGGAAAATAGGAGGTATGTACCATTTCATTATTTTACTCGCACATATTTTAGCCTTATAAGATTTTAATATTACCACTGACTTGGCAATATATTGTATCCTATAGGGAAACACTGCACGGTGTGAGCCGAGAGCGAGTTGGTCAACAACAACTCAGCACACAAGACAGATGGACCCCGTGCACCACACACACACACACACACACATACACCTTGTAGCCCTACTCTTGTTTATTCGAGAAGCTCGTCTCTCTTCTCCCTCACAAGAATGCAACAAGATTGGGATTCTCACACTTGCCTTGTGTGCCTTGCCATTGTTGGGTTAAAGGTGGCATGTGCCTTGCTAGGACGGACGTCTAGTGTTCTCCGTCCATTGATCTCACTAACCACTCACTAATTCTTAATATACATAAAAGAATAAGAAGTGAGTGCTAGTTTTCGCCACTCTGCTCCACCCACACACAATCTCTCTTGCTTCTCCCCTTCCCCTTCTCGCATGCACGCATGCATGCTTTTGCATCCCAGTGAGCTTATCAACTAGTATCAAAGCACCACGCTCTATGGAGCATCTACCAACAAATGCCAATGGTGCATGCACAAGCTAAGGCTCAATTGTGGAAATTCTATAGATAAAAAGGACATCGATTTCTTTTGCTCGATGTGCTCCAGATCTTGGAACCTCTTTTGGAGTTTGATAGCAACAACTGAAGGCAATGCTAAGTTGAAGACGGGAGTTTAACAGAGTTGGGTTCTTGAAGCAATGTGTTAAGGCCTGCATCATTGCTTGTTTTTTGGCTTCAAAGACATAGGGTTGGCTCTCATGTGAGCAATTCAATAAACGAGCTTGTCAATTGCTTGCAGCACTCTTAGGCCTGACAATAATGCTATCAACAAAATAAACATTGCACTAGTAGATTTTGTAGAAGCGCTACTATGTAGAGCAATAGTAGAGAGAGATCAAGATACAAAGAGAGAAGAAGAAGAGGCAAAGAGTCGGCACGTTTTCCTTCTCTGCCATTGGAAAAGATGGTAGAGAAGGTGCATAGCGAGTGTGTGTGCGTGCGTGCGTGCGTGCACACACACACACACACAGCACCATAGCCACACACACACACACATAGCACCATAGCCACACACACATAAGGGGGTATTTAAAAGAGAAGGAATGGTGTGTGTGTGTGTGTGTGTGTGTGTGTGTGTGCGCGCGCGCACGCTACACACACATAGTGAGGAACAAGAGGGAGAGAAAGAAGAGGTGGGAGAAGAGAAAGGGAATCCCTCAGTCGACTCCTCTCGGCATCAGAATATTCTTCATTGACTTTGACACAGCCACACCCATGAGCGGCATTGTCCGGTTTGTTTGAAGAAGAGAGAGTAGGTGGGCTCTCCTCCAACATCTTCAAGCATCAGCATGCCTAGCATATCAGCTCTCCACTTGGCTTCTGAGCATCAAACTTCGGCTTCTTAGCAAGCTTTCATTGACAATGGAAGATGGCATCAACATCTTCTTCTTGGCTTTGACATAGCGAGAGCATGAGAGAGAATTTTGGCTCTCCTTCAACATAGCATTGACATCGGCTGCCTTCCTTTGACAAAGCCTCTCGCTATATTGGCTCTCTTTCCACTCTCATTGAGAGTGGTTTTGCTTCGACGAACTCTCCCTGGCAACCCAACCTCAAGGGTGGAAGAGCCGGATCAAGAGAGAGCGGCATCGGCTCTCCTCTAGTTTGCATTCGGAGCGGCTTGGCTCCAACATAGGCACCTTGATGACCCCCTCAACATTGATTTTGGCTTCGGCGGTCTTCCTTTCCCTCCATTGGTGACACATAGTGGCTCCAATAGACCATTCTAGAGTGACTTTTTCCGATGAGTGGCATCGGCCCTTGGATGAAAACTTTGATGGTTGATTATCTTATGTGTCTTCTTTTCAATCAAGACGCTTTTTGATCAACAAGGTAGTGTGTAGATTTCAGCATTTTTCTCACATATTACATTCTTTCAATGAATATTATGCAGCACAACCATTGTGCTCATGTATGACTGTGTGGGTCACTCTTCTGAGAGTATTTTTCAGCATGGTACAACCATTGTGCTCATGTATGACTATGTGCATCACTTCAAAGAGTATTTTTAGCACGGTTTTGTATGGTTTTGCTATGTATGCATAAGGGGAATTAGAGTGAGCTAGTTACAGCTTCCAGGTGGTAGATTCACATGTTTACAGGGATTTTGGATAGAGTTCACAAATGTCTATAAATGCGCTCATTTAGGAGTGAGCTATTGCCAAGATTTTGGAAATTTATGTACACATCGGATCATGGTTTATGGCTGAGATTTTGATTAAGATTTTTCCTAGCGTATAGGGGAGACTCTGCCAATTTTCTCCCATGATTTCTCACTATAGTTTTGGCTTCATCACCATATGCTTTTGTTGCATATGTGTTATTCACTGATATGAAATCCATCTTGTGTGATAGTTTAGAGTTGACACCGACAACTCGTGAGAGACGGCGTTCTTGAAGCTGCCAATATGTGAAGTGTTGGCATTATGGTCACACATGGCACATTAGGCATCATTGCTTTTTACATATGAAGTAGCCACGTTGATGTATGCAAGATGCAAATGTGTTTTTGACACATGCTAGAGAGGTGGCTTCATATGCCAGTGACAGTGATGTCACATTTATCTCTAGCATTCCTCTTGCTCCCAAGTCTTCAAGAGGTGGAACTTCTCCTTGTTGATTGCTAGATGAGGATGTAGTTTTCCACATCACACCAAATTGATGAGTGGTTTAGCAGTTTCTCTAGTGGGAGATTTAGTCATGTACACTTGGTCGATGGTTAAGGAATTTGGCATTATAGGTATAGGATATTTTTGCTTGTCATTTCCCACACATCATATACACTTCTACATGTGTGCTATGTTCCTCAACTAAGATAGAGTTTGATCTCAGTGAGACAGTTAGCAGATTGTGGGTGTCAGATACTATTTAGAGAGTAGCCTTCTTAGATACATTACAGATCATTAGTGATTGCCATGGGAGCCCCCAATGGCTTGGTATAACCTATGTATGTATTTGAGGTCCGAGACAACATAGCCTTGAATTTGTTGTTAGCATGTGATGAGTGAGAGACGAGACGTGTCTTCTCTGCTAGAGAGCTCCACGATGCTCATGAGATAGAGCTTTTAGATGTGCAAGAGGACATGCCAATAGACTCTGTAGAGATATAGGTAGAGTGGCAATGCTCTAGTGAGACACAATAGATGTCATTAGAGTCTGTGCAAATAGAGGCAGAGTAGGTCTACTCTAGAGACACATTCTAAGATGATAGACATGGATTTCTTTGACATGCTCATGCTATAGACTGATGAATTGATGCCAAGACACATAGTTTCACCTATGGATGAGAGGTATATAGCCATCCCAATGCTGATGATGACATATCCATATGTGATAATCAGCCTTGATGATGCAATGCATGCAAATAGCACTACAGAGGCTAGTACAACTTGGTTTGAGGTGATTCTGTCAGTGTTTGGGCGTCTCATGTATGGCCTACTATTGTTGAGGCCTAACCTAGCACTTATAGTGGGGTCATTTGCAACAAGGATTGTCACTTGTACGATGATTGACATTGGCATGCTGCATTGTGGAGCTATACCATACAGAGTTGCCTGCGGGATATACATGCAAACCTTAATGTGGATACACATGCTCGCTTATCACTAGAGCGGATACGGTTGCATGTAGGTCGAGTGATCGTGCTAGTGTGTGTAGGTTGAGAGAGTCTCTCACCTATTTTCTCATACATACTAGTAGTTTAGCTAGTAGGATTCACTTATCTACACTCACCTTTAAGTGGGAGGTTGTTGGGGTAAAGGTAGCATGTGCCTTGCTGTTTTTGGGATAAAGGTGGCATATGCCTTGCTCCAGGAGGCGAACATCCATTGACCTCACAAACCCACTTGCTTATTCTTTACATACATAAAGGAATAAGGAGTGAGTGCTAATTCTAGCGTCTACTCCACCCATACATAGTCTCTCTTGCTTCTCCCATCCCCTTCCCACACCCATGCATGCACGTACGCTTGACCTACCTTTTATAAATCCATGTTGGTGGGGGGTGATGATTCTATTCAAGGTTGGAGCTAGTTTTAGCAATCCCATTAGCAATGATCTTGTATGCAATTGACATCATGGAGATGGGCCGACAATGCTACAGCAAAGAGCAGCATACCAACTTGGGAATAGGTTTGATCAGCCCTCTTTTCAAGCTGGCATCCAATTGCCTCTCCAGCAAAGCCCTGTTAGCAAGTTGCACTATTGGGATTTTAAGATCCTCCCAGAACTCTTTCAAGAATTTGGCAAAATAGCCCATCCCACCCAATTCCCCATTGCCTACAAGGCAGTCCAAAATTCATCAATAGAGAGCTTTTGCTTCAGTGGGCATTAGGTCACACTTAACCGTACCAAGCAAAAGGGCTATGGCCTCATCGATCCCCTGCGCACAAACTTTCAACTGACCAATAATTTGACTGAGATGGTGAAGCATGAGCTTGGTGATAGCATTTTGGTCTCTTACTACATTCCCCTTGTCGTTTAGTAATTGCTATAATAGAGTCCCTTCTTCTTTTAACTTGAAGAGCTCTGAAGAAATGTGTCTGGTTAGCGGTTTGATGGCAATATCTTTGGCCAGTAGTCTGGCCTTATTAATCTCCTCAGCTTGCAAATCAATAAGACATGCTTTGGTCTCCAGCCATCTTTTGTGCTCTTCTTGAAGAACTCTTCCTTCTTGCTTTATTTTGGCTAGTTCCTCTACTTCTTCCTTCAACTCCTCGTTTGCATCCTCTCAAGCCTTTTTCACCTTGGGCCCTGCTCGTTTAATTGTTGATTGGATTCTACACACCAAAGAGGACCAGGCTTGAGGATCAGCGGCTCCCACATCTTCCCTTGAGACTAACTTTTTCTTCTTCCCCTCCGTGGAACATGCATCTTTAATGGCCATGGCTATGTGAAGCTTCAGGGGAAAGTGATCCGACATGCTCTTGGAGGTATTGACACATAGCGTTGTAGATGAGGGAAGCCAATCTGCCTAATGGGAGACATAAGATCTATCTAGATGGGACACCGTGTTGGCATATTGGAGGCTCATGTATGTCATGCCAAGAGAGCTACTTTACAGACCTGCACTCCACAAATCAAGCAATACTCATCTCTCGTAGAGTGCTTTCTTTGGATTTCCAGTAGTCTCGTCTTGTCCTTGTGAGATTCAACCATGTTAAAATCTCCAATGATGCACCAACCACATTCAAGAGGTTATTCCTTGAGATCCACCCAAATTTAAGCTCTCCCCTTAGCGTCACAGGGAGCATAGACGTTGATAATGGTGAAAGACTGGCCTGCCCACTTGATCCTTACTCCAAGGACTCTACCTGAGATGTGGTTAAACACAAGTTGTGGCTCCAACTCCTTGTCAAAAATGGAGAGAACCCCACTAAACCCCATAGAGCCATCACCATAGAACACCAACTTATTTCCTAAAGCTTGCTTCCGGCAACCAGAAGCGTCAAGGTGGTGCTTCTAGATTAGCCAACAATGCATAGCTGCTTTTCTGACCTCCTCCCAAAAGAGAGTGCTTTCCTTTATAGACTTTATGCCTTTCACATTCCAGGACCTTGCTCTTAAGACCCTCCAAAAAATAAAACTAGGGACCCCCCCTTCCCCTTCCCTTCCTTGTCTTTCCCCCCCTTTGAATCTCCCCCAAACATTTGGTGTACTCTTTCCTTTCTTTTTGAGAATTTTCCCTCCTCGACCATCCGTTGGCATGCAAACTCACTTTGCCAATCCCTTCTCTCCCCACATATGCATGCCTCCCCTTAAGGTAGTCACAACATCATAAATTTTCCCTTGGGAAGGGGCATAATTTGCCTTTGATAAAAATATGGGACCCGTTTGGACCCTGAAGGTCCAAATCCCCCTATATGAGTGCTTCCAATGCTAGGGATGCAGCCCCTCATTGGTTGCCCCCAATGCCCACCATGTCAACATTCACTCCCACAGACAATACACCCACATGGACAAGAAGATGTGTATCATAGTCGTGGCCCCTTGAGCTCCCCCAAGGGCTCTTTGTGTTTGAGATTCCTTTTGAGGGAGTTCAATACTATGTAAATATCCTCTAGTTCCTATCCAATACTCATCACGCGATTTAATTTCAAAGCCATGTGGCAACCACAGGTTACTTCAACATATATTCGTCAAAAACACTCCCTCCCCACCAAGCATAGTAAAGAGCATATATTCCTTTAATTTCCCTATAAAACTCATCGAGGTTTCTGTTGAAGATGATGAAACAGGAAACAGAAGGAAGACAGCAACTCAGAGTAGGAAGAAGATGGAGAAGGAGAAGACACAGAGCTTGGGTACGAGATCTCTGTAGTCTGTCTCTCTGTATTAGAATAATAGAGTATAAACTCAGAGCTACAAAGCTTATATGAAACCCTAAGAGATAAGGTGTCCTTTCACACCAGATGTCCAGGGGGAAAAAACCAGTGGGAGAAAAGTGCCCTTGGTGAAGTGCGTATACACACTAACACTACTACATGTCTACAAATCCCCCCTGTAGTGATAGTGTGAATCCGTACAAGGTAGCAGATCATCATGTGTATGAGAGTAAGCCCAAAGCTTTTCGAAAAGCTTCAAACTTTTCTCGTGATAACACCTTTGTAAATAGATCTGCAATGTTATCCTGTGTAGGACAGTAAGTTAGTGTGATCTCCCCTGCATGTAGCCTTTCCCTGACATAGTGGTAGTGAACCTCTATGTGATTTGTTCTTGCATGAAATACTGGATTCCTTGCAACTGCCATAGCACTCTGACTGTCAGTGAAAATGGTAGTGGGTTCCTGTTGACACTCACAAAGATCTGCCAATAACCTGCGTATCCATACACAATCAACTGTTGCCGTGAAAGCTGCCCTGTACTCAGCTTCACAAGTTGATGTAGCCACTATGGGTTGCTTCTTGCTTAGCCAAGATATACATGCATTTCCCAAGAAAAAACAATTGCCACTTGTGGAATGTCGTGTGTCAAAATCACCAGCCCAATCTGAATCGCTGTAACCAAGAAGCTGCATAGAAATGTGCTTTCCATACATATCCCCCCTTGGAAAGAACATGGCAAGATTAGGGGTACCTGAAAGGTAACGAAGTATGCGCTTCACAGCCTGCCAATGATGCATACCTGGGCTGTGCATAAATCTGCTTGCTTGTGAAACCCCAAATTGAATGTCTGGACGAGTGTTGCCTGCCAAATATATCAAGCAACCAACCGCTGCTGCATAAGTATGTACATCAAAAGGTTCTCCAGCATCGTGCATGCTCAACTTTGATCCAGTTTCTATGGGTGTAGAGATTGGTTTACAATTTTGCATACCAAACTTGTCCAAAATTTTATGCAAATATTTTGCCTGCAGCATGTATATGCCATCCTCTGATTGCACAAACTGAATACCCAAGTAATAATATAGCAAACCAAGATCAGACATCTCAAAGGTTTTTCTCAAAGCATCTTTAAACGCTTCAATTTCATCTCCAGTATTGCCTGTAAGAAGCATATCATCCACATAAAGTGTTAGCATAATGAGAACTCCATCTCTCTTTTTGACATACAAAGTACTTTCTGTTGGACTATTCTGAAATCCCTGGCCAATCAAATAAGTATGTATCTTCTCATACCATGCTCTTGGAGCCTGTTTGAGAACATACAAAGCTTTACGCACTCTACATACCTTTTTCTCTTGACCTTTTACAACAAAACCACTTGGTTGACTTACATAAACTTCTTCCTGCAAATCACCATTCAAAAAAGCAGTTTTGATATCCAACTCATGCACTTTCCAACCATGATGAGCAGCAATTGCAACTAGTGATCTAACTGTGGACGCACGAGAAGTAGGAGCAAAGGTTTCATCATAACTATGTCTTTCTGTTGCGCATAGCCTTTTGCCACAAGCCTTGCTTTGTACCTGTCAACAGTACCATCTTGTTTCCTTTTTACCTTAAAAACCCACTTTGTACCAATAGGCTTTTTACCTGTAGGCAAGTCCACTAGATCCCATGTATGATTCTTATGAATAGAATCAATTTCTTGTTGCATAGCATCTTTCCACTGAACACACTCTAAAGCTTGTTCAAATGAATCAGGCTCATCTGCATCACAAAGAGTGCTAAAGCAAGCCAAATCTACTTTCTCTCTACCAAAAGTAGTACCAGCACGTGTTTTTCGTGGCAACGGTGCATCCAACTTGCTATCCTGCAAAGTTTTTTGAACCCATTTAGGCAAGGTTCTTTCTTCCCTCAGAACTTCTTGCTCTTCACGCACAATTTCCTCTACATCATGAGGTGTCACATGCTGATCAAAAGATTGATCAAGATTATCAACCTGTTGTGATTCTTGATTCTCCACAAAAGAAGGGAGCAAACCTTCAAATACATCATGTGTCTGCATATGAGGTACATCAAAAGCAACCATAGGTTGAGCAGTAGTTTCTGCAAAAATTACATCACGACTTTCAAAAATCTTGTTCGTAGCAGGATTGTAAAGTCTATAACCTTTACTTCCACTACTGTACCCCACAAATATACATTTGATTGCCTTATCATCAATCTTCCCACGTAACTGCTGAGGGATATGAGCATAAGCAAGACAACCAAAAACACGAAGATAACTGACTGAAGGTTTTTTGTCATACCAAGCTTCATATGGAGTAATGGTTTTCAAGGCACGAGTAGGACACCTGTTCAAAACATGTGCTGCACAAGCAACTGCCTCCATCCATAGCTTATGAGGCAAACTCTTAGCCTTGAGCATACATCTAGCCGTCTCCATTAAAGACCTGTTCTTCATTTCTGCAACACCATTCTGTTGTGGTGTGTATGAAATAGTGCATTGGTGTTTAATGCCTTTCTTTCCCAAAAAATCCTTAAATGCACTTGACATGTATTCACCTCCTCGATCGGTACGAAGAGTCTGTACTTTGCAACCTGTTTCATTTTCAACCATGGTGACATAATGTTGAAAATCTGCAAACACATCTGACTTTGCTTTGAGTGGATACACCCAACAAAACCTGGAAAAGTCATCAATGAAGGTCACAAAATAAAGGCTGTTTCCTATAGATGGCGTCCTCATAGGACCACATACATCACTATGTACAAGCTGCAACTTTCGTGTCCCTCTAACTGAACCATCCTGCGAAAATGCAAATCTGTGCATCTTTCCAAGAACGCAACCTTCACATACATGTCTTGGTGGCATCTCCAATAAAGACAAATCATGCACCATATTATGACGTTGTAAAGTCATCAAACTGCCATAACTAACATGCCCAAATCTAGCATGCCACAACTCAGCATCCTGCATGGCCTGAGTCTTTGTTTCTGCAATACATACCTGAATCTGCTTTTCATAACGATCTAGCACAAATAGTCCATTTTCTAGCGTATGTGTAGTGATAAGAGAATAACCATTCTCTCGATCTCGTACAACACATCTGTCATCCTCAAAAATGACCCGAAGACCATTTTTCGCCAGAGAGGATACAGACAACAAATTCTTCTTGATCCCTGGAACATATAAGACATCTGGCAAGCATAAATCTGAACCATCTGAAATGGTAATCAAAATCTTACCAATGCCTTTGATTGGATAAGAAGCATTATTTGCACATGTCACCTTCTTTCCTGTTGGAGCTGCATCCAATGAACAAAACAAATCCTTCCTTGAAGTAATATGCCTGGATGCACCACTATCAAAGTACCAAATCATTTGTGTCTCGTCAACACTGTAAGCAGAAAAATCTGAACATACTACAAAAGCATAAGAATCCTGCACAAAGTTTGCAAACTCTTCTTTAGCTGTAGAAGAATCACCAGAAGCTGAAACAACCAAACTTGACTCTTTCTTCTTTTCTTTAGCAATTCGCTTTTTACAATCACTAATGTAGTGACCAGGTTTCTTGCAGTAGTGACATTTACCTTTCTTCTTGGACTTGTCGCAATCACCTTTAAACTTCTCTGAAGATTGTCCTGCACCAGACTATGAGTAAAGAGCACTCTCTTTACCCTTGTTTTTTTTCTGTACAACAAGAGCATGATCCATACCATCCACCTGTAAAGACTTGTTCTTACGTGATTGATCCTCCTGCAATAGCAAAGCCACTAACTCTTCAAAATGAAGAGGCTCAGGATTAGCTCGCAAAGACAGAGTCAAAGAAGTCTGAAAAGTCAAATAAGATGGTGGTAGTGAATTGAGTGTTTTGGAAACCAAGTCCTTCTCTGGAATCACATCATCAATGCTAAGCAATTGCTCTTTAAGATCCCTGAATTTTGTAAAATGCTCGACAATATTGTCACCTTCGTCCATCTGTATTTTGTCAAGTTGTTTCTTCAAAAACTCTATTCTGGCAGCGTTTCTTCCTCCAAACATAGCTTGTAGAGTGTTCCAAGCATCCTCAGAAGCTCTGCAAGATCTGATATGTGGTGTGATTGTCCTCTTTATGGTTAAGGCAATCACAGCCATAGCTTGTGCATCTTTAGTATCCCATCTCTTTTGCTCTGGAGTGACTTGTGTGGGGCCTGCACCAATAGCTGCACCACGACCAGGCGTGGTAGGTGCAATGCTACCTGGACGAACTTCATCTCCAGATACATAATCCCACAATCCTTTACCAACCAAAACATTTTTGGCCATAAAAGACCAAAGAGAATAGTTGGTACCATCCAATTTGTCTTCGGATGTAAACGCACCAAAAATCTCTTTCTTCGTAGATTGAGCCATATTGTGGATGCACACAAGAGAGAAAAAGAACCTCTAAGAGATTCACAAATCTCCTCTCCAATGCAAGCAAAACTCTACACAAATTCTCAACACAAAGCTAAGACAAGCTGCTTCCCAAAAGAACTGTTTACCTGAAGAAAATATGTCAAAAAGCACACCCTCTTGATCTAAACGCCTCCGAAAAGTAACTTCTGCTACGCTGCTCAGAACAAAATTCTAAGGGCTCTAACGGCTTCAAAAGGGGGGTAAGACCGCAGGTCACCTGCTCAGAATACTACCGGAATGTCGAGGATGCTCCCACGAGCAAATTTTCCGAAAACTGCCTGAAAATTGCGATTGCGCGCGTGGACGCGAAAACACAAGTAGTGGCTTTGGAAATCACCTTACTCTGATACCAATTGTTGAAGATGATGAAACAGGAAACAGAAGGAAGACAACAACTCAGAGTAGGAAGAAGATGGAGAAGGAGAAGACACAGAGCTTGCGTACGAGATCTCTGTAGTCTGTCTCTCTGTATTAGAATAATAGAGTATATACAAACTCAGAGCTACAAAGCTTATATGAAACCCTAAGAGATAAGGTGTCCTTTCACACCAGATGTCCAGGGGGAAAAACCCAGTGGGAGAAAAGTGCCCTTGGTGAAGCGTGTATACACACTAACACTACTACATGTCTACAGTTTCGCACCCCACGCTCCAAATTTTAGCCTTTTAATTGGAAAATCTCCCCAAAATCCACATCAAGGTGTTCAATAACATCATACTTAAGGAGCCATAAGTTCATTGTTTTAAACCTGAATCAGGTGCTATAAAGCCCAAACTCATCCAAGATTCAAATTTAGTGGCAAATATTCAACCCATACACTTTTGTATTGTATTTTCACTGTCTAATGAGCCCAAAAACTACTAAAACCACTCAACTAGCTATTTTTGAGAAAAAGTTGACAAAATGGAATCAAATTTGAGTGTTTTCAAGCACATCTCATAGCTTGTAATATGAGCTATCAACCAAAAACCTGGAAATATAAGTACGATCATCTAGTATGAATTCGAAAGAGAGTCCAAAAATTTCAAGCCCACCCAAAAAATCTCAAATGTGCTTATAACTTCATCCGGAGTCTGATCAATGAGACGTAAAGACAATGAGCTTAGAGAGAACATTGAGAACTACCTTTTTAGACCGTAAACCTACATTTTGGCAACTTGCATACATCTTGGCTTACAATAATAAAAAACACACCTCATGGCCCCAAAATCCTCATTTAGCATACATTCCAACAATTTGATGTCATAACAAAATAATGACATAAACGATAAGGTTATCAAAACCCAAAAATAGATCCCAACCTAGTCTTTCACATCACATCCACAATGCGGCATGACACCGGACTCAATTTCTCATACTAAAATGAGTATGTGACCTTTCAAGATATCAAGATGGGGAACACACACACACAGAGACACAATATTAGCAATATGATTAATAATGCTAATAACATGTAGATCTAGAGATATGGGAATCTAATGAAAGCTAAACCAAAGAGGCATTAACACACATGTTCAAGCAATCAAGAAAATCAAATGCAGCACTCAAGGATGATCAAAAGCAAGCAATAAACACCCAAATACTATGGTAAAAAAGACCTGATACTCAATTTTTGTGCAAGCATGAAAAAATGGGTTCCTTGCAACTGCCAATGCGCTTTGACTATCAGTTTACATACAATGTGCTTTTTGTTGGACTGTTATTAAGAAAGCCTCGTTTGACCAAATGAGTGTCAGTCTTCTCATACCAAGCACGAGGAGATTGCTTCAACCCATACAAAGCTATGCTACATTTGTACACTTTAATCTCTTGTCCTTTCTTGACAAAACTGTGAGGACTCGTTACATAAACTTCCTCAAATATGTCACCATTCAAGAAAGCAGTAACAATGTTTGATTGATGTACATCCCAACCAAAATGAGCTGCCAATGCACATAGAAAATGCACAATAGTCATACGACAAGTGGAAGCAAAAGTCTCTTCATAATCTATACCTTTTTGTTGTGCATAACCCTTTGCAACAAGTCGAGCCTTATAGCGATCAATCTCACCATCTGGCTTGCGTTTTAACTTCTAAACCCACTTTGTACCAATGGCCTTTTTGCCACGAGGCAAATCACATAAAGTCCATGTGTCATTTTCTATAAGTGCATCATATTCTGATTGCATGGCAGCCATCCAATTTTTTGAATTTTGTGCTTCACCAAAAGACAAAGGTTCCTCAACATCATGTAAGCTAGACACAGCCAAAGCATAACAATCATACCTCTAGCCTGCTCATTTTCAGCCCTTTCCTCATCAAGTACATCATGTACATCTACATCCGCAATAGGCTGATCTGTAACATTTTCAAAAAACCCCATAGGAGTGTGCATTTTACTCATTGGAATTTACATTCGTACTTTCACCACTGAAAAGAGGCAACAAAGTGTCATGAATGTCATGTGAGCTTACATTATTGTCTCTAATACATGAGAGCAAGGGCTGAACCGAATCTTCCACAAACACAACATCCCTTGAACCCACAATACACTTTGTTTTTGGATGATACAACGTGTAACCTTTGCTTTCAACACTATAACCAACAAAGATACGTTTCACAGGCTTATCATCCAATTTTTTGCACTGTGTTTGTGGCACCAAAGTATATGCCAAACATCCAAAAATACGCATGTGCTCAATAGAAGGCTTTCTATCATGCCATGCTTCATATGGAGTAATAGAGTGCAAGGCTTTCATAGGACACCTGTTTAGTACATAAGTGGCACACATGATGGCCTTAAGCTAAAAAGAATGCAGCAAAGCTTGACTTTTGACCATACACTGTGCCATGTTCGTAAGTGACCTATTTTTCCTCTCAGCAACACCATTTTGCTGAGGTGTATAAGGCACTAAACATTGGTGTTTTATCCCACAACTAGCCAAAAATGCATAAAATTCATGAAACATATACTCCCCCCTCGATCCGAATGGAGGGTGCCCATAGTACATTTTGAGACATTTTCAGTCATAGTCAGAAATTATTTGAAGCACTTAAAAACTTTGGACTTTTCTTTAAGCGAAAATACCCATGCATGCCTGGAGTAATCATCAATGAAAGTCATGAACTAAAGGTAACTCTCCAAGGATGGAGTTTGCATGGGCCCACAAACATCACTATGCACAAGCTGCAACCTTCACGGCCCCCTAAGCTCACTAAACTCGAAGAAAGTGAGTAGGCATATGTTGGAGCTGCTGGCGACTAAGCCTGGAAGGATGCAACCTGCTCTGATACCAATTGTTGGAATTAGTGTTGCAAGAAAACACACACAGCTTGGAGAAAACGAAGGAAGCTCAAGGCACACAATAGAGAGTGTATTATTTAGTGTGCGATGGAAAGATAGATAGACCTAGAGTGATAGGGGTATATACAATGCATGGGGGAAAAAACCTCCTAAAGAGGAAAAAATGCCCCAGTGGTCCTAGTGTGTTCACACACATCACTACCACATGTATATGGTAACACTAATCACTCTTGTTTTATGAGGATCATTATGGCACACTCTTTTTAGTCAACTATGTGCCATAGTTTCCTAATTAGATATGATTAAGGCTTTTTTAGCAAAATGGCAAGACAAGAAAGTATGACAACCTTATGAGTGGTTGTAGGGTAGCAATGCACACTTTTGTATCTTTACCTACTATTATTTTTAACATGTGCATCAAGATGTTTTACTTATGAAGTGTTTACGCTAGAGATTTTTGACTTTCTTTTTACATCTCCTTAATCTACATGGCTATTTATGGAGACTGTATGTTGGTGATGTTTAGAAGTGGTTTGGCAAGTGACAAGAAAGACTTGAAGAAGGATCCACTTGGGAGAACATTGATGTCATTAAGGTATGATTTTCTACCTTATTTTTGAGGATCAAAACTCTTCTCCAAGAGGGAGTAGTGAGAGAACAAGGGTCTTGGTTAGGGCTTGGGCAAGGGGCAAGGGTGGGTACCTAGGATAGCTAAAGGGGCTATATAGGTGTCCATGGGTGGAGAATTGTATACCACCTCATATTCCAAGGATCTACCACTCCCAATGTAGCTCCACAAGAAAAAATTCCATATGGCCTACCCAAATAGATTCACCAATCTCGAAGTTCAGGTAGCCAATGAATACACAACGCAGCACTTAGATCGCAAGCCTCTACCCTTTGACATGGGGATGAAACTACCATGCTTTGCAAAGAGTTTCTCATAGCATAGTGACCACAAGGAAGAGTAAAGCCAAAAGCAAAAAGAAGTCACTCTTTTCTTTATATTTACCTCTCACTAGGATTCCTACATTATTCTAAATAAGAAAGGTAACATGCCACCTGTTGGAATTAGGGTTGCAGAGAAACACACACAGCTTGGAGAAGACGAAGGAAGCTCAAGGCACACAATAGAGAGTGTGTTACTTAGTGTGCAATGAAAAGATAGATAGCCCTAGAGTGATGGGCGTATATACAATGCACGGGGGAAAAAACCTCCTAAAGAGGGAAAAAATGCCCCGGCGGTCCTAGTGTGTTCACACACATCACTACCACATGTATATGGTAACAAATCCCCCCTGGAGTGATGCGGTGAACGAGAGCTGGCACATGAGTAAAGGGAAGTGCCATGCCCTGAGGACAGCATCAGTCCACAAAGGGGAGTAAGCCCAAAGCTTTGCGGAAAGCTTCAAGCTTCTCACGAGAAAATGCCTTTGTGAAAAGATCTGCAAGGTTGTCCTGTGTTGGCACATAAGCCAAGCTGATCTCTCCTGCTGAGAGCCTCTCCCTGACATAGTGGTAATGCACCTCAATGTGCTTTGTGCAAGCATGAAAAACTGGGTTCCTCGCAACTGCCAATGCGCTCTGACTGTCAGTGTAGATAGTGTTGGCAGTGTCCTGTCCAACACCCAAGTCAGCCATAAGGCGTCTGAGCCATACACACTCAACCGTAGCTGTGAAGACTGCCCTGTACTCAGCCTCACAACTCGAAGTGGCCACAGTAGGTTGCTTCTTGCTCAATCATGATATACATGAACTGCCAAGCATGAAACAAAAACCACTTGTGGACACTCGCGTGTCAAAACAACCAGCCCAATCTGAGTCCGAAAAAGCATGTAAGTCTGGCGGCAATGATCCCCCCTTGGGATAAAACAAGCCAAGATGTAAAGTGCCACTAAGGTAGCGGAAAATCCTCTTGACAGCCTGCCAATGCTTAGACCCTGGGCTATGCATAAATCTGCTGACCTGCGAGACTGCAAACTGAATATCTGGCCTCGTGTTACATACATAAATGAGGCAGCCAACAGCAGTTTGGTAAAGAGTGACATCAGCAGGATCGCCAGCATCATGTAGACTCAACTTCAAACCTGTTTCCATGGGAGTGGCAATAGGTTTGCAATCCTCAAGTCCAAACTTACATAGCAATGTCTCTATGTAACTTTTCTGACACAAGGCAATACCACCATCACACTGCTTAAACTGTATACCCAAGTAATGATGCAACAACCCCAAATCTTTCATCTTGAAAGTAGCATTCAAATCAGCCTTAAATTCAGCAATATGTCTCTCATTTGGTCCAGTGATCAGCAAATCATCAACATAAAGAACCACAATGAGAAATACATCATCCTCACGCTTTACATACAATGTGCTTTCTGTTGGACTGTTACGAAAGCCTCGTTTAACCAAATGAGTGTCAGCTTTCTCATACCAAGCACGAGGAGATTGCTTCAACCCATACAAAGCCTTCTTACATTTGCACACTTTGTCCTCTTGTCCTTTTATGACAAAACCGCGAGGCTGCGTTACATAAACTTCCTCAAATATGTCACCATTCAAGAAAGCAGTAACAATGTCTGATTGATGTACATCCCAACCAAAATGAGTTGCCAATGCACATAGAAAACGCACAGTAGTCATACGACAAGTGGGAGCAAAAGTCTCTTCATAATCTATGCCTTTTTGTTGTGCATAACCCTTTGCAACAAGTCGAGCCTTATGGCGATCGATCTCATCATCCGGCTTGCGTTTCAACTTGTAAACCCACTTCGTACCAATGGCCTTTTTGCCAGGAGGCAAATCACATAAAGTCCATGTGTCATTCTCTATAAGTGCATCATATTCTGATTTCATGGCAGCAATCCAATTTTCTGAATTCTGTGCTTCATCAAAAGACAGAGGCTCCTCAACATCATGTAAACTAGACACAACCAAGGCATAACAATCTGATGCATAAGATGCATGGCGAGAGACTGAACGAGTACGACTAGATAAAGGTGCATCCAATTTACTGTCACGCAAAGTGTGCACCAGCCATTTTGGCATACCTCTAGCCTGCTCATTTTCAGCTCTTTCCTCATCAAGTACATCATGTACATCTGCATCAGTAATAGGCTGTTCTAAAACATTTTCAGAAACCCCCATAGGCTGTACATTTGCCTCATTGGAACTTACATTCGTATTTCCACCATTGAAAAGAGGCAACAAAGTGTCATAAATGTCCTGTGAGCTTACATTACTGTCTCCAGTACATGACAGCAAGGGCTGAACAGAATCTTCCACAAACACTACATCCCGTGAAACCAGAATACGTTTTGTTTGCAGATGATACAACCTGTAACCTTTGCTTTCAGCACTATAACCAACAAAAATACATTTGATAGCCTTATCATCCAATTTTCTACGCTGCACTTGTGGCACCAAAGCATATGCCAAACAGCCAAAAACACGCATGTGCTCAATAGAAGGTTTTCTATCATGCCATGCTGTATATGGAGTAATAGACTGCAAAGCTTTCGTAGGACACCTGTTAAGTACATAAGTGGCACACATGATGGCCTCAAGCCAAAAAGAATGCGGCAAAGCTTGACTTTTGACCATACATCGTGCCATTTCCGTTAGTGACCTGTTTTTCCTCTCAGCAACACCATTTTGCTGAGGTGTATAAGGCACTGTACATTGGTGTTTTATCCCACGACTAGCCAGAAATGCATTAAATTCATGAGACATATACTCCCCCCCTCGATCGGAACGGAGGGTGCCCATAGTACATTTTGAGACATTTTCAGCCATAGCCAAAAATTGTTTGAAGCACATAAAAACTTCGGACTTCGCTTTAAGCGGAAATACCCATGCATGCCTGGAGTAATCATCAATGAAAGTCACGAAGTACAGGTAATTGCCTAAGGACGGAGTTTGCATGGGCCCACAAACATCACTATGCACAAGCTGCAACCTGCATGTGGCCCTAACTGAACCATCCTTTGGAAACTTAGAACGCTGCATTTTACCCAGAATACAGCCTTCACAAACATGTTTGACAGGTGCTTCAAGAGGCGGCAAAGAAGCAACCATATCAGATTTCTGCAAACGCAGCAAAATGGTAAAATTCAGATGACCAAAACGTGCATGCCAAAGTTTTGCATCTGAAATAGCCCTTGAATCTGCAACAGCATTTGCAAAATTTTGTCCACACTTGTCATACAAAGTGAGCTTATACAGCCCACGGCACAAAAGCCCAGATGCAACAATTTCATCACCAAAACTGAGATCATGAACTGTACATCTGTCATCCACAAAGTTAACTACAAGTCCAAGTCTAGCAAGTGCGGATACAGACAAGAGATTCTTCTTGATCCTAGGTACATAAAGTGCATCAACAAGTGTGAAGGAACTGCCATTAGCAACAGTGAGCACAATCTTTCCAACTCCCTGAACTGGATAAGAGGCGTTGTTGGCACAAGTGACTGAATTCCCATGAGGGACAGACTCGAGAGAGGTAAACAATTCACTATGTGAGGTAATGTGCTTTGTAGCACCACTGTCGAAATACCACACATGTGAATCTGCAGCAACTGACAAGCATGCATCATGGACAGCAGGATTGTAAGTGCACTCTGCGCTAAAAGCCCATTCTGCATCAACATCAGCATCACAATCTCCTTTCACAGAAGACTCAACAATGGCTGCATTTGTAGTGGAACCAGCATTTGCAGTGGAACCACCCTCTTTCTTCTTAGCCTCTTTGGCCTTCAACTTAGGACACGACTTGATCAAGTGATCATTGGCTTTACAATAATGGCAACGCATCTTCTTTTTTCCCTTATCACCAGAATTGCCAAACGAAGTGCTGCCAGCAGAAGCATTAGGAACAGAATTTTTGCCACTCGTAGCAGAACCATAAGAAGTGGCTGCATTAGTGTTACCACCCTTTCTTTGAGAAGCAATAAAAGCCTGTTCAACTGCACGCTGCGTAGTCCTGTTTTTTCTAGAAAGTGACTCTTGCAACAGCAATGTGCATAATGCATCAAACTTGACAACTTCAGGATTTCCTTGGGTCATCACTCTCCAAGTACTAGCAAAAGTCTGGTATGAATCTGGTAAGGCATCAAGAACAGTGTGCACAAGGGAGCTGTCCGAAATGACTTCACCTGCAGAAATGAGTTGCTCATTGATATCCTTGACACTAGCAAGGAAAGTGTCCATATCATCTTCCTCATACATAATCTTCGACTCTAGCTCTTTACGCAGCAAAGCAATTTTAGCCTCATTGCGGCTTGCATAAAGACCTGCTAGAATATCCCAAGCCTGTTTTGCAGATTTTGCTGAACGGATGTGAGGAATAATGGTGCGCTTCACAAACAACGCAATCAATGCATGAGCCTGCACATCCTTAACATCCCAACGAGCTTGTTCTGCCGTAGGCAAAACAACTCTAACAGCTGCAATCCTTGCAGCAAGACCTGCAACATCCTCAATATCGCCTACATCTTCAGAACCAGGACGTACATCAATGCCCTGCACAATTTTCCAGACACCTTTTGACACAAGAACATATTGCATCATATAAGCCCACATAGGGTAGTTGTCCCCATCCAACCTGTCCTTAGCAGCAAACATCTTGAACACATCTGTGTTGTTGTTGTCAGCCATGGTAAATGCTGCACCTGATGTGAAAACTGCCCGAAAATAGGAGAAATGGAGCGGGAACAACTTGTGCTATATAGCACAAACCGTAGAAGACTATAAGGCACCTGTTATGCAGAAAACGACACTGACAGAAAATCTGCACAAAATGACGAAATAGCCTGTGCAGTACTGCCCGTAGTGGAAACGGAGGCCGAAATGAGCCCAAATCGAAAATCTGAGCAGACCGAGCTCGCCTAAAAAATTTGTCGACCTGCGAACGCTCACCAAAGCTCACTGAAATCGGAGAAAGTGAGCAGGCGTGTGCTGGAGCAGCTGGCGACTAAGCCCGGGAGGACGTGACCTGCTCTGATACCAATTGTTGGAATTAGGGTTGTAGAGAAACACACACAGCTTGGAGAAGACGAAGGAAGCTCAAGGCACACAATAGAGAGTGTGTTACTTAGTGTGCAATGAAAAGATAGATAGCCCTAGAGTGATGGGCGTATATACAATGCACGGGGGAAAAAACCTCCTAAAGAGGGAAAAAATGCCCCGGCGGTCCTAGTGTGTTCACACACATCACTACCACATGTATATGGTAACACCACCCACCTAATATGCAAGGAGGAAACATCAAAAAACTAGCGGCCAATTTTCTCTCACACAACTCCCAAACCTCAAAAGAGGTTTGAAGGGAAAAAAAGCAAATAAGGTCAAGCCTTGTCAAGAGCAGAATGGAGTGCATCTTTGGTAGCCATGTGGAAATTGTATGAAGGACTCGGTAACTACTACTTGAAGAGGAAGATGCATAATCCTCCACTCCAACTATTCCTAAAGAAGATGGCTCTATCCTGGATTCTCTTACTTGCAATCTAGTGCTTGATGAATTGGACTTGGTGCAACAAAAACCAAAGTCTTGATCACAGAAGAAGAGCTAGAAATGGAACCATCGCAGTAAATAAAGAAACTATGGTGATGGATGAAGAGGCCCTATGTTTCCCATTTCACACCGAAATGAAAGTTAAGGGAGTGCGACTAAGATCTCAAGGGAAAATAAAATAATGAAGAAAAGAAAAGGGCTAAAATTGAAAAATCAAACCAACTTTCATTGGTATACGAGCTCCACAATGAGAAGTCCACTACCCTATGCTCAGCCATAACTAGTGTAGCATGAATCTATCCAACCTAATCATGTTGTTAGTGGGTCGCCGCGATGGACGTCTGCAGCATAGCTCTTTTGCACTAACATAATGTCAATATGCAAGGAAGCGACTTGGGGTGGGGCACAGAGACTTAATGAGAGTGTCAATCTCATCAAAGTGAACTCAAGGGCTACTCGTTCTATGACAAAAGCAAATCAACCACTTCCTAGTCAGACAATCAGTATGCGTCCAATCTCAACACTCAACGTCATCACGCCTTTTGGTATCCAAACGAATCTGGAATGTCACAAAACTTAAGGAGAGGTATCACAACACTTATGGACTCAATCCTACCAAGTTTTGTCACCATCTGGGAAGGTACATAAATCACAATCCATCACAAAAAATGTGCAAAAAACTGGAACAGGAATACTTGGAAAGATCTACCTTAAGCATAGAAACACTTATCCATGGTCAAAACATAAAAAAACAACCATTTTAACTCCCAAATCAATGCACTTAGCTCACAAACGGTACGTCGCGAACCACAGCAAAATTGGAAATGATTACACTTAGATTGTAGAGCAAGAGACAAGGAACGCAATGTGCTATTCGGAATAGAATTTTGATTACCCATTTTGGAGAAAAGAGGATTACAAGTTGTAATCACAAGAAGCCTCCACAGTGCAGTGCACGTTTTCTTTCTTTAGCTAATGCTACTTTTTTACTTCAAAACTAAGGGTTTTTACTTTAAAAGTTAGGGGGCTTTCCCATGGCCATCCGGCCTCTTACAAGGGGTAGACTCAGAGAAATAAAAAAGGGTATGGTCTAATCTCATCATGATTACAACTCATCTTAGGCTGAATTACAGGGTTTTTTCAAAAAAATAGAGTGTCCACTAGGTTTGTGTGCATACGCCTGTATGCGCCCGTATCCACCAAACATTCCCCCCTTCCTATTCATTGTACGCCCTCGTGCAAGCTGTCTGAGGGAGTTCACTTTGCTGCCTTCTTTCAAGCGTTGCAGTGAGATTTTTGAACTTCCGCGCTCTGGCTTCGATCTCGAATTTGGTTGCCAGATCTTTGAGGGGATTATTGCTGATGGTACTTTGGTAGGTGATGTGGCGGGCTGGCAGAGCTTTCGTTATTGGATTGAATATGGAAGATTCCACTTCAAAGAAACCTGTCATGAAAGCTTCTTCAAAGGTCTGCATGTAATGAGAGGGCAAAAACATGACTCTTGCATATAATCCCATGATAACATTTTTGCTCGGGATTTCAGTCTCCATATATATTCTAGCAAATACCCCGCGTCCCCTCGACAAAAACCTGCCATGGATGCTCTACTACTTCAATGTCTCTGAAAGTTGTAATGCACGTGATGAGCATTTTGGCAATCTTTACGAGCATCTGACAAGCAAGATCTGGGATCTCTTTCATCATATTGATTACTCCTTTCAGAGTTTGCATCATGTAATGCTCTGCTGGGGGGTTGTTATTAAGTGGCTTGGTAATTACCGGGTAGTTCAGCACTACCGGTCTTTTGCTTTGCCAACTATAAAAACTATCCCAGGATGGCCGCCTGTTGATGGGACAGTAAGTGGGGTCGATCCTGAGATGCGGGGGGGAGTTCCTATAATAGGTTTCGTCAGTTAATCACTGATCGAACCATTTTTTTCTCCGGAGTGGTTGATTGTCAAGGATGGTTTCAATTTGAAGGGCTATAATCGGAACCTCTCTGTAGTCCCCTCTACTATTTGGTTCAATTTTTGGGAGCATCTTTTGCTGCCATAATCGAACTTCTTGCCGCATCAATGGTAGTGCGATCATTTTGTGCCCATGATTTTTTGCTACCTCATCTGGAGTGATCATGAGGAGGGCAACCGATTCCAACACTTTTAGTTCATATTGCATATACACCTTGTGTGAAGGGTCTTTTACTTCTTAGATCCAGCATTGAATTTCATCTTTTGCCGACTTCGAGGTGGATGTCCTGGCTGGATCTGCAGATTCCTGCGTGCCTTTTCCAGTGCTCGTAGTGGGCATTTTTGTTTGATGAGTTTCGAACACTGATTGTTCGAATCCTTCTCCCTACTCAAATTCTCTTGGGTCCTGCTGATACTTTGTTTTATTTTCTTTCAGAGTCTCTACTTCCTTTCTTGCCTCAGTCAATTGCCTCTTTAATTCATCAATTTCCTCATCCTTGGCCTGTTGTAGGGCCCTATGAACTGCCGTCATGATCTGTCTGTCATATTTTTCTTGTTTTAGGGCCTCCTTTAACTCTTTGATTTCCTGGCTCAAGGAAGTAGAGCCTGCAGTCATAGTTGAAGAGGAGGGTGTCTCCTATTTGGCCAGGAGGTGAGTGAGAGGACTGCTAACCACTGCATACGAGCCTTGTAGCTTCTCATTTTGTTCATTTTCTTTGGCTAGCTCCTCCTCGAGGCGTTGCTGTTCAATCTGTAATGCGGAGTTTGCCTCGTTGAATTGTTGTGCTTCTTTGTAATAGTATGTTGCATTTTCTCGTTCTCTCTGCAACTTCAATTGCGCCTGGACTTGTGTGTTTTAGTGCTTCGATTTGTTGCTTTAATTGCCAAGATTCTGCTGCTGCTCTAGATGCCTCTTTTTTGTTATCTTCTAACTCCAGCTCCTTGAGGTTGTAAAGAGCCCTTTGACATTGGAATTGCAATTTTATCTTCTCTAAGTGACCGTCAATGTCAAATGAGCTAACTATCTCCGCTCCTTCTTTTATGGCCGCTTGTGTGCGTGGCGTGTTTGGCCCATGCTAGTCCTTTCGACTCTGATCCGATTGCTCAGCCACCTCAGCTTGCTTTTCCTTTTGTTTCAAATCCTCTAATGCATCAGAGGTTGTGGCAGGCTTTGTCTGTGATTCTGTTTGTTGATCCATTTGTTGTTCCGTCTGCTTTTCGTCGACCCTTTGCTCCGACTGTCCTACACCTTCTTCTTTCTCTTGTTCTAACCTCTCTGAAAGTGTCTCAGCATCCTTAGGAGAACCGAGGTCTTGATCTTGTTGGTCCTGTGTGTCGTGTTGTCCCTCTCCTTGCGAGTGACTTTTCTCCTTTTTACTCTTTCTAGATTCGTCAGATGATTCTAGATCATCGACGTGTTGCTTCTTTGATTCTTCTGGATGCCTCTACTCCATCTTTCGCTTGAGCTCATTGTGAATTCGTTGCCGCATGGCGCTGGAAATTTCCCTTTTCTCTTCAGCTTCCTTCCTCTTTTGTTGCTTGATCCTTTCCAAGGCCTCTGTTTGTCTGCGTATCAACAAAGCATTCTTGCCTTTATCGTCTTCTTTCTTGTCATCCGCTTCTATTTCTTGGGTTTGATGCTGATCTTTCTTTTGTTGGTGGAGCTTTTCCCTCAATGCCTGAGCCTCTTCCATTGTCCTCTTGGCATAAGTGATGGGGATAGCTTCTGCCAAATGTGCAACCTTTTTCTTTAACCAAGTATATCCCAGGGTGTATGAGCTATCCTTCTCTTCCTCCGAAGACTGGTACTCAAAAGGAGTATCTCTTGGGTGGGATCCCTCTTCCTGGCTACTCCGAGCATCTGACTCGGTTTCCTCAGTGTCAGAATCCCTTAGAGGTGCACTTTGCCTTGTTTGTTTGACTCCAAGATTCGGCCTTGTAGAAGGTCCTGCCACTGGTCTCACAACTCTTTTGGGCCTGTGGATTAGGTCTATCTACGCTTAGGCAGGTGGTAGATCGTCGATCATGCCCAGTGCTTGATAGGCTATTCGTGTGAGCATTGGTCCTCCGTTCATGTAAGCTTTACTTCTTTGACCGCCCTTTAGTTTTGCTTCCACAATCGTGTCAAGAAGATAGTTGCCAAAGTCGCAACTAACCACCCTGCCTTCCCGAGGAGGTCACCTAATAAAAATGTAACCTATCACGTGAGTTCAACAGAAGGGTATTTAAAGTTCTTGAAACTTATAGAAATATATATACATAAGGGCATTATTTTTTCAAATTTGAAAAAACTTACAGATTTTAAAAGTAAAGGGTACATTATATTCCTAACAAAATTCATAGATAAGGGGTTTTACAAACATGTCTTGAACGCACGTGATATGGTAGTTTTACACATAATGAACCCCCCGAGCCTGCCTTCAGCCAAACCCATCGCCATCACCACTGCCATATGCAACAAGGGTTCAGTATATCAAGGCGGCTTCTGCACCTTGAAATGTTCTGATATAGGACAATATGGCAGTTCCGTTTCTGAGTAGATCAGGTCTTGATATGTCAGCTTGTGGCCGCGTTGCTTCAAAAATGCTTTATCATTGTCGATTGCATTCATTTTCTGCAATAGATCGCGCGTCCCCTACAACAAATGGAGGGCTTCATTGATGATTTCAGCTGTAATTTTTACCTTAACAACTACCCCATCCTTCTCTGTCAGAGTTGCTTCCCCATTGTATTGAATTGTACTTATGAGCTCGTGAGCTTGTCTGAAATCTGTTCCCCAAGGAGGCAGTCTTAAGAAATTGTCGAGCTGTAGGCACTTGATCCCTGCTTTCACTTCTGGTTTCTAGTGCAAAGTCCACATTTCCTGGGGGAAGATGGTGGTCTTTACAATTTCTCCGTCTGCGGCTTGGAACCTTTCGATGAAAATGTTTGCCAGGATTGCTTCAAGTACTTGTTTGGTGAGGTGAGCTTTTTCATTTGATGAGATATTGGTTATCTCATAGGGTGACACATTCCACTCCCTCTATGTTTTCCTTCGAGGCATCCTGTTGCCAATTCGTAAGTGAAATCAAGTTTTAGCCATTGATCAAAATTGTTGGAAAGTGTAAACTTGACCATAAAATAAAAAGTGAGCTTAACTCTGTCAAAACTACTCCAAATTTGACCAAATTTCACCAATGCACCTAGGATTACTATAGGCATAAAATTGTAATGTAACAGATGGATTTGGCAAAAAGAAACATGGATCGTGATCCATGTTGAGAAGCATTTGAAAATTCTAACTTTGGGAAGTTGCCCCTGGGCATAAGGGGATGCTATTGAGCAATTTTCTCTGGATTTAGAGCTGGAGGTACATGGATCGGGATCCATGTTGGGCAGTATTTTGGAAATCTGATGATACCATCTGGTAGGGTTCATCTTGATTATGACTTGATCCAAGAAGTTTGGGATTTGGATCAATGGTTTGACACTTGGGCTAAATTTTAGAAATCATGGACAAATTCTAAGATTTTGGCTTTTGGAAGTGGATTTTTGGGATTCAAATGGCTTGAAACTTCATGGCTTGGCTTTCTTGATCATACTGAATTAGACGGCATGGGTTTACTTATTTTGGGCCAGAAGGTACATGGATCGCGATCCATGTTGGGAAGCATTTGAAAACAGTTCTTGTGCACATTGGTTCCTATAGGTTTTCCTAGTACACTGGTGAAATTTTTTCAACTTTGGACATGTTTTTCCATAGTTTGCCCCATTTTTTAGTTTATGGCCATATTTTTTCCGTTTTGACCAAATCTGTTTCTGGCAACCACTTTTGGAGTCATGTTTTGCCTGAAATCTCTCCTTGCTTTGATTTCTGATGATTGAGGTCTGTAGTTCATAGCTTTGCTTGGTTCCTTGGCAATTTTCCTCGGACATTGAATTCTTTTGAGAAGGCAAACTGAATCCTGCAAGTTTCACCATTTTGCAAGTAAACTTTTGCTTGGTTTTGATCCCATCGCCATTCTTAGGTTACATTTGTTTGTTGATAGGCTTCGAGGAGAGTCTGAAGTTTCCCAAATTACTTTAGCAGTACTTTTGACCAAAAGACCATTTACAAACTGAAAGTAGAAATCTAGGTGGGTTTGATGATCTGTAGAGAACTTTTTGTGATCATTTTGCAACACCAGTACTATTTGTACATTGTCCAGCTAGTGAGCCACTTTTATCCTGATTTTGGCAAAAAGGTACATGGATTGCAATCCATGTTGGGATGCTTTTTGCAAAAACAGTCATGGGGTTTTGTTCCTGAGCCTCTATTGTTGCTCCTATAGAAGTTTCCTCGATTTTAGGGTTTTGGAAACATGTTCCAGCACCTTTTCCTATTGTTTTAAGCTTGGCTGATTCTCCCAAGTAGTTGGGATCTACTGATGAACTTTTTCTTGTTTTTGATGGGTTTTGGACTTCCTCATTGGCCCTGTTAGTTTGCCAATTTTGTGACCTTGTACTGCTTCGATTTGTTGTTTTGGTATTGTTGATGCAGTATGGGTCACATGCACATGCTCTTGCAAGGTTAATGATCATACCTGTCAAATTTGGTGTAGTGAGATCCACCGAGGTGGTCGCAGCAGGCAGCAGCAACTCCAAAAACTCTATGCTCCTGTGGCTCTCTCTCTCTCTCTCTCTCTCTCTCTCTCTCTCTCTCTCTCTCTCTCTCTCTCTCTCTCTCTCTCTGAATGCAAATGAGCTTATGTTGCCCTTTTTGACTATATGATCCCAGTCTACCCGGAATGCTCCATTTATACTTACCTTCATTGCTCATATCTTGTTGGGCACATCACCTACGGTTCGAACCGTTCGTCATTCTGACACTCAGTTTACAAATGGCGTTCGATCTGCAGTTTTGATCCTTCAAAAGTTGGCTCAAAATTCATCTTGTGTTGAATTTTTCCATATCTGTCATGTTTGAAGTCCTTGCTTTGAAGTTTTGGCGTTTGCTTTCAAAAGTCGATTCTGACTTTCCTGGCTTGACTTATCAATTTTTTGTTGATTACCGGTCATTTTTTGCTTTTTTGTAAAAGAAAATTATTTACAATTATTATTAGTCGGCCAAAAATTAGCCAAAATTAGTGTCACCTCCTTATATGCATACTCTTATTCTGGTATTAGATGGTGACGGTATGGCTCATGATTATGCCAACTAAGAGTCTGTCAGGCTCTGAAAAACTTGTGTCTTTTAAGGAAACGGGAAAGAAAGGAAACGAAAAGAAAAGAAAAGAAGTAGGATGATAATAATGGTATATACAAATGATACTCCAACCGCATTTCCCCCCTTCCTAGAGTTATTCGTCCACGACGAGCATGTGTCACAGTGCATGGGAATAAAGCGCGTGTCTATGCATAGTTGTATAGTGTGGCTCTATGATGCTCATGGAGGATATGCATGGGAAAACAAATTGATGTGCAAGAGATAGGTGTTGAACAATATGTTGAGGGGCTGTTGGTGGCGAGGTTCCTTGGAAGCTACGTGGTCCGAACAATAGTAACCGTAGAAGGCGTGCTCTGTGTTTGACTGTGACCTGCAAAAGTTATGATGCTGCCGATGGGGTCGATTGTTGGCATTTTTTGGGTTGCCATCAAAATTTCTTAGGTATGGATCCACTAGAAGAGGCATCATGAAGGTGATGTTGTTTTGGTTGCCATACCCATTTGAGTGTGGTTGGATGTCGAAGAGAGTGGTCCATTGGGTTAGGCTGTTTGACAACAACGATGGGCAATTCATGATGGTTTAATTCTTATTTTTGTGTAGGCAATGTAGGTTTACGTATATTGATTTGGCGTTTAGGTATACACAATTGCTTAGGCTTGGTTTCCATGATTGATTTCTTAACCCATATTTTTGTGACCATGGTGGTGGATGATCGTTGAGCTGCCGCATGTGGCGATGGTAGAGGTTCCCATTCATAGTCCGTTTGTATGAATGGCATGGCTAAAGATTGGCTCTCATGTTCAATGTGTAAAGTGTTGTCCTGCGAGTTTGGTGTGGCCTGATAAGTGCGCATCCGCGGCACTCCCAGAATAATTGCTTCGTTCAGATGATGATCTTCGACCACATAAAATTGATGTGGATAAACTATCCCATCAATGTTGATTGGCAAATTTATGTGGCCTAGATTGTCCATAGTACCTCAGTTTGCGACCTTGAATCCCATAGTGTTGGGCATTAGAGGTTCCTGTGTGATTTTTTTGAAAGTGGAGTAGTTAACCACATTAGCCATGGCCCCTGTTTCCACTAACGCTCTTTCCATGGTGCCATCATCAAGTTGTAACTGAATGCGTAGATCCATTCCTCCTAACCATGTAATCGCCATTTGTATGGATGCTATCGGAGCATCCTGAATAGCCACATCCTGTTGTTCTTTCCTCTAGAAGTTTGCTTGTTCCCTGCGTTTCAATATTCTGAGCTTGGCCTCCTACTATGCTAGTTCCCAAATGTCATGTGCTTGACATCTGCGTTGAGCTGCTACATGGAGTGTTGCGAGTTCGTCTGGTGTCAGTGGAAGAAGATATTTCTTTCACCTACAACCACTCGTCCAATTAGGCATCTCCTCTCCCGCCAATGTTGCAAGTTTAACGGCACCACTTTGCAATATATCATGGATCACAAAAGGCCCCATTCCTTGCTTTTTGATTTTTTTGGAGTGTTGTTTTAGGGTGTACATGAGAACGTAATCCCCTTTTTGGAACTCCTTACCAATCACATGTTGATCATGAAAAGCTTTCATTTGCTTCTTTTGAGCATATATCCCAGCTTTCGCTTTAAGTTTAGTTTCATCTAACTATTCTAGGTTGTCTAGTCTCTCCGATAGCTCATGGCCCGTCAATCCTAAGTGTGTTGCCACTCTGAGGGATTTGATTAGGAATTCCAATGGTAGTATCGCATTAATTCCGAATACCAGGTTAAAGGGAGTCGTTCCAATGGAGGTTTTAAAAGCTACATGGTAAGCCCATAAGACGGTGTAGCTTTTGATCCCAATCATTTCTTGAGTCACTGACTATTTTGGTGAGCACTGTGCAAAGGATTTTGTTGGTACTCTCTGCCTGTCCGTTGGCTTGAAGATGATAGGGTGCTGACTTGTGATGGACCACCATGACTTCGTCAAGGAGGCTCTCAATGACGTCGTTCACAAAGTGTGTTCCTCTATCTCGTACTATTTTGATTGGTAGTCCATACCGCGTAAAGATGTTTCGCAAAGGAACTGAGCCGTAGTCCTTGCATCATTTTTTTGGGTTGCTTTGGCTTCCGTCCACTTCGTCATGTAATCTGTTGCTACGATGATGTATTGTGTGTGTGTGTCCTGTATCCTGGAGGGTTGATGGGACCAATGAAGTCAACGCCCCATTTGGTAAAAGCACGTACTCCCATCATCGGCCTTAGTGGCATTTCATCTCTCCTCAGGGGTGGTTTTGTGCTTTGATGTGGGACACATGTCTAACCTCACATTCCTATCTTATTGCAATATTAGCAAGAACCATGATTAATTTGTCAAACCATAGGACAAAGCTGACTCGACTAGTGAATAGAGGCTACAAGAGGTTGTCAATCTCTTGCAAAACAACTAACAACTTGCATCTAACTCAAGTGACTGAAATCACCAAAAACTAATCGCTCATTGGCTAGCAAATCACATCCGTTACAGCATCAAATGACATCCAAACGTAATGAAACTTCTAGGACAAGTTTATAAGACCTAAGAACACATGCCTATGGCCTCAAATCACACTTTAGGTCAAGTTCCAAAATCGTGATTATTAACAGCAGTGGATTTTTGACCTAGTCGTTTTTGACCCAAAATGCATCTAAATGCTTAGCAATGATGCCCCAATACCCCGCCTATGCTTAGTTTTCGATTTAAAAGTGTAAATTCCTAGTTATGATGAAATTAGGCCGCGGGTCAACGACGCCAAAAGGTACAAAATACTGTGAATGGCTTATGTCAATGCGTAGAGCTCTTACCTACGGTTGCAATGCAACAAACGCATTCACAATGTGACAACCGGGGAGGGAGTAGGAAGCGCGAGAAGGAGAGAAGTGAGCGCCATTAGCGCACGCTGTGTATTTCTTATCCAAAAACTTATAAAAAACTTACCAAAATTGTCTTTTATACCTTAGCCAAGGTTTTTGGGTGGTCAAAAGTAATAATCTGGAGCTCTACCAAAGCTGGGAATTGACTGGCTGATACAATCTAGAAGCTTGTAGCCCCGGCTCATTAATTACAAAGTTTACCAAGAAAATAGGAGTTATAATATTCTCGATTTATCAAAATAATAATTGTTTTACAAGGAGAACTCCAAAAATTGGTGTCGGCGTTAGCTTGCTGCTAACATTCCCCCCCTCCTCGCCTGTGTCGTCCCTTGACATAGCTTTATGGGTTGAAGTAGTCTTCATGTTGACGGCGGGCGAGGCGGTCTTTCAGTGCTTCCAGTGCCTTTTGGTATCTGATTTTGCGTTCTTTGTCTGGCACTTGCAAAAATTGCATGGTGACTCTGTTTTTCAGTTCCACTGCTGAGTATCCTACAAATCTTGACATGAGGTTGCTTATCACCGGTGCAAATATCTTCATTCGCCAGGTGAAGAAGCCAGTGTAGAATGCCTCCTCAAACGCGAGCATATTATGCAAGGGCAGAAACATGCATCGGGCATAAAATCCATAAAGATGCTCAGGATCATTGAAAACCTGTATGCAAGTGAGTAGCATCCTGCAAATTTTATATAGCATTGCGTAGGAGAGATCTGGCAGACTCTTGAAGAATGTCATGGCCCCCATTAGGGTTTTCACCATGTATTCTTCTGATGCTTGGCCTCTCTCTAGAGCTGGTAACCTGGGAAAATTAAGCCATGTTGGCCTGTTCTTCTACAGTGCTTCATGTGCTTGCCATGTCCTTACTCGAGGTACATGATAGAATGTCGAATCTTTTTGTAGGGCCGCAGGTGCTCTTGTGAACAGAATTAGGTATCTTGGATTCTTGTTTAGCTAGCTTTACCTCCACTGCGGATAGTCTTTATCTGCGCCATCTTCTTGCATATCCTTGTATAATCTTTCTTTTACATGTAAGAGTTCTACCTTGATGAGAGGGTATGGCAGGGATTGTTGGTGCCATTGAGCATTGATTTGATTAGGAGTGAGCTGAGTGACGTTGACAGAGTGTAAAACTCTCAACTCCCAATCCATTGCAGCCTTCCACTGCTCATCTTCCTCCAAGGTGATCTTCTCTTTCAGTGTGTCTTCTTCATCCTTTGACAGCTAGACCATTGGCACTGTATCTTCATTTGTGATTTGGACCTGAAAGTCTTTGTCACCACTCTGCTCTCCCGTAGACTGCGTCTCAAAGTTAGCAAATAAGACTGAGGGGATGTCCACTTGGGGCGGCTCTGAAGTGCCTGCCTCTTCCTGTATATCTGGATTTCCATCTCTGAGGAGTTGGTTCATTCTTTTCAGTTCTAAAATTTCCTTAAGGAGATCCTCCTCTCTTTGGACCCGCATCAGTGCCAGGTCTCTTGGTTGTGATTGCTCAAGCTTCAACTCCAGTTATAAATCTTTGTTTTCCTTTTCAAGTGCTTTATACACTTCATCTATTCCCTTGATTGAGGCCACGGCTGGATTTTCTCTTATTTGCCGCAAGAAAGTGGCATGATCATTGATTCTTTGTTCGGAATATTGAAGGAAAGCGTTAGCGACATCTAACTATACTTGAATTTTTGAGCTGACAGAGAGGTGGTAAGAAGTTCGTTTGTCACTTCTGTCAGCTGCTCATCTTTCACTTTGCATGCATCAGCTAATTTAGTAAGGAGGTCACCCAACTCCTCCGTTTCCTTATGTTGTTTGTCCCTAGCTATCTGATGCCGTTCTGCTTCAGTCTTTAGCTCATGTACTTGCATTTGGAGATCAGTGATAGTAGCCATTCTGTCGTCGAGATCTCCTTGAAGAGCATCAATGACCATTTCTAGTTCTTTGGCTTTTGTACTGCGGTCAAAGGCTGCTAAGCGGAGTTTCTCCGTCATGAGTTGCATCTGCCTTGCACACTCGTTTACTTGTATAATCACTTCGTCATTGGATTTCCACTCCTCCTGTCTTGCGAGTTGTGATGTGCCAGCAGTCGCCTGTGTTGCTTCTTGCTGTGGTGTAGGTGTTGGTGGTTTTGTAGAGGTGGCTGGTTGTTCTTCTCTTTGGCCATCCTGAGGCTTTGATACCTCGGTAGTTTCTGGCTGAGTGGAAACAACCTGTGTGGTCTCAACCCTTACCATTTCTTCGGTTGTAGGCCTTTCTGTCTTCTCAGTCTTGGTTTCTTCCGCATGTGTTGTGGTTTGCTCTTTTGATGTATTTTGCTTTTGTTCAGTCTCATCCACCGGCTTGTGAGTTTCCTCGGTCTGCTCTGGTTCTGGTTCAGCTACCTTTTCCTCATGTTGTTCGGCGTGGTCAGCTTACTGTGTAGCTTCTGTTTGGTGGGTGAATTCAAAATCTTTTTCCTTGTTGGTCGCAGCTTCTTCATTGGTCTCTTGGCCTGGCGGTGATGATGGTGGAGTAGGCATGGGCTGGTCCTGTTGTTCCGGCGGCGGTGAGGTGGATTGAGGAGATTCCTGGCTCTGCTCTTGAGTAGCCACTTCCTCAGCTTTCTTTGCCGCTTCTTCGGCTTTCTTTGTCGCTTATTCAGCCTCTTTCAACTTTAAGGCTTCTACCTCTTGGTACATCCTTTCTAAATAATCTTTGGGATCCTCAGCCTCTCTTCTTGAATGATGCTTCGTTCGAAGTCCTTTCAAGCCGGTGGGTACCCACTTTTATGGGTCTTTTCCTTGTGCTTGCCTAGTGCGCTCATACGCCTGTTTTTCTCTTTCAAATCTTGCTTGTGTCTGAGCTTGCTCCTCTTGGTGGGCAGCCACAGCTTTTCGCTTCATCTCTTTCCTCCTAGCTCTTTTTTCTTTGTTGTCAGAGCTTTCACTGCTATGCTACTCTAACGAGTTTTCATCTGATTCATCACCTGATTTAAATGATCTTTTACCAGGTCTTATAGCTCTTGGAGAGGTCTGTGCTGCCAAGATCCATGTATTCTGATCCGGGGCAGGCGGTAGGTTGTCAGTTGTGCCAATGGCATGATAGGCTATTCTTGTTAATACTTCTGGCGCGCCCAAGTATGTTATTTTCCCTTCCTTCTTGGTGGCCTTCAATGTTGTCAAAACATATTGCATGTGGTCCACAAGCTGCCTCGTTGTTGACTTCAGAATTAGTGTAAAAGTGGTGGCCACGGCATGATTTGGTGTCGTGTACCTTGGTGGCCTTTTTGTTAGGAAATGGAAGTGTTGATGGTATAGACGGGCTGGCTCTTCCACCTGTTTGTGGATGAGATCAGTGAATGTAGCCGCAGTTGTTTCCTTTGTAAATGTGCCCGCTGTCTTCCTGTCTCTTGCCCGCATGGTCATCCCTTCAGTGGGCAGTCTGAGTCCCTCTACCACAATATCCTTTGTAATTACAACCTTTACCTTATTTCCTTGGTTGTCTGATATCTGGGCACTTCCGTCTTCTTTGATCATGGACAAAGGCTCGTAAGCTTTCTGAAAGTCCACCCCGTAAGGCTCTTGTTCATAGAAATGTCGGAGCCCCAACCTGCGGTTAGCCTCTTTGGTTTCCGGCTTTGCAGCTACATCATAGACCTCTTTAGGCAAGAGCTGCAACTCTACCTGATATCCTTTTTCACTCTTAAACCTGCCAGTGAATAATGTGGTGTGGTGCTCCTCCAACTGTTCTTTAGAAAGGTAGGATGCTTTTGCCGCCTTTACTGTCGGGGTCCAGTTGATACGGGGACAATTCTTGCAGTTTCTCCTTTTGGTTTAACTTCTTCTTGGCCTTCTCCGCGGCTTGCATTGCTCCTGTTCAGTGAGTAGAGTGCAAAGTTAGCAGAGTTGTCAAATTTTTTCTTTGGAATGTCCTTTTAGACTGAAATGTTGATAATCTAGTCCAAATTGCTTCAAATCAATTTTTGAACAAGCAAAGATGCATAAAATCATGCAAGGAACAAAACTCTATGGTCAAAAAAAAAAATTTGCAACCAAAGTAAATAATCGCGATTATTTACAGCTAGGAAAATTTTCAACTTTTTTGCAAACTTGGCTTTATAGGGTTGAAGTATATGCCAATTGCATGCTTTGAGGGAAATATGGGCTCATTAGAATGCATAGGGTGGAAATGGTACCAGATTTTGGGTTTAGGTCACTGAAACAATAGATATAAAGGAAATTTGAGATTTTGAAATCCAAATTGACTCAAAATTGGCTAGTGGGCTTATCTCAACATGCTCTTTGGATGTATGATGACAAAATATCCAAATTCCCCAATTTTGACCAAAAAGTAAATAATCGCGATTATTAACTTTTCTTCCAAAATTGATATTTTTTGGCATATATTGGTTCTAGGCATGGTAAAGAGCTTGGGTATGAGTTATGAGGTGATTTGGATCAAGAAAAGTTGTTCATAACCCAAATTTTGGCTTACACAGACTTCTTTGTGTTTTTTAGCAGTTTTGCAAGTAAAGGGTGGTCATTTTAGCTCATACTTGATTTTTGGCATGTAATAGGTGTGTATGCATGATAGGTGAGGTGAATTGACAATTTCCAAGAAAAAAATGTTTCAAAAGTAAATAATCGTGATTATTTACTACAGTGACAAAAACTTGCAAATCTCACAAATTTTGACGTAAACATGTTTCATACACCTAATACAAGTCCTAAATTGAATTTGGTCAAGTTTGGTCATGTCGGTATCACTTGGTGCTCTGCCGACTCTGAAATCATCATTTTTTTTGTGATTACTCTGTCTGTTGGGTTGGTTGGTCAACTTTGAGGCTTTGGACTTGTCCGTAACCTCGTCGTGAAGCTACCTATTCAATTTTGGCTCATTTGGAGTCATTTTGTCCTCGTATGTCGAATTTGACGCTTTGTAACCTTCGAGCCGTTTTTCGTCTTCGAGCTTGATCACCAACGTGTCTTTCGTTTTTCCAACTGAGCTTCCCTGTTATTTATTATTAATTTTTAACCTTTTTAATTTAAAAACTCAAGAAAATAGAAAAATGCATTAAAAATAAAAGTGAAAATCTAATAATTAAGAAAATCCCTTGAAAAACACAACTTTATTGTTTTTTGTTGGATTTCTCCATTGTTAAGCCTCCTTTTCACAAAAATGATGAAAAATACCCAAATAATGACTATTTTTGATGATTTTCTGATAGTATATACACTATTTACACTCATTGGGAAGATATTATCAGTGACTTGTCCCTTGTTGATGAATTATAAGGGCATTATTAGGTAATTTTGCAAAAAAATCACACATTAACATGGAACTTTTTCCTCCCTCTTCAAACATTACCCTTAGTTACTTAGTACTTTAGTACTTAGTGCCCTTCCACCCCTCCTAGATGGCGTTCTATGGGACAACTGCGTGCATGGGTTGAACAATTGTGTCTATGCATAGCCGTGATTGGCTCTACCATGATATGAAGATCAATGCAATTCAACTCAATATGTTGTGCAAGAGCTGGGTCTTGAGTAAATAACTCAAGGGTTTACGATGTCGAGGTTTGCTGTTGATGTCTTCCAAAGAGCAGATCTTGTAGCTTTTGTGCTCTCTGTTTGATAGTACCATCAGGGTGTTTAAGCACACTGATTGCTTGAGCTGTTGGTAGCACGTTAGACGGTTGTCGAGCTTTTTCTCGCCATTGGTAGCTCAGTCTGCTTGGTGCATGGTGTTTGAGAGCCTGTTGCGACTTAACTTGACACTATTTGATTGGTTTCGCGTTGTGTGGAGAAGATAAGTGCTCCTTTTTCTTCCAAACTTTTTTCATGTTAGGTTCCTTGTTCATAGATGCTCGATTCTATGCTCAAATCCTTGAAACCGTCTTCTGTTTCTTTGGTGAAATTTTAGGCACCCAGATCTGATTTGGTTTATCCACAAGTTGTGCTTTCGGTGCCCAAATTTGCCTGACTCCTTGCATGCTACTTGTAGCATTTGTTTGTCGAGGGGATGGAGAAGATTTGCTACGTGGATTGGTCTTCTGATTGCATCTTTTCCATTCCTCTCTGCTTGGTGCAATAGGAACAATGAGTTGCCCTCCTTTAAGTGATAACTTTAGCTGATTCGTATCCCAATCTGGTACGGCTTTGTAAGTATGCAGCCAAGGAATGCCAAGAATCATCGTCTCGTTCATGTGTTCATCTGGCAAGCATACAAACTGATGCGGACATGAGCATCCATGTACTACCACGTTCAAGTTGACTACTCCCAATGTTGGAGTTGGATTCTTGTTGCATCCTTTGATTGTCGTTATTCCTGCGGTCAATGCTTGCCTTGTTGCCTTCTTTTATGTGGAGTAACTGACGGCATTCACTCTAGCTCCTGTGTCTACCAAAGCATTGGTGCTATGATTGTTGAGTTGTACTTTGATACGGAGATCCATCCCATCTAATTAGTCATCATCTGTTGAAACTGCATCTTTAGGAAATTCCCATTGTCGATCATCTAGTTCCAAAGTGTTGATGGGAATCAGTATCTTTTGATTCTTGAGAGCAGCTTTACGCTTGAGCATGCGAAGTCTAGCTTCCTCTTGGGCTTCATCAATAACCTGCTGTCACTTCATCTTTCTTTCTTTGGCTGCATGCATTCTCTTTGGCAATTCATTGGTTAGTGGCAAATTGTATTTCTTTAAACGACATCCACTAATCCAATTAGCCATTGGTTCACCATCTAGGGTTGAAAATTTTACTGCTCCACTTGGAGATACATCTTCAATGATAAATGGTCCATTTCCCTTTTTCTTGAACTTGGGAATGTGTTGCTCAAGGGAATAGACTAAAACTAAGTCCCCTTTCTTGAAAATTTTGGTGATTAAGTGGGAATCAAAAAACTGTTTTTGTTTCCGCTTTTGTGCATAGATATGAGCTACAGCAGTTAGCCTTTGCTTGTCTAGCTTGTCCAAATCTTCAAGTCTTTCTGATAATTCATGTCTAGTCCACTCAAGAGTCTGTGCTACCCTTAATGTCGGCAATAGAAATTAAATTGGCAGTATGGCATCAAGACCATAAACAAGGTTAAAGGGTGTATCATTTAAAGCTGTTTTGAATGAAACTCGGTAAGCCCATAGAGTAGCATGGAGATTCATTTCCCAATCTGTCCTTCCTGAACTAACCACTTTGGTCAGTACCGTGCTAAGAATTTTATTCGTATGCTCAGCTTGTCCATTTTCTTGTGGGTGATAGGGAGCTGATTTGTTATTAATAACCATAAACTCATTAAGCAAATACTCTATTACCTCGTTGAGGAAACGAGTTCCCCGATCACTGACAATCTCTATTGGCATTCGATACCTTGTGAATACATACTCATATAAGAACGCAACAGTGGTTCTAGCATCATTCTTTTGAGTCGCTTTAGTCCGGCCCATTTGGTCAAACAGTCCGTAGCTACAATGATATATTGAGCTTGGGTTCTATAAGCAGGTGGCTGTATCGATCAAACAAAATCTATACCCCATTTTGCAAAGGCTCTAGCCCCCATCATTGGTCTTAAGGGCATGCTGTCTACTCGTGTTGGCATTTTTGCTCGTTGACAAGCATCACACCTTCGAATTGTTGGCCACCATATGCCTGCCATCAAGATTTCTCTTGTGGTGGTCTCACTAGAAAAGTGACCTCCAGCTAATCCAGCATGTGCTTGTTCTATAATCGGAATATACTCGTTTTCATTTGCACAATGACACAAATGTTGATCTTTACCTCTCCGATACAATTGGTTCCCAATGAGAGCATAGTCTCTTGCTTCCATTTCAATTTCTCTTTGACGACGTTTACTCATATCCTCAGAAAATGATCAGCTCGATAAGTAAGTAACCAGATAGGTACTCCACTTAGGAACAGGTGACATTTAAAATAATGTTACATGAGGAATGGGTGGTTGTTTTTGACATTGAGGGCAATCTTTTACTAAGGATCTAACATCTCTTCTCATAGTCGGCCAAAATACTCCAAGTCTTAAGATTCGTTGCATAGTTTGGTCTTCCGCAAAGTGAAGTCCTACTATGGTACATGTGTTTGACTTAGGTACTGATACTTTTCTTCAGGGTTAATGCATAAAATCAATATCCCATCTCGATTCCTTTTATATAGCCTCCCAGCTAGTAATTGATACATAACCGATTGCTCGATTAAATCAACTGCGATAGGAAGTGGTGAATCCACTTGAGCTATTGTCATCAATGACACAATTTTTTCAGACCATCTAGGTATCATTTCCACGGAGAACAAATAGGCATCTGGTAGATCATCATCTGTCCCTTTAGGTGATTCCCCTGAAAGAATCCTGGACAAATGATCTGCTCTTTGGTGTATAGTGCCTTTTTTTATAACCACAGTGAAATCAAATTTGAGAAGAATGATGAACCATTTCACTATTCTCCCAGTGCTGCATGGTTTGTTGACCAAATATAAGCTTGGTGGTCCACAAAGAACACAAACTTGTTGGCTAATCGGTAATGTCTATACTTTTTAACGGCACAGATCATTCTTAGTCCTTCTCTTTCAGTGGTGGTGTAGTTATTTTCTGCCATATTTAATTGTCGGCTAGCATAAGAAATAGGAAAGTCAATTTTCCCATCTCCTACTTGGGCTAGTATACAACCAATAGCAAAGTTTGGAGCATTTACATGTACGTGGAATACCTTATCCCAATCAGGTTCTTTCAATATTGGAGCTGAGGTGAGATCTTGCTTAAGCTTCATGAAGGATTTTTCACATGCCTCGGTCCATTCAAAGTGTGTAATCAAGCTATACATGGGTTTTGCAATTATAGCATACATGTAGATGAACCGTCGGTAATATCCATAATGTCCAATGAAGGCTTGTACCCCTTTGACTGTTGTTGGTCTATGAAATTAGCAATCACATGAATCTTTTCAATATCGGTAGCTATGACATTTTTAGACACTATATGTCCAAGGATTTTCCCTTGTCTTCCCATGAATGTGCACTTTTCAGGGTTTAAGCAAATCCTGTAAAGTCTACATTTCTCGAATACCTTTTTGAGGTGTTCAAAATGATCAGCTTGGATCGACGAATGTACATCGTTTGATATATGCCGTTGCATCCATGAACAGGGTCGGCCACCATATGCCTGAGTGTAGCACTAGCTCTGTCGTTTTATCAGCGGAGAAGTGTCCCCCGGGTTGTCCCGAGTGTGCTTCATCTAGGATGACATAATATTCGCTTTTTGTAGCACATAGCCGTAATTGTTTGTCATTTCCCCGCCTATACAGTTGGTTGGCAATGAGCAGATAGTGTTTGGCCTCTTTCTCGATAGTTTTCATTCTTGCTTGTCTTATTCCGCTGGAAAGGTTTTGTTTTTTAAGTACTCAATTATGTGAGCATTCCATTTAGGTGCTTGTACTACCTGAAACATTGTGGCATGTTCCACTGGGGACTATATTATACATCTATCACAGGATTTTACATATTTATGGACACTGTATTCCATGTTTGGCCAGTAGACGGCTAGTCTTTATAACCGTTGGCCTGTCTGTGTTTCACCAGTGTGAAATCCCGTATTTTGTATATGAGCTTGTTTGAGGTAGTAGGTGGTATCTTCACGCTGTACACATAGTCTCAGTATCCCATCCTTACCGTGGTTGTATAGCCATCCTGCTAAAAGGATAAGATTCTATGTTTGATGGATCATTGATGGTTGTCTTTCTATTTGCAAAAGCCGATGGTGAGTAGAGGTATGACCTCTTCGCTCCATCTCGACACCCTTTCTATGTTAAACAAATATGAATCACGAAGTCCATCATCAACATCCTCAGGTGCTTCTCCATGAAATAGTCATGAAAGATGATTTGCTCTCTGGTATGTGGTCCCCTTTTTTACAACCACCGTGAAGTCAAACTCAAGCAACAGTATAAACCAGCGAACAATTATTCCAGTGTTTCAAGGTTTGTTTACTAGATATAGCAGTGCTTGATGATCCATGAAGAAGACAAACTTGTTTGCTAGAAGGTAGTGTCTAAATTTCTTGACAGCATAGATCATTCCTAGGCCTTCTCTTTCCGTAGTGGTATAATTTCTCTCTGCGTTGTTTAGTTGTCGACTGGAGTAGCAAATGGGAAAATCCATTTTCTTCTCTCCTGGCTGGGCTAATATGCACCCGATGGCATAGGCTGATGCATCCACATGGACATGGAAGATTTTGCTCCAGTCAGGGGTTTGCAAAATTGGAGCTGAAATTAAATGTTGCTTTAATTTTTGGAAAGCTTGCTCACATTCCTCCGTCCATTCGAACTTAGTTATGAGGGTGTACAATGGCTTAGCTATTACAGCATACATATATATGAAATACCGGTAGTATCCGCAATGTCCCATAAATGCTTGCACTTCTTTTATCTTCGTTGGTCTCGATAGTGCAGCAATTGTCTGCACCTTTTCTTGATCAGTTGAAATGCCGTTTTTGGACACTATGTGGCCCAAAATTCTACCTTGTCTTACCATGAAGACACATTTTTTTGGGTTTAAGAAAATACGATACGTTCTGCATTTTTCAAAGACTTTTCCCAGATGAGTGATGTGGTCACTTCGTCGATGGGAGTGAACACAAAGATCATCCATATAGATCTCCAGAAATTGTTTGAGATATTCTTTGAATGCGTGGGTCATTAGTCTTTGAAATGTGGTCGGGGCATTAGTCAAGCCAAAAGGCATTACCCTGTATGCAAATATACACCACTTTGTCACAAAGGTTGTCTTATGTTGATCTTCCACCTTAATCATCAACTAGTTGTAGCCTCAGAACCCATCCAAGAAACTCTAGGCCTCTTTCCCTGCTACCCTCCCAATAACATGATCAGTTATTGGCAGTGGGTAGTTATCCCTGATGGTGGCTGCATTTACTTGCTTGAGGTTTACACAAACACGTAGTTTACCATTCTTTTTGGGTACCACCACAATCGCAGACACCCACTCTGTGTGCTCAATCTCGTAGATAAACTCAGTGTCCTTCAGTTTGTCTATTTCCTCCTTGATTTTCTTTGCAAAAGTTTCATTATATGTGTAAGAACGTTGTCTGCGTGGTCTGGCATCACTCTTAAGGGGAATCGTGTGTTGACATATCTCCGGATCTATCCCCTTTAGATCTTTGTATGACCATGCAAAGACATCTTTATATTGCCTGAGCGTATCGACTAGAAGTTGCTCTTCCTCTTCAGTAAGGTCCGCGGCAATATATGCCGGTTTAGGCTTCTCACCTGGTTCCACTAAGTTGATGCTTTTTGTGTTTTCAAGCCCATCATATGAAGTTCCTGGTTCTTTGGGATCTCGTTTGGGTTTTTGCACCAATATCTTCCTATCCTGAATGGTATACTTCTTATAGTGGGATGGTGCATCGAGTTTATCATCATTTGATTCCTCATCAGTTTCCATTTCTGTTGTCCAAACTTCTTTCAAAGCTTGTTTCAAATCATTGTATTTGACTTTGTGCTCCATCTTGGACAACTTCAATGGTTTTTCGGTATTTTTCTCTTTTTTTGGTTTTTGTTTTGATGTTGTTTTGGTTGAGTCAGGTTTCATATATCGCCCTGAAATCCTGTCCTTGAGGCAGTCAGTCGCTTCTAACCTCAAGTACTGCGTTTTATCAGTCAATTGAGGTACTGAGTCCTCGTTGTGCTTGTTGTGGTCATTTCTGCGTTTATCTCGATACCTGCATTGTCTTCGAGGGTTTTGGTTTGGAAAATCATAGTAGATCACTCGGCGATCCTTCCGTTTGATGCTCTGGCTCGAGCTACTAGACAGCTCATCGTCTACGTTATCCTCTAGAGTCTTATCAGTTGAGTCTTGAAAATCTTCTTCGTCATTCATTTGGACAAGGTCCCTTACAGAGATTTCGTCCATTATGCATCAACGCTCGGTCACCCCTTCCTTGTCAGGTACATCTTCCTCTGTCTTTGGAGTTTGGCGGACATTCATCATCTGGAATGGAATGATATCATACCCTTCCTCATCACAAAATTTGGTGAGGGTCACTTCGTTGACACAAACATCAAGAGTAGCTAGTATTTGTTGCCATCCAAATGGTTCAAACATCTCTTTTGGAAAAGGCTATGGTATGTACGCTTCATCTTGTGCAGTCCTATCAAGAATGCAGTCTTCCTTTTTTAGGCTTCCATAATCCGAAGCTTCTCCTGTCCATTGGTGAGCTTTGTTCTGGAGCCAAGCCAGTATTCCTCCTTCCTGGCCAGTTGTGGAATGCAAGTCTTCTCCTGGGGCTCTTTCTACGTCTTTATAGCTATGATCTGCGACAATGACTTTCGTAGTGACATCCTTGTTCCTAAGATAGATATAGTCGTAGCCCCAATCTTGAACCATTTTGAGTTGACGCATGAATGGTCTGCCCAGTATGATGTCGAAATTGCTACTCTCATCGAAATTCATAATAGTGAAGGTGTGTTTATATGCAATTCCACAAGAGGTTACCACAATCTGCTCCAAGATGCCAATAGGTCTTTCCAGGTACCCATCCACTAGTTGAAGTTTCATTCTCGTTTTTCTTAGAGCAAGTTTTCCCCATTTTTTCCACATTGCTTTGGTGGCTATGGAAATTCCGGCTCCACTATCCAATATCGCTACCGATTTTACATCCTTGTACTCTACCGTAGGGTAGTGTTTCCTTCTTCACCTTCACAATAGTCCCGTACCTTGTTTACTGGCACTGGTTCATGCTTAGTTTGCTTTGAGGGTTGTGTCTTTAGCGTGTTTCGACAAGCCTCGGGTGAAGGAATTACAAGCCCTATTTTTTCCAAATTTTTTGCGACCTCATCCCAAAGATGCAGTCTAATATTCAACAAATCTAACAAAGTCAGTGTACAACGGATAGGTGATGACATCAGCTCGTGAAGAGTTTTAGTGTCCATCATCTTAGGATTGGCTTTCCATTGAGATGGAACTTTCCTTCCCTCAGATTGAGTTTCAGGGTTACCAATAAATGAAGGTAAAGTCTTCAACGACTGTGGTTTACTGTCATTTGATATCGATGTGCCTGCATCTCCATACAATGATCGGATGTCATTTGGGTAGAGCTCATGCTCCAGGTGGATTTCCGGGATAGGATTTGACACAAGTGTGGCACTTCCATCTTTCCAATTCCTAATCTGTTCCCATAGCTCTTGAGGCCATTGTTCTTCTACCTCCGGCATTGGCAGTGATACTTGAGAATGCGTTCCATATGTTGTATTGGCTACCACCTCATATCCAAAGGTGTTTTGTCGACCAGATTGGTTAGGTTATTCGCTTCAATTCCCCTTCATCTAACTCTCGTATCTTTTCTCATATGAGTACCTCGATTTTTGGAGTCGTAGGAACTGATGGTTCCATAAGTGCTTGAGCGGCTTGAATGAGCTCCTTGCACATCTTTAGCCTCTCTTTCTCATAGCCTGGATGAGGGTACGTTAACCACCTATCCTCTTGGGTTTGGTTAGGCTTTAGCCTTGCCTTGTAAGCTTTCATAATTGCGTCCAAAGGTTCAACCACCTTGTCTACTAAAACTGACCCTCCTGATGGCAATTCCGACAGTTTCTTTGTCTCGTTATTGCCCTTAAGGTCCCTTTCCCTTTGAAGTTGTTCCTCTGTTTTCCGCAATTTGGTTTCCAATGCCGTTTTTTCCTTTTCTCTTTTGGCTTTGATCTTGTTTCATTTTGCCTTCCAGGATTTTCTAGGGGTTCGGACAGACAAGTTGTCTATCTCTGTTTGGCTGGCCGGGACATTCTTTGCTACCTCATGTGCTTGAGCTCTAGTGATCGCTTTTATTGGAATGTTCCGTTCTGTTTTTTATCCACTTGAGCTTGGCACAATCCCTATTTTGCTCATGGTTGCTTTTCCTTTGTTTTTGGGGTTTTTTGAGCAGCGTGGAATAAAATGGTCGGTCGTGCATCTGTCACAGAATCCAAAAATTTCACCCGCTCTCCTTTGTTTGGACACACTCTAGCCCAGTGATCACTGCCACATTCATAGCATGGTCCTACAAGTGGTGGAGAAGCTTGTGGAGCTCCCATCAGTTGTCCTCTTCTAGGAGGGTAGCCTCTAGGTTTGTAGCTCTAATTTTCCATAAACATGAGCATATTCTCATGGACCAAGTAATGATTTTTGGTTGGTTGTGCTATGTATGAGGGCTCGGGAATTTCTTTCAGAATTATCCATGGATTATATCCCTCTGGAGCATATGCATTCCTCTCAATTTTCCTTTCATAAGTATTGTCTGAATCTGCTCGGTATGAGACTACCTGGATCATACTCTGACCAGAAGGTGGTTCTATGCGTTGAGAAATCCTTACCATAGCCCTATTTTCCTAGGGTAAAGGAGGTTGATGTCCCAAAATCGGTTGAGCTTTTTCCTGACCCAAGATTGCGTTATTTGGCCCCACTTGGTACCTTGGAGGGGGTGGAAGTGGTGGTCCCCCATGTGGTCCGTATTGTCTCTCTCTAACATAGTTCCGATTATAGAAACATTCCTGAGTTTCGTGGTTTGTCCATTTTTGTTTGTATCACACCATTTCAATATTCGTTGTGCGTTAGCTCCTTGCCTTTGTTGAAGGTTGCACCATTGGGTTGGATGGTCACCTCCACAACTATCGCAATTTTGGGTGGGCGGTTGTCGTGTGTTTGGGTTTGTCTTGTTTCCTTGGTTCATCCTCCTGATCACTTCCTTGATCACTCGATCAATGTCCGCCACAGTTGGGTTTTGCCCTCCCAATTTTGTCGTGGGCTCACTCGTGGTTGAAGAGGTGCTACTAGTCCCATGATTTGTGTCTTCAGTCACCTCCCCATATGCTTTGCAGTTATCTACAACATACAACACCTCTTTCGTGACTTGCTCAAAGGTTACACAGGCTTTGAGGTGCAATTCTTTTTTGAGCGTGTCATTTTGCAGTCCCTCTATGAAGAGGACTGATAGTCTTTCATCCTTAGGTACTTCTCGAGCAAGGAATCTTTCTATGTACTGCTTGAAACGAAGCGATGCTTCCTTCACTTTTCCTTTTTCCTCTTGCCTAAATTCATAGATCTGGGAGACAGTGTTATGCTTGATCCCTCTTTTTGAGAATTCCTCGGCGAATTCTCAGAGAAGTTGCTCAATACTTGGGAATTCCAAGTTGTTTAATGGTTGAAACCAAGTCAGGGCAGTATCTTCCAATGTCAACCAAAATCCTTCATATTGAGTGTGGAAATCAGTTACCTGTTCCGCTCTCAATACTTGTTTGAAGATTGAAACATGGGCATACGGATCGCCATATCCATTATACTTTTTGGACAAGCATTTTGCCACCTGAGATGGTCCCATATGCCTGGCCTCTGCAACCATTCTAACAACTCCTGGTCCCCCTGGGATGGCTTCTCTTGGTTCGTAATCTCCTCTTGGTACTAACAGTGGTATCCTATCCGCCATACATTCATCAAGTCGATCTTGTGTGATAGTCGGAGGGATTCCAATGGTCTAAGTGAATTCAGGAACAGAGCTGCCCCTATGTGCGTTCATGGAAGCCCTAGTCGCCGTCGACCCTAAGGGTTCTGTCCTTGGAAATCGTTCATGTCCATAAGAATCCTCCACTCTGGTTCTCAAGGGGCTCTCAAGTACAGTATCAGGTCTGATGTGAGTAGTCGTGGTTTTTACATCTTCCGGATTTACATAGTATCGGTGGAGTGGTCCTCCAAAATATGTATATCTCTCTAACTCCTTCTGATCCATTGGGGAGTACTTTCAGCCATACTTGTCCATTATGACCACCTAAATACTTCTACCCTCCGTGTACTGTAAACATACAAGTTTTTTTCGGTCTGTTAATTCTTTGATGCGGGGCTCATCACATCTATAATAGAGTGTTTGTTCTCCATTATTGAACTTATAAAGCCCCACATATGTGTTGTCCATGTTAAGGAGCTCTGTCCATCGGTAGTCTGAGTACTGCGTTTTGTTTCTCATTTTTGGGTGGTGCATCGGCCGGTTCATTATCTACTTTGTCCTTGGTGCCGGTCATTCCCCATTTATCCACAATATAAGGGTTATGAACCACTAGGTACATCATTCCCTCTCGGTCTAAATATCTATCCCCGTCATAATCAACATCTACAAGGTCTCTGAACTCGCTCCACTTATTTTCCAACTTAACACAATAGCGGTCCATTCCATCCTTATAGATTTTGACTTTAAACACATTTTCAAATTGAAACTTCAAATACAACAACTTCACATCAGATGTAGGCTGAGAAGGACATACACCCATCGAAGCTGTTCGCTTAGGGTTTGACTTGTTAGAATCTTCAGTCATGAGGCCGTATGATCTCTCAGATGAAGTGTCAGAGAAACTGTCCTCTAAAATGGGTTCCAAAGGCGGCAGTGGTCTCTGATTCACACTTTCTTCCGTTGAGTGATTACTCCCTTGATCAAAGATGTTGTGGTTCCTATTCTGGTACAATCTTCCTGATCGCAGATTCATGAAGAATTGGTAACAAGAAAAATCCAAACCGAGTTACCTCATTAAATAGTTTGAATCTTCCGTTTGTTCTTGCTTGCTAGGTAGTATCTTCTAGTACCTTCAACCTGTCAAAAATGTGCTTGATAGTTGTAAGCTTACAACTGTTCTTGTTACTTCTTGCTTTTGTTCGACAAAACTTAGCACACACTTCCCTACACAACCTCAACAATTTTGATCCAATTTCAATTTTGAAAGAAGCACCCGGTTGCTATGGCCTAGCTCCTTGTATGGTAAGTTTCTGTCTCTGTTCTCGCTCAGAGGTACATCGATCGCGATCCATGTTGAGAAGCCAATTGAACTTTTTGTGCTATCATCAGTTTTAACATGTTTAAGAGGTCTTCTAGTATCGTTTTTTTTTTTAAATGAATCTCAGGATTGGAGGCTAAGTTGATTTTGTCACTTGCGTGAGCTTCTGTCAGTTCTGAGCTGTTGGAATGGTTTCTTGCTTTCAATTTCAACTCTGGAAGGACCACTAGACTCTCTGTGATACCCTCTAGCTATGGTACTAGTTTGGTGTCAATTTGTGTCAAGGGAACATGGATCACGATCCATGTTCCTTTGTGTCAAAATACACTGAATTTTGTCCCACAACTAGTCCTTGGCCTAGTGATGCTGACTATATGTTTTTGAATGCCTTAAAGCTTTTTTGGACATACAAAAGTCAGCTTTAGGGTTTATGCCAGCGCTTCCCCCCTTTATCTGATTTTTGCCACCTTTTTCCCTCTTTTTGAAGTTTTCTGATAAGGGTCCTTGAGGATAAAGTGCTCCAATTGTTATCAATTCACTACGTGTCCTTTATCAACTCAAATTTCCAAAAAGGTACATGGATCGCGATCCATGTTTGGCAAGATTTTGGTCTGACACTTTGTGAGCTGATCACACAAGGTATGATGATGCTGTTCCCCAAGTCTTTTTGGATTTGGTCAATTTTTTCCAAGTGAGAAGCAGGATTTTGTGTCTGTTTTGCGGTTTTTTGCAAACCACTCCTTTTCTGGTATTTTGACCAGCTTTTTTCACTTTTTGTCTATGGCTCCTCTTGGGAAAGTTGTTCAACTAGTATTCAGGAGTACTCTGGTCAAATCTCAATGTCAGATGTCTACCTGGAACATGGATCGTGATCCATGTTGAGAAGCACCTGGGCATGAAATTTGGTTATGTGGATTCCTTGCTTCTGGTTGGTCCCAATTCTCATCCCTTTCTAGATTTGGACAAATCAAAGTTCAGTTCTTCCTTGTTTTCCCTTTTTTCCAAGGTTTTGGTCTGCTCACTCCAATCTTTTGATTTTTATGACCTTCTAGCCCTCTTTTCTCACTAAACTCAAGGTTCTGATGCCTGAGAGCATGTCCTAAGCAAAGGAAATAATTTCAACACATTTTGCCAAAAAGGTACATGGATCGCGATCCATGTTTGGCAAGATTTTTGACAGGTTTTTGCACACTCTTTTCCAACAAGTGTTTTTATCCCCTTCTTGAAAGTTTTACTGGGTTTGGTCCAGTTTTGAAGCCCTGACCATGACTTCTTCAATTTTTCCGAGTTATGGTCTTCAACACCAAAATAAGCTTTTTGACAGTTTTCCCTCGATCCTTTTGGCCACAAATGATGGTGTAATTTGTTTCCTAACCTACTCCTATAACTGAAATGAATATGCAAACATAATTGAACTGAACAGTACAGAAATAACAACAATGTGTGTGGTGGAACAGGCCTTTCCAAACATGTGAAAAATCAAAGAACGAAATACTATCTTGTACTTCCCTCACAGGTTTCTTTGCTCTTAAGGAATAGCACTGGCTAGTCTCAGACTCTAGTCTCTATTAAGCACTAAATCTACGTCTAGCTGCTTCATTGTCTATGCTTAAGCGGAACGGTTATCAAAAGCTTGAACACTGAGTCACTCACCACCTAAGGATCGGTTTCCCCGGCAACGGCACCAATGTTAGCGGTTCGTCGCGACGGACGTTGTCAGGAATTTTTTGGATGAGTACAAAGGCCATAAATGATGCCAAAAAAACTTGGTGACCACCCCCATGTATATATATGTACATAGTGCTTCCAGCTTTGAAAGAGTCCGTGTAAAAAACCATGTACAAAGGCTTGGTTTTGGTCAACCTGTTGGCTGATGTTTTGATTTGTTCGAGACTCCAAAATATTGGTTTTAATCAGGGTTTTCAGTCGTGCTTAACAGCTTGTGAATCGGACTTGTACGTCATGAATTATGAGTATCCGAAGCGGGCGGTCTCAACTTAGAAGGTGATTGCGGGTGCATGCGAGAAGGGCAACTAGGCCAACTTGGGGGTCTAAGTTTAGAAATACTGAAGTTTTATATTTCTGGGGATAGCCGATGTGATGGGCTTCGAGCCGTGTGTTACGGTGCATCATTTGGTGACCAGAGCAGCAAGATATGCCTCGGGGAAAATTGTCCGAGAAGTCCCCTCATGCTTTGGGAGAAGCTGGAAATTTTTTAGAAGTTGGGGAGGTGGGAGGATGGTGCCAAGTGGCAATGGAGTAATCCCACATGGGGGGGAGAAAGTGGAAATTGGAGGGTATAAGGGGGGGAGTGCGTACCCCCTAAGGGTGTATCAAAGGAGCTAATGGAGCTTCTTGGCCTTGCTTGTGAGGGCTCATGGACTTTGGGGGAGAGAGGGGGTGCCATTTTCAATCCACACCGGCTATCTAGGCGCTTGGCCAATTTTTTGGTCCACCGAACATCCCCTTTCCCCACTTGCCTTGGTCAAAAAGTGGCCAACAGGTCATTTTTTACCCAAAAAAGGCCAAAATTGGACCAATTAAAAGGTGCTCAAGGAGAGAACCATGTCGGCTAAGAAGAGAGAGAAAATCCCTTGGAATAAGAGCCAAAAAAATCCCCTTTTAATAGCTGTATTTTCTTGCACATCCTTTTTTGCTTACAGAGACTTGTTTTTTGGAGCTTTTGAGAGACCTTCCATCTTCAAAAGCTTGTAACTTTCTCATCGGTTATTAGAATCAAGCATATGGATGCTCTACAGAAATCCTCACGACACAAGCTTTGTCTTCATGGTCTTGATTTTCTAAACTTTTAGTCATGGTTTGAGTTAGAGCTGTTTCTCGCCCATCTTCACAGGTGTTCGACATAGGTGTTTTCCGCAACTTTGTGGTGTTTCTTTCCAACGGTGTGGTGTGTGCAAGGCTATAGGGGTTCTCATTTTCCTTCTTGTTTGCACGCTAACATCATTTTGGTGCCCCCGCTGAGGAGAAATCCTCATGTGCTCCAATTTTCACAAAATTTGTCCACTATGCAGGCAGAGAATGTAAAGGGGGTGTGGGTCCTTATGGACAACCGCCTATGTATGTGCTTATTGTGGATAGTAAGTGAGGCGGTCGTTTAATTTGGATTGCAGCCTTTGTGAGGGTCATGAGGTTTTGTGAAGCCGAGCACTGGGGGCCGGGTTACCCAATGTGAGGTGGATTAGGTACTAGAGCGATCCATCGACATCCCTTGCAGTTTCGACGTCACATGTGAATGTTTGTGTGGCAATCAAACATGGCAGACGAGTTTCCAAAGTTTCATGGATTGCCTAGTGAAAATGTGCACTCTTTTATTGAGAAATTGGAAGTTACATGCTTGCTACGGGGCATACAGGATCCGGCTATACTGTTACGACTGCTGCAATACAGTTTACAGGATGAAGCAAAATCTTGGATACAAAATTATGGAGAGGCGGCACAGGCACAAACACCAAGGATTGTGTTGGACTATAATCATGTGAAGCTGGCATTTTTGGCACAATACAGGAATGTCGAAGCACCTAATGAATTTTGGCATGAGATTTTGGGCTACACTCAGAGGGCTAACCAGAGTGTCGATGATTTTGTCATGCATTTTACCCGCCTTTGGGATAAATGGGCCCGAGCATTGGGAAATGAAACCCCTCCCGCCATGTTAAAAAAGGACCGTTTTATGGCAACCTTGAAGGAGAGTTTGAAGTCTAAAGTTGAGTTGAAGCGGCTTACCACTTTTGAAGAAGCAGTTGTAATTGCCAGGGGGAAAGAATGGAAATCTCAAAGACTTAACGAGCATGGGAGAGTGGTCCATGGATAGGTTAATAGTGGCCAAAATGAGGAGAGCCAGGTAGAGGCTGGAGTTCAACCTATACGAAGGGCTGCAGACACTGAGCAATTGCGCATAATATGCAGGACATGATGACCATGATGCAGGAGTTACGGCTCAATGTCCTTGGAGGTGGTCGTGGTCGTGGCGGTGGTAGAGGGATGGCTCAGCCATATGAGCTCAACCTAATGCCAATGCAGGTCGTGGACAAGGTGCTCCTCAACCAGCAAGAAGGTTTATCCCTACTTGTTATAATTGTGGTGAACTAGGACATATCAGCACTCATTGTACAAAGCCAAAGAGGATGGGAGGTGATATGTACCCACTTCCCCAGCAGGTTTGTGACAGATCTAATGATTATGCCTAGGATATACGAGAGGATCGTGGTGCTGAACAAGAGAATCAAGCTTCAACATCAGGTGGTCACGTGGGTATTGTGCAAGTTGAGAATAAAGAGGCAGATATGATGCCATTGGGGAAGCGGGAAAGGGCACCAAATGGTGTTGGCCCTAGCAAGAAGAAAGGGAAGGAGAAAGAGGGTGAAGATGCAAAGACCAAGAAGAAAAGGAGACCTCGCAGGAAGTTTGAAGTAGCGGATTTGCCATTGGGAGAAGGTCAGAAAGCTTATAGTATCAAGGAGGATATGATTGGGAGGAAAGTAAACTGTACTTTTGGATAGTTGATGAACATGGTACCCAAATTTAAGAGGCAGTGGAATTCATTAGTGAATCCTATTGAAAAAGAGCCAAAGTGTGGTCATATCAGAGTGTTGTCTCTGGAGGAGTTACCCGACATCTATCCTGTGGTGAATGCTTGGCACAAAGGTGTGGGAATGGGAGAGGCATACATTGATGGAGGTGCGCAAGTTTGTGTGATCACATAGTCATGTGTTGAGAGACTTGGCTTGATCATGTCTGGAAGCTCTAGGTTCAGGATTCGACTAGCAAATCATGCCAAAGTTAAGTGTTTGGGACTAATCAAAGGTTTGGAGATTGATGTTTTTAATGTGAAAGTTATGGTGAACTTTCACGTTATGCCGGCAGGTTTAGGAGCTTTTCCTCTCATATTGGGACAACCTTGGTTAAGAGTTGTTGGTGTTGTACAAGATTGGGGCAAGGGCACAATTGCTGTATGTAGCAAAAAGGGAGAGAAGAGGATCTTTGATATGGTTACCAAACAGCCTCTGGCATTAGAAGAGGTGTCTAAAGATGATGAATCTGAAATCACCAGTGAGGGAAGTTCAGAGGATTCAAATAGTAGTGCTACTTCGAGTTCCAGTGACAAGGGTGAAGTGTCTTTTTTGTTACTAAATGAAGAGGAGAAAGAAGATGGTAAAGTGCTGTAGATTTCAGAGGATATAAATGCGTCAAGTCGATTGGAACAGCTTGAAGAGTTAATGCAGCCCAAGCAGGAGCTATCGCTGATGAAAGTTTTTGTTCAAAATATGCTAAGTACAGATTTGTCACAAAAAGAAAGGGCAGATACCTGAAGATGCTGGACAAGTTTCCGAATCTGTTCATCACATCATATCAAGAAATAAGGGGTTTTGTTGGGGACCCAGTGAAGATTGAGTTGATAGAAGGAGCAAGCCAGTGAGACAGAAACTAAGAAGAATGGGTAAGGAGCAAATGAATGCTTTAAAAGAAGAAGTGGATAAGCTTTTGAATGCAGGGTTTATTGTTCCAGTAGATAATGCTGTGTGGATGAGCCCTGTAGTGGTCACTCCCAAGAAGGATGGGCGTTGGAGAGTTTGTGTTGATTATAAGCTGTTAAATGCAATGACCAAAAAGGATCCTTACCCGTTGCCTTTCATTGATCAACTCTTGGATAGAGTGGCTGGTTTTGAAAGGTATAGCGTCTGTGATGGTTACTCATGATACTTTCAGCTTATCCTTGCTCCTGAAGATCAGAAGAAGACTACGTTTATCACTCCATGGGGTTGTTTTTACTTTCTTTGCCTTCCCTTTGGGTTGACAAATGGGCCTGGGGCTTTTGAGAGAAAGGTAGATTGGGTTCTTACCCCATTCCTTGGGAAGTTTGTCAAAGGGTTCATAGATGATTTTTGTGTGTACAGCTCACGCAAGGAGCATGTTCAAAAGCTTGAGATGACTTTTGCAAGGTATGATGAATGCGGGGTCAATTAAACCCTAAAAAATGTCATTTGGCACAGCCAAGGGTGAAGCTTCTTGGGCATATGATCTCTAAAAATGGAATTGAAGCAGATCTAGGGAAAGTAGAAGCTTTGCTATTGCTGTCATCCCCAAAGGATACAAGACAATTGGCTACTTTCATTCAGAAGGTCAAATATATGTCTCGTTTCATACCTTTGGCATCACAGTTGTTGTATCCTTTGTAGCAAGTGGTCAAAAATGATCCTTTGGAGTGGACACGTGACTGTGAGGATGTTTTTGACAAAGTTAAAGAAGTGTTGAGCACCTTACCTGTTATGCAGGCCCCTGATTGGGAGAAGGAGCCTGTCAATTGGAGAAGATGCTATTGGGGCTATGTTGTTGCAAAGAGGGAAAGAGTTTCAGTATATGAAGCCTATTTATTATGCTAGCAGGGTGAAAACTCCTCATGAAAGAGAGTACGCAGAGGTTGAATTGGTGATGATTAGCATGGTCTATGCGTGTAGACAGTTTAGACATTATTTGTTGCAGAAATTGTTCACCTTTCTCACCAGTTTTTCATTGCTTCCTCAATTGTTCAATAACTCAAACATATCAAAGGCAGTGATGAAATGGATTATTGAGCTGCAAGAGTTCCAATTCACTTTTCTAGTGGAAGAGAGTACTTGGGCTACTTTGGCAGACTTACTCACTTATAAAGAGACTCCTGTTTTGGTTAAAGAGGAGGTGGTCCAAAGGAAAAAAGTAGAAACCCTTGCTATATCAAATGCTTCACTGCTACATTTTGATGGCTCTTATCGAAGAAGTCATGATGCTGCTTCTGGTGGGGTTGTTATTTATGATGTGCAGGGAAATCTTGTGAGGAAGCAAGGGTTAAAACTCAATGCAAAGAGTAATAATGAAGCGGAGTATATGGCTCTTGAAGGTGGGTTACACATTTGTCTACAATTGGGAATCAAACGTTTGCAAATCAAAGGTGATGCGTTGTTAGTGGTAAAGCAGGTGTTGGGAGTATGGAAGAACAAAAATCCTAGACTGAAGAATCTATGCTTCAAAGTGAAATCGCTACTCAAAAAGTTTGAGGCATGGAGCTTGCAGCATGTCGAAAGGACTCAAAATGAAGAAGCGCATGAGGCCGCGCAAACAATATTACTTGTGTGTTTGTGTTGAAAGCGGATGCCCCTTTGTATCATGGAAGAGAGGTGCTATCAAAAGAGGTGGATTTCTTATTGACCGGTCTCTTGCCTAAAGATTTGCCTTCATCTAAAAAGTATGCTTTTATGAGAAGAGCAAGGAAGTACAAAATGATGGGTGATATGATTTACATGAAAGGAAGTGATCTGGTGTTGCGTCATGTGCCTTGGAAGGAGGAGATTTACAAAATTTTAGAAGAAAACCATGAAGGGTCTTGTGGAGGTCATTTTGCTATGAAGATTATGCTTCACAAGATCTTGCAAGAAGGCTATGTTTGGCCTAGTATTCAACGGGATGTCAATCATTGGTGTAAATCTTGCTTGGCTTGTAAAAAAAAGGGAAAAAGGGTTCTTAAACCCGAGCTGCGAAAGACAATCCCGGCTAATGAGGTGTTTGAAAAATGGGGCCTCGATGATATTGGGCCATTACCCACTTCAAGTAAGAGGAATGTGTATGTTTTGACAGCGGTGGATTATTTATCACGTTGGGCAGAGGCCAAGGATGTCAAACAAATTACCAGCAAGGAAATGGGAAAATTTGTGTATGAGCACATATGCTGCAAGTTCGGGGTGCCATTGGAGTTACTATCTGACAGAGGGTCAGGGTTTAGAGGTGAAATGTTCGATTTCTTATGCAAGAAGCTTGGCATATAGCATAAATACAGCACCCCTTATTATCCGCAATGCAATGGACTTAATCAGAGGTTTAATGGAGAATTGGTGAAGATTCTGACAAAAATGACTTTAACACATGCCAAAACTTGGGACTCATAGTTGCCTTGTGCGTTATGGGCATATAGAATGGCAATAAAAACTAGCACGGGATTCTCACCATATCACTTGGTTTATGGCAAAGAAGCCTTGATGCCTATTGAAGTGGAAATCCATGCACTCAAGTTTTTGTCATTGCAAGATGAAGAGCAACAAGATGCTTGGCAACAAAGGTTGTTGGATTTACAATGTCTGCAGTTAGACAGGCTTTTGGCCTTGGATTACTATCAAGAAACGTGTAAAAAGGCCCAGAAAAGAGCTAATGAATGCATGAAAGATAAGGGAATTGAGAAAAGAGATCTTGTTTTGCGATACAATAGTAAATTGGACCACACTTTCCAAAAGAAGTTTCAGATCAAGTGGGAGGGTCCTTTTACTGTTGTAAACAAGTTTGATAATGGGACATATCAGCTGGCTGATTTAGATGGTACACTACATAGCTACCGTGTTAATGGTTATAGACTTAAGAAGTATTTAGCACGATTGATGACTATTGTGACAGATGAGATGCTATCAATGGAAACAAAGAGTGTGAATGCGCCACAAAATGTGGACGAGGTTTCTGGGGATGAGCTGCAGCAATTGTTCACCCTGGGGACCTCTGCTTGTCATGAATGATCAAGTAGGCTAGGGGGGTTGACAAGTTATGTCAGGTATTTTTTGGATGAGTACAAAGGCCATAAATGATGCCAAAAGAACTTGGTGACCACCCCCATGTAAATATATGTACATAGTGCTTCCATCTTTGAAAGTGTCCGTGTAAAAAACCATGTACAAAATCTTGGTTTTGGTCAAGCTGTTGGCTGATGTTTTGGGTTGTTTGAGACTCCAAAATATGGTTTTTAATCAGGGTTTTCAGCCGTGCTTATCAGCTTGTGAATCGGACTTGTACGTCATAATTATGAGCATCCGAAGCGGGCGGTCTCAACTTAGTAGGTGATTGCGGGTGCATGCGAGAAGGGCAACTAAGCCAACTTGGGGGTCTAAGTTTAGAAATGCTGAAGTTTTATATTTCTGGAGATAGCCGAGGTGATGGTCTTCGAGCCGTGTGTTAAGGTGCGTCATTCGGTGACCGGAGCAGCAAGATATGCCTCGGGGAAAATTATCCGAGAAGTCCCCTCATGCTTTGGGAGAAGCTGGAAATTTTTGATAAGTTGGGGAGGTGGGAGGATGGTGCCAAGTGGCAATGGAGTAATCCCACATGGGGGGGAGAAAGTGGAAATTGGAGGGTATAAGGGGGGGAGTGGGTACCCCCTAAGGGTGTATCAAAGGAGCTAATGGAGCTTCTTGGCCTTGCTTGTGAGAGCTCGTGGACTTTGGGGGAGAGAGGGGGTGCCATTTTCAGCCCACACCAGCTCCCTGGGCGCTTGGCCAATTTTTTGGTCCACCGGGCATCCCCTTTCCCCACTTGCCTTTGTCAAAAAGTGGCCGACATCTCATTTTTGACCCCAAAAAATATCAAAATTGGACCAATTAAAAGGTGATCAAGGAGAGAACCATGCCGGCTAAGAAGAGAGAGAAAATCCCTTGGGATAAGAGCCAAAAAAAATCCCCTTTTAATAGCTGTATTTTTTTGCACATCCTTTTTTGCTTACAGAGACTTGTTTTTTGGAGCTGTTGAGAGACCTTCCATCTTCAAAAGCTTGTAACTTTCTCGTCGGTTATCAGAATCAAGCATATGGATGCTCTACGGAGATCCTCACAACACAAGCTTCGTCTTCATGGTCTTGGTTTTTTAAAATTTTAGTCATAGTTTGAGTTAGAGCTGTTTCTCGCCCATCTTCACAGGTGTTCGACATAGGTGTTTTCCGCAGTTTTGTGGTGTTTCTTTCCGACGGTGTGGTGTGTGCAAGGCTATAGGGGTTCTCATTTTCCTTTTTGTTTGCACGCTAACAACGTCTGCAGCATAGCTCTTTTGCACTAACATTATGTCAATATGCAAGGAAGCGACTCGGGGTGGGGCACACAGACTTAATGAGAGTGTCAATCGCACCAAAGTGAACTCAAGGGCTACTCGTTCTACGACAAAAGCAAATCAACCACTTTCTAGTCAGACAATCAGTATGCATCCAATCTCAACACTCAACATCATCACACCTTTCTGTATCCAAACGAATCCAGAATATCACGAAACTTAAGGAGAGGTATCACAACACTTATGGACTCAATCCTACCAAGTTATGTCACCATCTGGGAAGGTAGATAAATCACGATCCATCACAAAAAATGTGCAGAAAACTGAAACAGAAGTACTTGGAAAGATCTACCTTAAGCATAGAAACACTTATCCATGGTCAAAACATCAAAAAACAACCATTTTAACTCCCAAATCAATGCATGTAGCTCACAAACGGTACGTCACGAACCACAGCAGGATTGGAAATGATTACACTTAGATTGTCGAGCAAGAGACAAGGAACGCAATGTGCTATTCGGAATAGAATTCTGATTACCCGTTTTGGAGAAAAGAGGATTACAAGTTGTAGTCACAAGAAGCCTCCACAGTGCACGTTTTCTTTCTTTAGCTAATGATACTTTTTTACTTCAAAACTAAGGGTTTTGACTTTTAAAGTTAGGGGGCTTTCCCATGGCCATCCGGTCTCTTACAAGGGGTAGACTCAGAGGGTAAGGTCTAATCTCATCATGATTACAACTCATCTTAGGCTGAATTACAGGGTTTTTTTCGAAAAAATAAAGTGTCCACCGGGTTTGGTGTGCATACGCCTGTATGCGCCCGTATCCACCAAACACATGTTCAGGCAATAAAGAAAAAAAATTAACTTTGTGTGTGCCAACAGATTGGTTTTCCCCTCTCAATAAACAATGGCACAAGCAATGGCCAAAATCTAGGTGGGAGACCATTGGAGGTTCTTTGGGATGAAGTTTTTCCTATAGAAGGTTCTTTGGGAGGCTATTCTAAGTGGCACTAAGCTTCTTGGTAGAGGGATTGGCCTAGATAGGTGCTCATGATGTAAAGCGGCGAGTGAAGCTATTCTTCACTTGTTCAAGGACTGCTAGGGCTAGTTGGCAAAATCTACAAATGGATACAGAAGAACTGGAGGATTGGATTCTGCAAGAACGATCTTCTCCTGGGAGGGAAGCGTATGAAGAACCAAGCTTCATTAATATGTACACAAATTGTTCGCTTTTGCTACTTCAAGCAGGTACGGAGGACCAAAAATCGATGTGCCTTCGAAAAACACCTCACATGTTGACTTCAATGAGATTACTCAAGAAAACAGTAAAATGAGAGTATCCATTGTAAAAAGAGGAATCGTGGAGAGTGGAACCAGGTAATCCAAACCATCACATTCACAATCAAATAATACCACAAAAGATTGCTTCCAAAATAGTGCATATCAATCTAGGGTTATGTAGCTCTTATTTGTATCATTTGTATCAGGTCTAGTGCTTGAGGATTTTTGTACATTCCTATGTGGTGAGTTTAATCCATCCACTCACAACTATGAGTCTGGCCAAAAAAGAAAAAAATAATAAGTAAAAGTTAGATGTTACTCAAAATCAACGTGGCCATACTTTGTAATGCACAGTAGACTAAATTGGGGAATGAGTTGTCAAAGAAAATAAGATTAAATTGGAAAGAAATTTTAATGTGACATGGTCTCTCAAGGACGGGAAAAGTGACATAAAGGATTCCCTTTGTCGTTGGCTCTTGGCTTGGACATGCAAAAGAACATGGGTGAACCAATTCATCTAGAAAAGGTGAGCTTCAATGGATAAAGACAAAAAGTGTGTCACTCTGTCCCTATTAGTTTGGATATTCTAAGAATATCCAATTTACTCTTAAGTGATTATCAAAATTGTGTCAATACTTTCCCGTCTTTTTAGATACGTATATCATCATACTTTGGCATTTTTTGAGCGCAATCTATTAATGAAAAATGTGAAGAACAATAATGTGTCAATTCATTGCTATCTCTTTAGGCACTTTTGGAAAGCAATCTATCTGCATGCCTTAGGCATGCAGAAATTGGATGTTATTTCCAAAGGTCTCTTCTATGTATGACAAGAAAGTTGCAATTAAGGTCACTTTTTAAGGTTGCAAAGCGTTCACGGAGCATGGCTAGTTGTTGGGGTTGCCTAAGGTCTTAATGACCCCGGGGCGACGAGAACGACGATTGCAGACTCGCTGCAAGAATCTCGAGGAGGACGGACAACAAAAAAGAAGTCAGTGCACTAACTTGAACCCGAGACCTTCTGTTGCGAAGCCACTCTCTAGTAAAGTGAACTCAAACAGCGGCAAAAGTAAACACGGACAAAAAAGTAAACAAGGACCATTTGGACGACATCCTAGCTTCGCAAAAATTTGCTAGGTGCCTTGAGGGGTCACATATTAAATTTTGTGAGTGAACTTGTGTGGGTGTGATGCATCTATCTCTGTGTCTCTTGCACCCCTTTCGTAAGCTACAACTCTATGTTACAATTTACAAGTAAGATAGGTTGTTGTTGATCGAATGTCATTTTCATATTTGTAGTCTTCACTTTTTATCTTTCTTGGGACTTACTTTACTTGTGAGAAAAAGTAAGTCCCCTTTTGTTCGACTTACAAATCGGTGCATAGAAAATGTGTAGACTTTTTTTCTTTTTTTTTGGGGGGGCAAAACTCACAATTGAGAGTGATTGTACAAATAAGCTTCAAGCTCAGGTCGAGCCTTGAGGGACAGAGAGTTACATTCGAGCTTAGTTACAAATATTTAGTAGCTTACTATTGCGTACAACTTCTTTACAAAGTCGGGATCGACCGGATGGTGAGGGTTGCCCTAAGCCAATCATCTGAGCTATGCTTTTTACTTACCACATATATAATCTCCTTACTTTCATGAACAATCTCTAAGAAGCTAGCCACAGAGAGGTCGCTATCAAAGACACGATAGTTCCTAGTCATTCAGATATTGCTGAAGAAACAGTATCTTACAATTTGAGTACAAATAAGAAGTGTAGAACTTCAAAACTGTTTGCCACCTAGGCACAAATCCCTTTTGAAAAATCCTATCTTCCACATACTCTATATCCATTTTCACATCTTTCATGCAAGGCCTTTGATAGCCGAGAATTCCAAGAAAAGGTGGTCGAGGTCTTCGGTAGCCAATCTGCATCCTGAATATCTATCGGGTTCAATCCACGCGCTTGGCGGCAAGCCCCCCATAGTACCTTCCACTGAAATATCTTCATAAACTAATGCCATTGTGGATCCCAAATGTTCTTCGTAACCTCCACCTAACGAGCCTTCAACCATTGCTTCTTCCACTACTTGTTTAAAGGGGCGAACCAATCAACCTCATGAATCAACACTTGATAGATGCCCTTGATATGGGGTTTAGAGAAGCGGTTACTCATGCGCCATTTCCAAGCGTTCCACTCAACAGTACATTCACAAATTGGCATCAGAACATGGTCCAGGCCTTTTACAACCCTGTTGACAAGTATCTTCTCAACGTCGTTGAGTTGAAATTGGGCAACCACCTTGTTCAAGGATTTCCAGCACTTGCTATTTCATAGATGTTGGAGTCCTTTATTATTCATCTTCCTTGGAATTTCTCTCCAATAAGGATTCAAGATAATCCCAACAACTTTAGATAGCCAGGGGGACTAGTGTGAGATGTAGTTATGGAAGTATCTGGTTACTTCACCCCACTCCAGTGGCCCTGATGCCCTGTTGCACTTTGTCACCAGCTCTCTTGTGCTACCACTCAGTCTTTTGTGAGCCCATCCCAGTGTAATCGTTTGTTGTGCCCCTCGACCCTTTTCCATTGACCACCTTCAGAGAAAAGTTTGGCCTTGTCAATCATCCCCTTGGTCATGATAGCCCAAGACTGGTCTTGATTTGCGATTGAGACCACAAACTTGGCACACGCGGCCTCAACATGAACAACAAGGTTGAGAATTCCAAGGCCACCTTGGAGCAATGGACATGCGATACCTTCCCATTTTGCCCATTGCCAAGGTGCCGAGGCTTTAGTGTTGTTCCTCCATAAGAATCTTTTAACTAGTTTCAAAAACTCCTTCCAGTTACATTTGGCTATTTTGAGGAGCGGGCTAGTGAAGGCAATATAGGGAATCCTAAATGAACTGATCACTCTGACCCTCCTCTGGAAGGGAAGCAACACATACTCTCACCTTCTCATTTTCCTCTAAATCTTCTCCAAGACCCACTGGAACCTTTGCTTGTGGGTAACGTCCACCCCTAAGGGGGGCTCTAAATGTCTAAAAATCTTACCTTTAGATACAATCTCCCCTGACCAGACAAATGGGTCAAATGAGCCATTGTTCGTCAGGGAGATCAGTCTAGACTTCTCAATATTACATTTTGACCCAAAAGCCACAGCAAATGTCTACACAATCTCTAGGGCCTTCCTGAGCACCTGAGGGCAGGCTTTCAAGAATATGAGGAAGTCGTCCGCAAACATCTTGGCCTGGAGCTGGTTGTTATCGGGCAAACTCAACCCTTGTATTTTCCCTCGCTCAACAGTAGCTTTGAGCATCTTTATCAGGGGATGTGATCCAATAGCAAAGAGAAGAGGGGCCATAGGGCATCCTTGCTTGATCCTTCTTTTGGCTTCAAAGGAGCCCACAATTTTATCATTGAATAAGAGCTTAGTTTGGCTACCTGCACCCAGAGTGTGAACAAGCTGACAGAGGTGCAACCCAAAGCCTAGTGATTTCATGACATCTTCAATGAAGGACCACACAACCCTATCATAAGCCTTGTCCATATCTAGCTGAAGCAAAATGCACTCCTGCTTCTTGAAGGCTGCGTACTCAATGCCAACCATTGCTGTCAAGATGTTGTCATATATTGACCTTCCTTTGATAAACCTGTGTCGATGAGGGGAGATGACTCTGTCAATGAGGGGGGCCATTCTAAGAGTGAATGCCTTGGCAATTATTTTGTATGCCATCGACATCATAGTTATGGGACGCCGGTCCTCAGTTGCGAGCAGCAAACCTGTTTTGGGATAGGCTTGATAAGCCCTCTTTTCACACTGAGATCCAAGGACCCCTGGACCAGAGCCTGGTTAGCCATCCATGTGACCGGGACCTTGAGGTCCTCCCATAACTCTCCAAAGAATTCATTGGTTAGACCATCCCAACCAGGGGATTTCTCCTTGCCAAGAGCTTGCAATGCAAGTGAGCATTCATCTTTCGAGAGGACCACCTCAAGATGATTGGAAAGCATAGCTTTCCATTCCACAATTCATGCAAAGGATGTCTAGCATTTTACTCGGCACCAAGTGGAGACCCATGAAAATTTTCCCTATATACATGATGCATGATAGAAGAACCTACCTACTTTCTATGTGGGTCGTGGGATCAAGCCTGCTATGAGGGCTATAAGGTGAGGATTTAATGGGAGGAAGTGGGGTTTACAAGGAGCTTGCTGCTCTCTAGCAAGAATAAACATGGAAAAAGATTTCAAGTCAAATTTACAATTTTAAATTTCTTGAAGAAGTCACTTAAGGTTGTTCACACTTGCTACCAAAGTTTGGCTAGCACAAGTGCCTACCTACATGGGAACCAGTAGTACCAAAACAATTAGTGGGTTGGAATGCAGATTCATAAAGCCACTGGAAGCCAAGACTTCTCCCCCAAGAGCTTGCAAGTTTTGAACTTAAGATTTCATCCCTCAAAACATAGCACCCAACCAATGAATTGAATGTTTCATGCTGAATATTAATGTGGTTGTTAGCTATTTTACCTCCGGTTATTGTTTGGTGTGTAACTACATCCTCACTCTTCTCAACCTTGGATGGGTTGGGGATTGAGCTCTCTAAGTTGCCTGAGCAGCCTCAAATTGTGCAAGAGGCAAGAGTCACAGTACCCTTAGCCAAACCACATTTGTAGATATCAAACAAATTTTGGAAATTTCAATGTTAATCCCCCCACCTCTCTCTCTCTCTCTCTCTCTCTCTCTCTCTCTCTCTCTCTCTCTCTCTCTCTCACACACACACACACACACACATATTTATATACATAGGCATATCTATATGTGTGTGTGTGTGTAGGCATATTTACATACACAATAATAACTAACATATATGTAGATATACATACATATACATGGGGGGAATAGCTTTATATGTATTTATGTAGATATACACACAATCATATACATGGGGGAAATAGATTTATATTTAGAGATTTTTTTTAATAATGATAGAGCTTTTTTTACAATTTCACTTCTTAGAAAACAAGTGATATGAGAACATACTATCTTATAGAACTAGAGACATCATTAAACCTATAAACTTAGAGAGAATAGGGAGACCATGAGAGAGAACCATGTTTTATGTGGCATATGAAGATAAAAGTAAAGAGCAAAAGATTTTGTAAATAGCTTTCAGTGAGTGAAAGGCCTAGCATTTGAGGGTGACGACTACCCCTCATCCGAGCCAACCCCTACCTCCCTAACCTAGGGAGAGCCTTGTGCATCATCCGTGTGTGGTCGTGCCACTAGGTTGTTCCCACTTGTTTGTGCTTGACTTCAAGACCTTTGTCCTAGCACTAGACACCCCTTGGAGAAGAGTTATAAATACTTGAAGACGTCAAAAACAAAAGTAGGAAATTGATTCTTAAGTACACTAGTGTTTTCCCAAGTGGCACCTTCCTTAGGTCTATCTTTTCACTTGACGAGAAATTGATGGCGAACATGATTGAGTGTTTGTAAATTGTGATGATCCAAAATCTTTTGTGGTTTGTGAGGTTGAGTGGGTGTCTCAATTATGTCAATCAAAATCTCTAAATCAATAACATATCTACCTATCCTATCCACTTTTATAAATGGCTAACATGATCTACCTACACTATCCACTTTCATAAATGGTTGACATGGAAGATGGGATGAATTCATGAATGTTCTGGTAATCTAATTTGTAAGCATTCATATCAGACTGCTTAAGAATCTAGAATGCTTAAGAATCTAGAATGGACCACAATACCTAGGTGAAAGTTTAGGTGTAAGGCCAATTTTCAAACTTTATGAATACTTTGGAACCTTCAGAAACACCCATTCTCCCTTAGTGAAGGAGACTTGTCTACATTTTGCAAAATTTTTCTTGCAGTCGTAAGGTTTCCTATAACATTACTTTTATCAATCCTCAACATATCAAAATGTTCCTTTAAGAAATCCTTAGCCAAATGTATACGTTCATTGGCTAATCCTACAGTAGCTAGAGACTTGTTGGAGAATGAGGTTGATGACCATACATTAGCATAAATGGACTAACTCCTATCGAAACATGCTCTTGAAGGAACTTTGTCCATCTAATCTTTTGATCCTACAAATCTATTTGATTGGTAAACCACTTAATGCTGTCATGGTCAAACTTTGCACCATATAAATAATGCCTCCATTTGCGAAGGGCATGTATAACACGTACAATTTTTTCTTGAGTAGTTTTGTTAAACACTATATAATTCCTTACTTTCAAAGGCAACTAGTCTATCCCCTTGTAGTAGTGCCACACCAAATAGCCTTATTGCTAGCATCAATCTCCAAAATAAAAGGTTTTCTTGGATCAATGATGTTCAATAGAGGGTAGTAGCTAAAGCTATTTTAAGCTTGTCAAAGCTACTCTATTGTTGATGACCCTTTATAGTTATCTTTGTATAATTTTGAATGAACTTGCAGTCATAGTCAGGCATGCCCAAATAATTTTGAAGCTCTTCCAGATTTTTAAAGAAGGCAATTTCAAATAGCAACAACTTTGATATGATCCATCTTAAGACCCTCAATCGAAATAATATGGCCAAAATGTTGCACCTCTCTTCGTATAAAAGCACATTTGCTCTTCTTTGCTATAAGGCATGCTTCCTCAACAAAATCAAAACTTTGTCGTAGATGTTCAAAATGTGTTTTCTTAAAATAGTTATAAATAAATATGCAATCTAATAAAACAACTACAAAGACGTAGGACGGTGTCCATAAATCTCATAAATGAAGTTGGAGCACTGTCAACCCAAAGAATAGAATAGAATACTCAAAATGTACAAAAATGTTTGGAAAGCTATTTCTCTTGCATCAATTCATAATTGATGATATCCAGATCTCAAATCAATCTTTTTGAAGTATATAACCCCATAGAGTTGATCAAAAAGCTCATCCATTCTAGACATAGGATACTCATTCTTTATGGTAACTTTATTTAGACCTCGATAGTCCCCACACATTCGCATAGAACCATCCTTCTTCCTCACCAAAAGCATTGAGGATGCCCATAGAGAAGAGCTAGGTCTAATGAATCCCTTTTTGATATACTCATCTAGCTAGCATTCTACTTCCTTAGCTTCACTTTGACTAAGCCTATATGTTGTTTCGCTTATAGGTTTGTTATCTAGTTGCACATCTATATTATGTTGTATTTCCCTCACTAGAGGTAAAATCAAAGGCAAATCATATGGAGAAACATAATTATATTCGTGCAAAACTTTATTAAGCTCATCACTTTGAGAAAATAAATTGTACTTACCTTCTTCATGTACAGAGAAGCTAGACAAGTAGTAACACAAAGGAGCATTCTTTATTTCATTTCCTTTCCATAGAAAATTGCAAGTAGGCTATACATATGATAGAAGAAGATGGTGTCCTGCTCTCCAAAAAATAAGAGATGATTACCATCATTCTCAAACTAGAGAGTTTTATGCAGATAACTATGCTTCAAAGTAGGTCCTAAGCTATACAAGGTTACTCATGCCCGAGAACCATATTAGGTCTTAACATGTTCATAACCTAAAAGTTGATGTTCATTGGATGGCCCTAGACTTTCAATAGCACATCCTTAACCATAGTGTCCCAAACATATGAGCCTAACCATTGCATAAGAGACACTATGTCATTGTGTGTACTCTTTGTCTATGGAAGCTGCAGTTGCTTCACAAAAGCATAATTGACAAAGTTATGAGTTGCCCCATCATCGATAATTATGTGCACCTTGTTCTCATTTATGTATCCATGAAGGAAAAACTAAATCATGTAGACCCACTAGTTGGTGCCACATTGTAGCTACAAGAAAAATCTCTCAAGTGCCTCCGTGGAGTGAGAGACTTCCACTTGAGCAAAATGAGAAAATGGATTCAACTATAGTAAGTAAACAATATGCACGACCGCCTTGTCCTTACCTTTAATTGCCTCTTTGTCATAGACATTGGCCTTATCCAGCTCTATGCTTATGTTCAAAGGACAATCCCACTTGGTATGCTTGTTGGAGAGATGCTTGAAGCATAGATAATCCTTTTTTGCCTTGGTAAAATATGTTGTAGACAAAGATCCGCAAGGGCCCTTAGACTTCTTTGCAGCTTCTTGATCATGAGAAAGATACCTTGCATTCATGGTTGTGGTTGTTGTCAGAAGAAGTGTGATTATCTGGTGCAATCCACCAAGCTTGTAGCCCTTTCTCATTTGCATATAAACTAATGCTTTAGAAATAGAATCTTCCAAAGTTTTAGGATGCAAGCTTTAACTTTTGAGTGCAATCCTTATAGAAATCCCCAAAAGTTGTGAAATTTGTTGAGGATATCCAACTTGAGGATCACTTCTCTATACATAGAAACATCATTGGTCAGAAATGATGTATACATGGAGCATTCATCCCAAGCTTTCTAGTTTATGTCATCTTCATTGCTAGCAAGAAACTTCTTCTGAAACATAACTTGGAATCACTGCCAGGTTGTAGGCTTTTTGTATGGCTCCAATGACATCCACGAGTTGTAGGCCTTGCCTTCAAGTGCTAAACTCAATTCAAGAGAATGGAATACATCTAGAGTGGCACGCAGGTGATGGACATTGGTCCACTCGTGCAAAAGCGTATTCACTGCATCTTTGTTCCTCTATTTGTCGTCACCTCTATACATTGGCAACTTTAAGTCCTTCATCTAAGATAAAGTCTTCTATTTCTCCTACTCTATCAAAAGATATTCGGATGATGGTGGTCTATCATTGACCCCTTGAAGTTGTTAACTAGCTTTGTGAGCGTAGTTAAGCTGGCAATGATGGCCACCAAATTCATTTCCATTTGATTTGTGCAGCAGAGGAGAGCATTAAACTCTTAAATATCTACAAATCCATGGTTGTCATGCAGTCCATCGTTTTGCTTAGGCCACATAGCCACCATGGCCGCATGTGTCACCAAAGGCAAAGTAGTGTCAAACTCAATTGTGTGATTGGTTGGAAGCAATTGATTTGATGGCATCTTTTCATGCTTGAAATGTGAACTTTTTTGTGGAATTTAACGATTTCATAGATATGATTTTCTAAGTTTTACTTGCTTGGATGCCTCTTGAAGGAAATTTACATATATCTCTCAAGAAATCTGAGCTTCAAAAAGGCTTTGAAGAACTACTATGTGGGGAAAACCTCCTTGGAGGTGGGGTGGAAAAAAAAAGCCCCTTAATGTACCCCTACAAGGGGTGCCCAATATGAAAGAAGCTTGAACTCAAGGCTATGGCATGGAAGGCAGTCAACGACAACGCAAGAGAGGGTAGAAGAGCTTGTAGCACCCATTGTGAGCCTCAAAGAAGAAGTGAAGATTGCTCAACTTGCCAAGATGGTCCACTTTGGAGCCACTTCTGTCTACTTTCACATAGTCAACCTCATTGCTTCCCTTGTGTGTAAGGGCACCTTCATGCCACAGCTATCGTATGCACTACTCTAATACCATTAAAATGCCATGCAAAAGCCATGGCTATCATCTACACTGATCTGACCTTTGAGGGTGGCAACTAACCCTCCTCCCAACCAACCCCTCCATATTTGTACAGCCCTTGGCCTAGGCAAAGCCCCCATTGTGTTGTCCATGTGTAGTCGTGCCCACGTGCCCATGCTTGGGACCTTAGGATCTTTGTCCGTCGTCGTTCAGAGCGAGAAAGACACCAAGAAATCTAGAAGACATAGAAAGAGAATCGGGAGTTTGACGAGAGAGAACTCTCTTTATGAAATTTACACAATATAAGTATGTCTTTTGATAGCCTTAAGCAAAACAGCAAGTCTAGCTTTAAGCAAAGCTCTACATGTGAAAGGCAAGCATACAATCTTGTGTAAGCAAACATTCTACAGATACCCAAATTTCCAAATACCCAAAATTTGTGTGAAAGGTTTACAAAAGGTGAGGGACACTCCCCTATTGAAATTCAGAAAGTGGACATCTTATTGTTCTATGTCTTACATGTCGTTTGAAGTTAAAGGTTCCATAACTCTTGGGTGATTTAGATTAAAATGCAAACCATAAATTTGTAGTGTCGGTTGACCTAGTAAGGGGTACCCGGCTGGGGAAAATCGGACAAAAGATGGAATCACGCAAGATGTTGTTTAACGCTGAATGGGAGGTGTCATCGGGCATCGAAGCAGGCAGAGAAACAGATTTGTTTTGGAGGCGGGGGGGGGGGGGGGGGGGGGGGGGGGGGATGACCTCAGCAAGCGCGGCGAAAGCCGCGCGCAGTGAAGGTGGGAGCTGTGGGCGTATTTCCTTTCTCAAGTGTATGGGTTGCACAACTTGATAGCAGCGAGGCGATGTTGGGTTGGCTTCGTGGGCATCATTGGAGTCGAATTGCGTCCGTGGTCTGCGTTCGAATCCCCCGCCTACCTTTTGTAGGGATGAGACCAATGAGAGAGATCTCAAATGAGCAAACGTTAGCGGATATGGAGGAGGTATTGTACGAATGAACGAATATAATATATACAGAGTTAATATGTGCCTCTAATCATTTTTGCATTTCTTTTGATAGGAATCTGTCAAAAAATTCTTTTGATAGGAATCTGTGGAGATGCTTGTTTCGCCTTTGAAGGAGAAAAGAGGGGAAACGGCACGTGGCACGTTGGGTAAAAGGGTGTCTCTCTCTCTCTCTCTCTCTCTCTCTCTCTCTCTCTCTCTCTCTCTCATTCTCTCTCCCGCGTGTCTTTGTCTGCGACACGTGTGCAGAAAAGATGGAGCGTGGCGCGTGGACAGGAGCAGGCACAAAGTGACAGAGTGATGCGGGAGGCGGTAGGACGAGCAAGGGAACGTTTTTTTATTTTGAATGTCCGTCACGATGCAATATGTAGCCTGTCGCCTTGCTTTGCGCATTGCGATAGTGCCTAGGCAAGCGAGGGAGGTCGGCGATGCAGTGGAGCAGCTAATGGGGATGCTCTTGCTGATTGCAGGTGGACGGGACGTGAAAGCAAGGCATCGAGATGCCACCATCCGGGAGAGGAGCGTGAAAGCAAGGCATCGAGATGCTCATGCGGGAGAGAAGCAGATATGCATGAGAGACAGAGTTGGAGGTGTCCTTTCGTCCTGCAATTGCATGGCTGGTGCAGAGAGAGGGGGAGGGAGGGAGATTGGGATCAGTGCACAGGCATCGCTGATCCCAATCTCCCTCCCTCCCTGTCTCTCTGCACGGTTTTAGAACCACATCCATTGATATATTTGTTCTTTATGTGCTACATCTTTGAGAGATTTGTTCTTTATGTGGGAATGACATTTTTCATTGTTAACCAAACCAAGACATTTGCAATTGCAATGTATTATTGGCATTCTTGTGATGGCCGACATGGTTCTATGAATTTTTATCTCCAATACCTTATGTGAACCTAGTATGTGTCCCCAATCTTCGAAAGCAGCTCAAATTACTAGGAATCTCGTGAGATACTGGATTTCGGCTTGGCGTCAAAAGGGAGAGAATGGCACGTGCACAAGGGGGAAGAGGCGGCAAAGAATGCAACATATAGAGAGGCAAGTAGTAAATGCCATTTGTCAGCACGAGGACAGAGGAGAAGGAATTTTCTCGTCGCGTTTGCACACCCGGAGAGAGAGAGAGAGAGAGAGAGAGAGAGAGAGAGAGACAAAGAGTTTTTTTTTGTTTGTTGCGATTGTGCGGCTGCATCTGAAGAAGCTCGGAGGAGGAGCAGTCGTCGCCTTTGCACACCCGGAGAGAGAGAGAGAGCCAGAGAGTATTTTTTGTCTGTTACGATCGTGTGGCTGCATCAGAGCAATCCGTCGCTGAAAGCAGAGAGAGAGAGAGAGAGAGAGAGAGAGAGAGAGAGAGAGAGAGAGAGAGAGAGAGAGAGAGAGAGAGAGAGAGAGAGAGGGGGGGGGGGGGGGGGGGGGGGGACGTCCACTCGGCATTGAGAACAAGCCCTGGCTTGTTTAGAAGCTTAGAAAAGATTACGTGGACGGAATCTTGGCAACTAATGAATGCAAAATTTTGAATTAGACCTAGTATGTCCTCCATTAAAAAATTAAAAAAATTGTAATAGTTGGGTAATTGTAACATAGACATACTGAGGCTCTTGATTGACATTATTATAATTTCTTATATTTGCAAAAATAAAAACTTCTTTAGACCCATGTCGTGTCTCAAAATTTATTTGCCTTAGTCTGCTCTTTGCTTTGGTTTTCTTAAATCCATCTCAAAACCTAGCTTGTGGTAGCTACATGCATGACATTGTTTCTTTGTCTCCATTAAGAATAGGTTGCTCAAAAAATGGGCTACTAGCCATAATTGGGTAATCATCGAGGAAAAAAAATCGAGTGAAGACAAATTCAAGCAAATTGATACAAGAGAAAAAATGGTGAAAAAAAATTACGGCATGCACATTACTTTCACTACCACAAATCTTACACTCAATCGATAAAAAATGAGATTTTAGAACCATTATGAAAATTGAATACTCGAGACACAAGCAATCTCATACTCGAAACATGTATAGTTTAATTCCATGTGGAATATCTCCTCTCAAAAGTAGTCCATCAAAATTTGGGCACATAGATTTTGCAAACAAATCAACACACAACCTTGTAAGCCTACGATGCTATCCAAGAACTTCCTAAAGCTTGAAACAACTCCACTTTTGTAAGCAAGCAGAAACAAGTGCCTAAGCAAACAGAAACAAGCAAACTCTCTCTCTCCTCTCAGCTTTGCAGTGCAACACCCTTGAGCTGCCCTCCATTTCCCCTTGCTAGCTTGGCATTGAAATGGTGGAGGAAATGAGAGCAGCAAGCTATGGATGCACCCACTACAACTACATCGATGGCATATGCATTGGCGATGATAAAGTGATGAGCTCAAGCATATCCAACTGCCTCATGACCATCTCAATGAGATTCTCAAGGTATGATTTTTCTAATGACCATGTGAAACAGGTAAATGTTTAGCGGTTGCTTTGCTAAGCTGCATCAAAAGTTGATTTATAGATAGCGACATTCTTTAATGGAAGCTTGGAAGTGCAAATTTCTTGCCTAACAAGTCTATCATGATTAGTAAATAGAAATGATATGACCCAGAGCCAAATGCAAGCTCTTCGGCATAGGAAAGGCTCAAGTCTCAGGTGTATTTGCCTACTGCATGCAGATATAAAGTCATGACGCAACTATTTCGTAAATGCTCCTAAGTTGTGAGTGCTCTCACTGCTGAAAACACCCAAGGTCATGACACAACTAGATAATCATCTAATTTCAAGAGATCCAAGCCAATATTGAAAGAATCTTTTAGTCCTAGCTCACATAACGGAGATTTACAGCTTCCAAAGCATGCCCGATCTCTGTGGTTGCTCTCTAGGCACTCACAGACACAATAAAAGAGGAAAGAGGTGCAAATTTAGTTCAGCTTCCAAGCGCTCTCTCTCTCTCTCTCTCTCTCTCTCTCTCTCTCTCTCTCACACACACACACACACACACACACACAGTGTCTCACTCTCTGTGAGGGTTTCTATTGGAGAAAACTCCCTCTCTCTCTCTCTCTCTCTCTCTGTGTGTGTGTGTGTGTGTGTGTGTGTGTGTGTGTGTGTGTGTGTGTGTCTCTTTTTTTTTCCTATCCAAAAATCTAATTCTTCACTAGTTTGAGGGGATAATAGGTAAGATGATTCAAAGAACCATACAAGATGCATGACCACAACGTGATGGGAAAAACGATTGAAATGTAAAAGGCCACAAATTAGTGACATATAGAATAGTGATAATATTAATCGTACCATGGTGCACAACTTGGCAAGATGGAATAAGATCAGACATGAATGTCATCTAGTATGCAAGTGCTCCCTTTTTAAATCACCAGCCACTTCCTGAGCGTAGCTCTTGTCACAATAGTCAAAAATCAATTTACAAATGAAACTATGATGTTGCACTTCCTTCACTCGACCTAAATGATGTAGCTTTTCCAGTTTTGGAAATGGTAGAAAGAACATCCTCTAGCTTGAAGTTCCATTTCACAGTAGTATCTACCCTTCCATGTTCCCAAGCACCCTGTTCATTGCATCAATACAACCTTGGTGAGTCATTGCCACTTTCAATTCAACTTTCTGCGTGGGGGTTGCAATGTCCAGCCCCCCTTCTCTCTCTCTCTCTCTCTCTCTCTCTCTCTCTCTCTCTCTCTCTCTCTCTCTCTCTCTCTCTCTCTCACACACACACACACACACACACACACACACAAATGGTGATTCGCATCAAACAAGGCAGGAAGGAGTTGAGGGCAAGGTTTTCCGCATTCCAAAGGAGGAGACAATGATGAGTCCATGTGAGCTCGCAGCAGGTAAGTTTTTCTTCCCGCCTCAAGAGGCTCCCAATATTGTTGTCGCGTCGATGGCCACCATTTTAGCAAGAAGCTTGCCTCCAAAGACAAGAAAATCAGTCTCTGGAAAGACGACCTCCTGCACATACGCCAACGCCTGCTTCCAACATGTTTCTCGAGCTCTATTGCCATCATTTGGCCACAGACCGCTGGTGCAGGCTCAACATCGTCGTCGTCGCTTCAATTTTGTAGTTTTTGCAACTATGAGGCACAAGAGGAGGAGGATGATAATGACATACTAAGCTATCTCCCTCGTCCCTGCGGCAAACTGTTTCCTGCGCCCCTTTCTCTATAGCTCCTTGGTCTGCTGTTGCAACCAATCCGTGTCGGCGCGGACTGGTTGCAGCAGTAGACAAAGGATATATTGTAGCATGCCTAGCTGCAAACACTGCATATGGCGGACTAGTTGCAGTAGTAGACCAAGGATATATTGTAGCATGCCTAGCTGAAAATGCTGCATATGGCATCGGTAGTTTCTTTATAAAAAAAACCTTGAGCATGAGGCTGAGTTTGGGTTGGGCAACACAAAAGCAGTGGTTATGGTGGACATGATACTAGAAGTGAATACAACAGCTCTCGCAAAAGAGATGATGATGATCTCTCACGTTTACAGCAGCCGAGAGATGGGAATTGACGAGTAGAACAAAGCAGACACCATGCCAAAAGACCTGGCATTGATCATGGCGTGGAATTCGACTGCAGCTGACTACCATCTTAGACTGTCTGGCCATTCGCCATTCCACATTAGCGCTGTAGGGCCGTCTTATCAGCACAATGCCCATAATGTTGTGATTGCCTTGGGCTGCTGCACCACAAAACCAAAGCCGCTCGGCTTGAGCGCTATGTCTTTCTACCCCTTGCCATGCACCGGTTGCCCCATATCAACGCTCTAAAATTTCATGTTGCAATCGAAACAATATTGTCACTCTACAAATGGTGATTCACATCAAATTACAAGGCAAGAAATTTTCCTATTGACATGCTAAGGTATCTCCCATGTCCCTGCCGCAAACTGTCGCCCTCGCCCCTTTCTCTATAGCTCCCTGGTCTAGTGTTGCAACCATCCGTGTCAGCACAGACTGGTTGCATCAGTAGACCAAGGATATATTGTAGCATGCGACGCCATATGCAGCTTTTGTAGCTAGGGTAGTTTCTTTATTTAAAAAAAGCGTTCAAATGATATGTTGGCTCAAGAATCATTAAACTTAGAGTTGCGTCCCATGTAGGCAATGTTTGGGAAAATCAAGAGTTGATTGGGGACTCGATGGCTAGTCCCATGTAGGCAATGTTCAGGAAATCATTTTTTGAAACATACAAAATTCCTTTCCTTGGATTTTGCAAGAGGAAGCTTTATTTTTCAGACTTTTAAAGTAGTTTTCTCTATTTTGAGGTGAAATTTATCCTTTTCCTTGCCCTCATCAACAAACATTTCTAAAATTGAAGCCGGCACGATATTAAGCTGAGACACATTTTTCATGAACACTGGTTGCAGGACATGCAAGCCATGCTCTGTAAAAAAGGTATGGGATGTTGGGAGACGCTCAAATATAGCCAGTTTTGCAACATCTTTTGCGAAGCATTGTGGAGCATTGGAAGTTTTGCCTATTTTTGCAAATTTTATGGCGATTGTAGTGCTTCAACAAGCCCTCGTAACCATTGCACACACTCCACAAGATTGCAATTCTTTAGTGGTTCCAACCCCCATAGCTCCTACAAAAATTGATGGGCAGTTGAGCAGGATGGGGCTCTCATAAACTTATATAATCCGCAATCAACAAGGAAAGATCTCAAATGCTAGGTAATCTCAACTACTAATTGATTAATTTTTTCTCACTAACGCTTAGGCCCTTGGTTGGGGTTGCACACCTTCTACTCTGAGGTACCTTTTAATACTTTGATGAATTTCTACCTATAGGAGAGTGAATGCTAGAGCCCTACGCTAATGGTATAGACCACTATAAAATACTATGTTGTAAGCACTTGGGAGTCATTTGATAGGTTGGGAAAGTGCCCTTGGAAGACTTTTGGAGACTATCTATGGAAAGGTATTCCAAGTAGATAATATAGATGGAAAGTGCTACAACAGTAGACATAGGTGCCTTCAACTTATCACAAGCATCGATGCCTCCGTTGTAACAGTACTTCCACGACTGACACAGAATGGTTTCGACACTTGCAGCAAACTGAGCTTTTTCATTTGCTCCATGATTGAAGGGATTAGGACATTTATTTGTTCCATTGAATAGATTTCTCTCTTTAATGTGACAAACTTTTTGATGTTATGAATGCAACAACTTGTCTTCTTTCTTGATGATTTTGCTGATAAGTAGAGTGACAATATTGTTTCTGGCTTAGAAATTCTTCATAGCTCCCAAATAGCTAGCAATTGGTAGTCACATTGAGCACTTGAACATGGGAAGACTTGTGATATGGATAGGCTAGTTGTTGAAGGGACTTGCTTGATTATTTTGTTGCTCAGAAATTCTCGCTTGCCAATTTGTATAACCCCCATAATTGTTTTCACTACATTGCCCACTAGCGTAGATGTTGGGGTTCTTCCCACTAAGACTTTATATTGAAACTTTGCTATGTTTGACCATGTCCCAAGGTAGCATCCAAAATCAAACCCTAGGTACTTTGCACACTACATATACACATTCATAACATTTGTTACATGCATCAAATAAAGATATCTTTTAGGTCCCACCTTCTCTAGCTAACCAACTAGCATGAACACTCTTTAATAGATCGGCATTTGGGATGTGAGCTCTATCCCTGATGTAACATCCGATCTTGCCACCATGTAAACCAACACTTAATATGTCTTATGTTTTTCTAATGGAATCCATTAGCTTTTTTTTAATCTACTTGGTGTTCTACACGTTTTCTTGTCTTTGAGAGCCCATGATTGACACAATGCATGTGTGTATTTCTAAAATGAGGCAACACATATTTCTTTGTGTATTTTGAAGCCTTTACTCTCAATGGATTAGACACAAACACTCTCTTCTTTCGAAAAGGGATTCAAGATCTCCATTAAAACAACTTTTCATGGCATGCTTCTTGTCACATTATGGCATTAAGATTTCTCTAAAATAATATTTATGGTGTAGGGAATGGTCTTCTGGAGACCATTCCTTGTAATAACAGCGACCACGTGGCGACTGGCGAAGGTCGGGAGCCACTGTGGGAACTATTATTATAGAGGAATGGTCTCTAGAAGACCATTCTCGGCCGTCACAGGTCCAAGGGAGGGGGGCCGACTGTCGAAGACTGCAGAGGACACTCAACATTAATTGCATTGGCGTAGCTACCAATGATTGGTTCAGAAGGTGTAGTTATGTTTGTTGAGATGTCTCTAGTCTACTGGTTCCATGCAAAAAAAACGGGTTCCTTGCGTTGACCTGGTCGCCAATGATTGGTTGTAGATTTGATAATTACGTCTGCTGAGTTGTCTTAAATCCAGCGGCTCCATGAAAAGATTACGTGATTTAATAGGCACTAGATGGAGGGCCAAGATGCTCAACCCCCCTCCCCTGGACTGTGACGGATCAACTTCTTCCTCTTTTGTCTCATATATTGCAATGACCATGAGACTCCTCAAACTGTAAGAACATTAAATGATCGTGAAACTCCTAAAATTGTAAGTACATTAGAGAAAGTACATTAAATCTTTTGAACCAATTCTCCTCATTCCATTCATAAGATCTACTCATGAGCCCTTTTCTTTCATAGACATGCTAAAAGGAAAGCATCCTTCTTCGGACTCACTACCGTGAAACTCATGCAATATAATCTTTATTGTGAATTCTTTTAATCTCTTCATAAGGGGTGATGAATAGCTTGAAAAATCAAGAGTGCATAGTCAAGTAATCATGTGTTTTATTACATACCATTTTGTGCTTAGCATCTTCTCGATTAAGTCTTGCTTCTTTGCCACCTCCATATTTGATGCATTAACTCTTCAATTTGCTCCAATTTTCTTAAGAGGTCCCTATGAAGCCTTTGCAATGCCCATTACAAAACGTGATCCATAGTGCTTGTTTTCTTCAGTAGTAAGATAGGCCATGATTGCTTCATCATCACTATTGCTATCATCAGAGAGCTCTTCACTACTTGAAGAGCTCATAGATTCTTCTTCATAAGTATCCTCTTCTTCATATGTATCTTCTTCCAACCAAAGTGGTCTTCTACTTTCTATATCAAACTTCTTACAATCACCTTGCTTGTTATGCAAAGTGATTACTCCCTTCTACCAATCTTGTTTAGCACCAACAGCATGTAGCCATGGCCTCCCCGAGATCATTAGAAAGACCCCCAAACCTATTGACATGACATGCAAATTCACATGAGTCTTAACATTGAAAATTTTACTTTTAACACTTAGTTATTTGACAATTTTTTAAGCCAAATCAACAACGAAAGGCTCCTATCATGGGTAATTTGTGTTTTTTCACACAAGACTGTGTAATAACACAAACTTGTGCTCCTCCACCCATGTATGCATTTTGCAAGTGTTAGTGATGATGCCATGCTTTAATATTTGGACATGTATAGGTAGCTCTTGTACACTCAGAATATGCCCTCAACATCTTTGAGGATCTTTATTTGTTGTGTTAATAAGAGCCTTCCATTGCCATTTCAATTTTGGTACTAATTCCATCTTTTGGTACTAATTCCATCAATTGACTAAAGACGTATCCACCTCTTGAGTAGCAAGATTTTCTTGCAAGCTATAACTAGCTTGACCAACCCCCAATAGAAAACCTATCAGTTGATACTTTTGCACTAATATACACTTCTTTTTAACATTTGTATCATCACCATCCCCATGATGCATAAGATATGATTCATTCACCTTATTTTTACTCTAATGTGACCACACTAATGACTTTGTCTTTCCTTTTTCTTCCTTTTGAGTCCACTAGGCCTTGTGGCATCTTGGATGTCAACTACATAATCATTGGCTAAATTTTCTACCCATAAGGTAAAAGAAACATGTCTCCACTTGCACAAGGAGGCTTGTTGCAAATGAAGCCATACTATCCTAATTCACCACACTAATGGTGTGGGACGTGTGCCTAACCTCACTATCCTATCTTATTGCGGTATTAGTGAGAACCACAATTAAATTGTCAATCCATAGGATGAAGATGAGTCGACTAGTGCATAGAGGCTACAAGAAGGTGTCAATCTCTCGGAAAACAACTAACAGCTCGCATCTAACTCATGCTACACTCAAGTGACAGAAATCACTAAAAGCCAATCGCTCATCTGTAAACAAATCACATCGGTTATGGCATCAAATGACATCCAAACATAACGAAACTTCTAGGACATGCTTATAAAACCTAAGCACACATGCTTATGGTTTCAAATCCCTCTTTAGGTCAAGTGCCAAAATCGCGATTATTAACAGCAATGGATTTTTGACCTAGTCGTTTTCGACCGAGAATGCATCTAAATGCTTAGCAATGATGCTCCAATACCCCACCTATGCTTAGTTTTTTATTTGAAAGTGTAAATTCCTAGTTATGATGAAATTAGGCCGCGGGTCGGCGACGCCAAAAGCTACGAAATATCGTGATGTGTTTACGCCAATGCGTAGAGCTCTTACCTGCAGTTGCAATACAACAAACACGACTGCAATGTGACAATCGCGGAGGGAGTAGGAAGCGCGAGAAGGAGAGAGGTGAGCGCCGTTAGCTCATGCTGTGTATTTCATTATCCAAAACTTAATAATAAATTACCAAAATTGGCTTTTATACCTTAGCCAAGGTTTTTGGTGGTCAAAACTAATAATCTGGGAGTTCTACCAAAGATGGATAATAACAGGTTGATACAATTTGGAAGCTTGTAGCCCCAGCTCATCAATTACAAGGTTTATCGGTAAAAATAGGAGTTACAATATTCTCAATTTATCAAAATAATAAGTGTTTTACAATGAGAACTCCGAAAAATGGTATCCATGGTATTTTTGTTAGCTTGCTCTTAACATTCCCCCCTCCTCGCCTGTGTCATCCCTTGACACAACTTTATGGGCTGAAGTAGTCTTCAAACTGGCAGCTTGCGAGGTGGTCTTTAAGCGTTGTTAGAGCCTTTTGATATCTGATTTTCCGTTCCTTATCTGGCACTTGCAAGAACTGCATAGTTACTCTGTTTTTCAGCTCCACTACTGAGTAGCCTACAAATCTTGAGGTCAGATTGTTGATCACTAGCGCAAATATCTTCGTTTGCTAAGTGAAGAATCCCGTGTAGAACGCTTCCTCGAATGCCAGCATATTGTGTGAAGGTAGAAACATGCATTTGGCGTAGAAGCCATAGAGGACTTCTTCGAAAGGTTGGCCATTGAAATCATAGCACAAACCTTTGTTACCCTCGAGAAATGACATCCAAGGGGCGCCTACTTGCTCTAGCTCATTGAACACTTCGATGCAAGTTGGCAACATTTGGTAGATTTTATAAAGCATAGCACATGACAAATCTGGTAGACTTTTAAAGAATGACATGGTGCCCTTTAGGGCTTTCACCATGTGGAGCAGGCAATCTGGGGTAATTCAGCCAAGTTGGCCGCTTCTTTTGTAGTGCCTCATGTGCTATCCAGGTCCTTACTCTTAGTACAGGACAGAAGGTGGGATCCTTTTGCAGGGCTGCAGGTGCTCTCGTGAACAGAATCAAGTACCTTGGGTTCTTCATCAACGAGCTCAATCTCCACTTCGGGTGGTCTTTATCTACACCCTTGACTTGCATGTCTGTGTAAAGTCTTTCTTTTACTTGTAGCAACTCAACTTTAATCAGAGGGTAGGGCAGGGATTGTTGGTGCCATTGCGTTTGATTGGGAGTGAGTTGTGTGACATTGACAGAATGAAGTACTCTCAGCTCCCAATCCGTTGCTACCTCCCACTGCTCATCTACCTCTTGTGTAACTTTTTCTTTCAGTGCATCTTCTTCAGCCTTTGAGAGCTGGACCATGGGCATTGTGTCTTCTTCTGTAATGGATACTTGAAATTCTTCCTCACCGCTTAGCTCTACTGTGGCCTGTGTCTCTATGTTAGCAAATGATACTCAGGGGATTTCTATCTGAAATGGCTCCGAAGTGCCTGCATCTTCTTGCATTTTTGTTCTTCCTTCTCTCAGTAGTTGGTTGACTCGTTTGAGTTCAGCTATCTCCTTTAGCAGCTCGTCTTCTCTTTGGACCCGCATCAAGGCCAGGTCGCTACAATGAGAGTAATTTCAGCTCCAGCTCGAGGTCTTTATTTTTCTTTTCTAATGCCTTGTAGACTTTGTCTGTTCCCTTGATCGAGGCGACAGCTACATTTTCTCGTATTTGCCGCAAGAATATCGCCTGATCATTGATTCTTTGTTCTAAGTACTGTAGAGAAGCATTGGCCACATCTAACTGTACCTGGATCTTTTTAGCTGATAGAGTGGTAGTTAGAAGTTCATTTGTCACTTCCGTCAACTAATCATCCTTGGCTTTGCATGCATCTGACGGTTTGGTAAGCAACTCACCCAGTTCTTCCATTTCTTTTTGTTGCTTGTCTCTTGCGAGCTGATGCTGTTTAGCTTCCGCTCTTAATTGTTGCACTTGCCTCTGGAGATTGGTGATGACATTAAGTATGTCGTCTAACTCCCCTTGGAGTGCATCGATCACCATCTCTAACTCTTTGGCCCGTGTGCTACAGCCAAGTGCTGCTGAGCGAAGTCTTTTTGTCATCTCCTGCATTTGCTTAGCATATTCGTTCACTTGCAGGGTGAATTCATCATTTGATTGCCAGTCTTTGCTTTGTGTTAATTGCCTTGATGTTTCTGCAGATTCTCTTACCTCTGGCTGCATCATGGCTGTTGGTTGCTGATGTTGCCCTTGTGTCAGCTGATCTTTTCCTTTTGAGGTAGAGACTTGTATAACATCCTTATCTGCTATGTTGAGGTAGAGGGTGTTTCCTCGGCCTCTTGTTCTCTTGTGTGCTCAACTTTTGCGGAGTCCTCTTCTGGTGCAGGACTGGCTCCCTTTTCTATCTCTGGCTCTCTCTCTATTTACTTCTCTTGAGTAGAGACATCTGCTTGTTGTGTTGTTTTCGCTGCTTCTTTCTGTTTAGATTCTTGTGTAGCTTCAGCTGCTTTCTCCTATTCAGCTTCTGCTTCTTTCGTTGGTTCATTTGTTGTGTCTTTAATTGTCAGTGATGGTGGTGGGCTCGGCATTGGTTGATCTTGGTGTTCAAAGACAGGAGAAGAGATGCGGGGAGACACATCACCTTGGGCATGTTGTGCTTCTCCTTGTGTAGTGGTTTCCTCTGCTCTCTTTTGTTGTTCTTCCATCTCTTTTGCTTTTCTCGCCGTTTCTTCGACTTTTTTCAGCTTTAAAGCTTCTACTTCTTGGTACATCCGTTCCAATACTTCAGTGGGTTCTTCAGCCTATTTCCTAGTGTGATGCTTGGTTCTTGGTCCCTTAAGCCCACTAGGAACCCACTTTTCGGGTCCTTTCCTTGTGCTTGGTGGCTGCGCTGGTATGCATGTCCATCGTTCTCTCTTTTCTTCATTATCCGAGCTCTCACTGTTGTGCCATTCCGGCGAGCTTTCAGCCAATTCCTCCTCAGATTTATAGGATCTCTTGGCCAATCTTGTAGCTCGAGGAGATGGTTGAGCTGACATTATCCAATTGTTTTGGTATAGGGCAAGTGGTAGGTTGTCGGCCATGCCAATGGCATGGTATGCAATCCTTGTCAACACCTATGGTGCACCCAGGTATGTAATCTTTCCTTCTTTCTTTATTCCTTTCAAAGTGGTCAAGACGTATTGAGCATGGTCCATCGGTTGCCTGGTACTTGACTTGAGGACTTGTGTGAAGGTGGTGGCAACCGCATGATTGGGCGTGGTATACCTTGGTGGCCTCTTAGCAAGGAAGTGGAAGTGCTGGTGGTATAACCTGGCTGGCTCCTCAACCTGCTTGTGAATAAGGTCCGCAAAGCTGGCCGCGGCGGTTTCTTTTGTGAAAGTTTCGACCGTCTTCCTATGCCTTGCCCTCATTGTCATTCCTTCTATGGGCAATCTGAGTGCCTCTGCTACTATTTCCTTGGTGATAACCACTTCAACTTTATTCCCTTGTGGGTCATAAATATGTGCAGTTCCATCTTCTTTGATAGTGGACAAAAGCTCGTAAGCTTTTTGGAACTCCACTCCACACGGCTCTTGTTCATAAAAATCTATGAGTCCCAGCCATCGGTTAGCATCTTTGGTTTCGGGCTTTGCAGCGACATCATACACTTCTTTTGGTAGGAGTTGCAAGTCTGCCTGATCTCCCTCCTCACTCTTGAATCTGCTAGTGAACACTGTGGTGTGATGCTCCTCAAGCTGTTCCTTTGAGAGATAGGTTGCCTTGGCGGTTTTGACTGAATCTGGGTCCAGTTGGTATGCTGGTAGTGCTTGGAGCTTTTCTTTCTGGTTGAGCTTCTTCTTGTCCCTCTGTTGCTTGCTCCTATTCAGTGAATAGAGTGTCAAAGTTAGCTTGATTTTTCTTTGAAGTGTCCTTTAGTCTGAAATGCTGACAATTTTGGTCCAATTTGCTTTAAATCAATTTTTGAACAAGCATAGATGCATAAAAACATGCAAGGAACAATATTGTAAAGTTCAAACAAAAATTTGTAACCAAAGTAAATAAATGGGATTATATACAGTTGAGTACTTTTTTCAACATTTTGTAAACTTGGCATCACAAGCTTGAAGTATATACCAAATACATAGTCTGAGTGAAATATGGGCTCATTTGGATGCATAGGGTGAAAATGGTACCAGATTTTGGTTTTAGGTCTCTAAAACAATAGATATAATGGAAATTTGAGATTTTGAGCTCCAAATTGGTTCAAACTTGTCTAGTGGGCTTAACACATCATGTACTTTGGATGTTTGATGGTAAAATATCAAAATTTCTCCATTTTGGCTAGAAAGTAAATAATCGCGATTATTAACTTTTCTACCAAAATCAACATTTTTTGGTACAAATTGATTCTAAGCATTGTATAGACTTTGTGTATGTGATATGAGGTGATTTGGATCAAAAAAAGTGGTCCATAACTCAAAATTTGGCTTGCAAAGACTTCTTTGCATTTTTTGACAATTTTTCAAGTTATAGGTGCTCATTTTGGCTCATACTTGATTTTTGGCATGTAATAGGTGTGTACACATGATAGGTGAGGTGATGATACAATTTCCAAGCAAAAATAGTGCAAAAGTAAATAATCACGATTATTTATAACAGTCACAATTTTCTTGCAAAACTTAAAAATTTTGACATAAACACATTTTATACACCTAGAACAAGTCTTAAATTGGATTTGGTCAAGTTTGGTCTTGTCGACATCACTTTGTGCTTTGTCGACTCTGAAATCACCAATTTCTGTGACTACACTGCCTATTGAGTTGGTTTGTCACGTGTGAGGCTTTGGACTTGTCCACAACATAGTCGTGAAGCAACTCATCCAATCTTGGCTCATTTGGAGTCAGTTTGACCTCGTATGTCGAATTTGATGCTTTGTAGCCTTCGAGCCGTTTTTTGCTTTTCGAGTGCTTTGCTTGATTGATTTCATGAAACCAATCATATACATTGTATATAAACCTCATAGGCAAGCTGTCTATGGAGTCAAAACCAATTTCTGGCATCTGCCAAAACTTAGCTTTTCTACTGGGACCCCCTCGACCACTGCCGAATGGTCAACTGATGATATAGAAAGGTTCTATTATGTTAGGATATGCTACAGTTCAAATCCCATCTTATTTGGTTGAGCTGACAGGCCTCTATGGTCAGTTTTTGTCGTAGGTCTTCGTACACTGCTTAGATTCTAGGGGTTTTTCTAGGGGTTTAGACTAGCTACCAGCCGTACAAAATGGATCATTGATGAGTAAAGAACTTGCCCCTCATGTCTCGTGTGAGACGGCGCTGAAAACGGGCAACTGTAGACTCCGGAAAGTATGCACGAAACAGGTCGAAAAGCTCTCTCTACAAAGGTGACAAGTGGAAATGAGGTTGTTTTAGCCTACCTAGGATATCTATACCCGGACTTCCCGAATCATTTTTTTCCGAATTCCCCCATTAGTCCTACTAGGCCGTGAAATCTATGTTAGAGTCAAAAATTTCTCCGATCGGATTCCTGTAGCTCATTCTGTAAGAATTTTGCAAAAGTAGGTATGGCCGTCTAATTTAGGCTTCCTGCTTCCATCTTTCGATTTCATTGAAAATTTTTGTGCTTGTCCGTCTTGTCTTTCTGATCACCACGGTGTCTTCTGTTTTTGCATCTGAGCTCCTTTGCTATTTATTATAAATTTTTGACATGTTTATTGAAAAAATCAAAGAAACTTACAAAATGCGCTAAAAAAGCAAAGTGAAAATCCGATAATTAAGAAAATCCATTGAAAAACACAGCTTTATTGTTTTTGTTGGATTTTTCCATTTTTAAGTCTCTTTATCAAGAAAAATGATGAAAAATAACCAAAAATGACTTTTTTTATATGATTTTCTGATAGTACATACGCTATTTACACTCATCGGAAGATATTATCAGTGAATTTTTCCTTGATGATGAATTATAAGGGCATTATTAGGTAATTTTGTAAAAAATCACACGTAAACATCGAACTTTTTCCTCCCTCTTCAAACATTGCCCTTCATTACTTGATGTCCTTCCACCCCTCCTAGATGGCGTACTCCGAGACGACTGTGTGCATGGGTTGAACAATTGTGTCTATGCATAGCCGTGGTTGGCTCTACCATGCTTTGAAGATCAATGCAATTCAAACCACTATGTTGTGCAAGAGCTGGGTCTTGAGTAATTAACTCAAGGGTTTTTGATGTCGAGGCTTTTTTATGCTGTCTTCCAAAGAGAAAATCTTGTAGCTTGTGTGCTCTTTGTTTGATTGTACCATCAGGATGCTTCAGCACGCTGATTGCCTGAGCTGTTGATAGCACCTTTGACTGTTGTCGAGCTTTTTCTTGCCATTGCTAGGTTGGTTTGCTTGGTGTGGACTGGTGTGGTGGAGTCTTTTGAGACTTAACTCTCCATTGCTTGATTGTTTTTACAGTCTGTGGAGAAGATAAGTGCTCCTTTTTCTGCCAAATCCATTTCAAGTTAGGTTCCTTGCTCGGAGATGCTCGTTTCTATGTTTTGATCCTTGGAACCTTCTTTTGTTTTGTCGGTGATGTTTTGGGCACCCAGATTTGAATCGGCTTATCCTTAAGCTGTGCTTTTGGTACCCAAATTTGCCTGGCTCCTTGCATGCTACTTGTAGCCTTTGCTTGTCGAGAGGATGGAGAAGATTGATTACTTCGTTGTTTGGTCTGCTGATTGCTTCCTTTCCATTCCTCCTTGCTTCGTGCAATTGGAACAATGAGTCGCCCACCTTTAGGTGATAGCTTGAGCTGATTTGTATCCTAATCTGGTACTACTTTGTATGTTCGCATCCAGGGAGTTCCAAGAATCATCGTCTCATTCATGTGTTCATCTGATAAGCATACAAACTGATGAGGACATGAACATCCATGTACTATCACGTTCAAGTTGACTACTCCCAATGTTGGGGTTGGGTTCTTGTTGTATCCTTTGATTGTCGCTATTCCTGCTGTCAAAAGCTGACTTGTTGCTTCCTTGTACGTGGAATAACTGACTGCATTTACTCTAGCTCCTGTGTCGACCAAATCATTTGTGCTATGATTGTTGAGCTGTACTTTGATGCACAGGTACATTCCATCTAACCATTCATCATCTGTCAAAACTGCACCTTTAGGCAATTCCCATTGTCGGTCATCTATCTCCAGAGTGTTGATGGGAATCAATATCTCGTGATTCTTGAGAGCAGCTTTCCGTTTGAGTACCCAAAGCCAAGCTTGTTCTTGGGCTTCATCAATAACCTGATGTTGTTTAATCCTCCTTTGCTTGGCTCCATGCATTCTTTCTAGCAATTTATTGGTTAGCGGCAAATTGTATTTCTTTAAACGGTGTCCACTAATTTAATTAGCCATTGGTTCACCATCTAGGGTGGATAGCTTTACTGCTCCACTTGGAGATACATCTTCAATGATAAACGGTCCGTTTCCATTTTTCTTAAACTTGGTAATGTGTTGCTTAAGGGAATAGACTAAAACTAAGTCCCCTTTCTTGAAGGTTTTTGTTATCAGATGGGAATCAAAAAATCGTTTTTGTTTCCGCTTTTGTGCAAATGTGAGCTACGGCCGTTAGCCTTTGCTCATCTAGCTTTTCTAAATCTTCAAGTCTTTCTAACAATTCATGTCCAGTCCACTCAAGATCCTTAGCTACCCTTAATGTCGGCAATAGAAATTCTATTGGCAGTATGGCATCAAGACCATAAATAAGGTTAAAGGGTATAGCATTTAAAGCTGTTTTGAATGAAACTCGATAAGCCCATAGAGCAGCATGGAAATTCATTTTCCACTCTATCCTTCCTGAACTAACCACTTTAGTCAGCACCGAGCTACGAATTTTGTTCGTATGTGCAGCTTGTCCGTTTGCTTGTGGGTGATAGGGAGCTAATTTGTTATAGATGACCATAAACACATTAATCAAATACTCGATTACCGCATTGAGAAAATGAGTTCCCCGATCACTGACAATTTCTATTGGCAGTCCATATCTCGTGAATACATACTCGTATAAGAATGCGATAGTGGTTCCGGCATCATTCTTTTGAGTTGCTTTAGCCTCAGCCCACTTGGTTAAATAGTCCATAGCTACAATGATATCTTGTGGGTTCTATAATAAGCAGGTGGCTGTATCGGCCCAACAAAATCTATACCCCACTTTGTGAAAGCTCTAGCCCCCATCATTGGTCTTAAGGGCATGCTATCTACACGTGTTGGCATTTTTGTTTTTGACAAGCATCACACCTTCAAACATATTCTTTGGCATCTGCAAAAAGTGTTGGCCACCATATACCTGCCATCAAGATTTCTCTTGTGGTGGTCTCACAAGAAAAGTGACCTCCAGCATGTGCTTGTTCTATAATCGAAATATACCCGTCTTTATTTGCACGAAGACGCAAATGTTGATCTTTACCTCTCCGATACAATTGGTTCCCAATAAGAGCATAGTCTCTTGCTTCATTTTCAATTACTCTTTGACGGTGTTTACTCATATCCTCAGGAAATGTTCGGCTTGATAAGTAAGTAACCAGATAGTTACTCCACTTAGGAACAGGTGACATTTGGAACAATGTTACATGAGGTATGGGTGTTTGTTTTTGACATTGAGGACAATCCTTTACAAAAGATCGAACATACTCCTCATAGTCGGCCAAAATACTCCAAGTCTCAAGATTCTTTGCATAGTTTGGTTTTTTGCAAAGTGAAGTCCTACTATGGTAATATGTGCTTGACTTAGGTACTGGTTTTTCTCCTCAAGATTAATGCATAAGAGCAATATTCCATCTCAATTTCTTTTGTATAGCCTACCAGCTAGTAATTGATACATAGCCGATTGCTCGATTAATCCGATTGTAATAGGAAGTGGCATTTGTGAATCCACTTGAGCTATTGTCATCAATGATACCATGTTCTCCGACCATCAAGGTATCATTTCCACGGAGAACAAATAGGCATCTGGTAGATCATCGTCTACCCCTTTAGGTGATTCTCCAGAAACAATCCTTGACAAATGATCTGCTCTTTGATGTGTAGTGCCCTTTTACAACCACAGTGAAATCAAATTCCAAAAGAATGATGAACCATCTCACTATTCTTCCTGTGCTACATGGCTTGTTGACCAAATACAACAAAGCTTGGTGGTCTACAAAGAACACAAACTTATTGGCTAATAGGTAATGTCTATACTTTTTAACGACATAGATCATTCATAAACCTTCTCTTTCAGTGGTAGTGCATAAGAAATAGGAAAGCTAATTTTCCTGTCTCCTGGTTGAGCTAGTATACAACCTATGGCAAAATTGAAAGCATCTACATATGTGGAATACCTTATTCCAATATGGTGCTTTCAATATCGGAGATGAGGTGAGAGCTTGCTTAAACTTCATGAAGGATTCTTTACATGCCTCGGTCCATTCAAAGTATGTAAATCAAGCTGTACATGGGTTTTGCAATTATAGCGTACATGTAAATGAACCGTCTGTAATATCCACAATGCCCCGTGAAGGCTTGAACCCCCTTGACTGTTGTTGGTCTAGGCAAATCAACAATAATATGAATCTTATCCAAGTTAGTCGCTATGCCATTTTTAGACACTATATGTTTAAGAATTTTTCCTCGTCTACCCATGAATGTGCACTTTTCAGGATTTAGGCAAATCCTATAAAGTCTACATTTTTTGAATACCTTTTTGAGGCGTTCAAAATTATCAGCTTTGATTAATGAATGTACACATAGATCATCCATATATACTTCCAAAAATTTCCTTAGATATTCTTTAAAAGCATGGCTCATCAATCTTTGAAAGGTGGCTGGAGCATTAGTTAACCCAAAAGGCATAACCCGATAGGCAAAGATACTCCATTCTGTTGCAAAAGCAGTTTTATGCTGATCTTTTGGGTCAACCAAAAGTTGATTGTATCCCAAAAATCCATCATCTAAGAAACTGTAAGATTCTTTTCCTGCAACTCATTCTAAAACATGCTCAATGATTGGAAGAGGAAAATTGTCTCTAATGGTAGCTGCATTCACTTTTTTGAGATTGACACACACTCGTAGTTTTCCATTCTTCTTGGGTACTACCACAATTGGAGACACCCAATCTGTGTGTTCAATTTCGTAAATGAATGCGGCTTCCTTTAGTTTCTCAATCTCTTCCTTGATTTTCCTGGCAAATGTTTCATTATATGTGTATGGCCTTTGTCTACTTGGTTTCGCATCATCTCTCATGGGTATGGTATGTTGACAAATTTCTAGATAAACACCCTTGAGATCCTTGTAAGGCCAAGCAAAGATATCTCAGTATTCTTTTAGCAAGCTTAGCAAAAGCTCTTCTTGTTCCTCTCTTAGGTCGTTTGCAATGTAGGAAACAAGCCTAGGTTCATCCCTTGGTTCAGCCAAGTCTATCTTTTTCGAGTTCTTGGGCCCTTCGTAGGACTCACCTTGTTTCCATAATTGCCTAACAAGTTGTTTGACTATGATTTTTCGATCTTGGAGAGTATACTTTTTGTAATGGGAGGAACACTCATTACATCCTTACCATCCTCTTCCGTGGTTTCCATTTCGGTCGTCTATATCTCCTTTAGAGCTTTTTTCAACTCTTGATATTTCTTTTTCCGCTCAACTCGTGTCATGAATGGCTCCTTGTCCTGTTTGTTAAGCTTTGCTTGAGTATCCTTCCTTGTTTTTCTCGATGTTTTTGACATTTTTGGATATTATGTTTGAAGGATATCTACCAGTGATTTTGTCCTTGACACAATCATGTGCCTCTATCTGCATCAGGAATTGTGTTCTACTAGAGACTGATGGCGTAGGTCGTGTTTTCAGTTTCTGGCGTCTCTTTTTCGTCTATACCATTTTTGTCTGCTTGTTTCTGGTTAGAAAAGTCAAAAAACTTTTCCTCCCCTACTTTCAAGAGTAGCTTAGCTCTCACATGTTCTTTTTCAGACCCCGAATCTTGTGAGGTACCTGAGTGTTCATCTAACTCATCTGTTGCATCGTAGTAGATTTCTGAAAAGACTTGTTGAGCTTTCATCAAGTCCTTGGGTTCCTCATTTTCATCTTCAATGTTGAGGGTTGAAATCATTTGGATGGGAATTATGTCGTAGCCATCCTCATTGCAAAATTGAGTAGGCATAGACGTATTCACACATACAGCCATTGTTGCTAAAATTTGAGTCCACTCAAATGGCTCAAACAAATACTCTGGAAAGGGTTCAGGTACATAGGCTTCGTTGGTGCAATCCCTTTCTAGAATACATTCTTCTCATTTTAAACTCCCATTTTCTGAAGCTCCACACATCCAAATAGGAGTGTCTTTGTTTAACCAGGATGGAAGCTTAGTTTCAGCCGAAGAGATTGAATCAAACTCTTGTATGGGTGTTTTCAAGACATCTCTATAAGTGTGATCTTTTATATTTACCCTTGTTATAGATCCCACTTGCTTCAAGTACAGATAATTGTTTCCCCAATCTTGGATAAGTTGTACCTGTCGCATGAAAGGTCTTCCCAATATGATTTCATAATTGAGTTTTTTTCCAAAGCCTACTATGGCAAAAGTGTGTTCATATTCAATCCCACAGGAATTGACTATCACTTTTTCAAGCAGCCCTTATGGTCTCTCAATGTGTCCATCAGCCAATTGCAATTTCATTTGAGTTTGTCTAATGGCTGGTTGTCCCCAGGATTCCCATACTACTTTCGTGGCTATGGCTATGCCTGTCCCACTATCCAGTATTGCCATGGTTTCAATGTCATTATATTTCAGTGAAAGGGTGGTGTTTCCTTCTTCCCTTCGTAATATTCTCTGACTTTGTCCATTAGAACAGATCAAATCTCTTTGTTGTCCATTTCGTGTTTCAATTTACCCAAATTTTTTGAGATTAGCTCAGTTATCCCCACCTTCTCTAGGGTTTTCTGTAGATCATTCTATAAATATGGTCTAAGTTTTAATAGTTCACCCAAGGTAAGAGTGCATTGGATGGGTGTAGACATGATTGAATGAATGTTGTCTACTTCTAGGGTCTGTTCAACTCTTTTTACTTGAGTGGTCTTACACACTATGGATTCATTTTCGCTATCTCCCAAGTAAGAGGGTAATGTTTTCAAGGTCAATGGTTTTGACATTCTTGAAGCTTCAGATCCGCAATCCCCGTACAAGGGTCGTACATCCATGTTCATATCAGAAGGTAGGTTGTCCAACCAAACTTCCTCTATAGGAGCTGGCTTTAAAGTTAGGCTCCAATCATTGATCTCTCTAACTTTTTTCCATAAGTGTCCTGGCCAGTCTTCCTCTATGAAAGGAATTCCGTCTAAGGCATTTTCGTTGTCCGGCACTATAAGTTTTGGTTCTTTTGTTTCAAGGTGAGGTTCTACCACCACATTAGATTTTCCTTTAGTGTCCCTTACCACAAGCTCCTCAACTTTTGCGATACTTTCAAGCTTGGGTTTTTGTTTTTCCAGCATTTCTTGTGTGATTCTTACCAAATTTTGATAAGCTTCCAGCTTACCTGCTTCCATGTCTGGAGAAGGATAGTTTTTCCATTTGTTTTCCATGTTTTTGCATGCTTTAAGTCTCGCTTGATAAGCTTCCAAGGCTGCATTAATAGGCTCAAAATTTTTATCAACCAAAATGGATCCTCCAGATTTCACAATTGTTTCCTTGATTTCACTTCCAATTTCTTTCACATTTTCTTGAAATAGCTTTTTTGCTTTCTCCTCGATTTCAGTCCATTGTTTTTGTTTTCTCATCTCATATCTTTTGCTTCTGCTTCTTTTGATCCTTTGAGAGGAAACTTTCATATTTTTTGAATCATCAGAGGAGTTGTGTTTCTTTTTCTTCGCCTGGGCTCTAGTGACTACCTTGATTGGAACAATCGGTTCACTCTCAAATGAGCTACTAGGTATCACTTGGACTACGTTTACTATTGTTTTACCCTCGTTTGAAGGATTTTTAGGACAATCTTCTGGAAAGTGTCCTCCCTTTTTGCAACATTGTATGCAATAGGCTTCAACTGGCTTGAGGTTTTTGTCAGGCTCTGGACATTCATTTTTCCAATGATCATCTGCACCACAGTTGTGACAGTTTCCCGTTCTTGGCTTAATCATGGGTCTTACCATGGGAGGTCTAACACCTTGATTAGCTACATGATACATTGGTGCGATCTCTGGTGAAGCATAAGTCATGGGTTCTTCCATTGGCGGTGGATGTGAATTATACCAATCTCCTTCTACCATTACTGTGGATGGACTAGGCTCCGCATAGGGTGTAACAGGCACTAATGCTTGTTCATCTATGACTCCTTCGGAGTGCATGTACTTTACAGGCATTGGATTATGTCTTGGATACAGAGGTTGCTGACCCAACACATGTTGAGGTCTTTCCATAACCATCGGTGGTCTTTGAGCTTGGGCCATATTACGCTAATATCTATACATGGGTTGTCCTTGTGGCCTCATAGGCACGTACTGAACATTCCCATCATACTTTAGATGGAAGTAGCACTCGTGGGTCTCATGGTTGGTCCATTACCCTCAATTGCACACCATTTTTGTGGCCTAATTGGTTGTCCCTGTTGAGGTATCCCTTGACCTGGTCCCCTCATAGGTGCTTTTTACATGTTGTTCATCATGTCGTTCATCCTTTTGAGCATATCTTCTATGGCTGAAAGTGGTGCTGCAGTAGCCGTTCCCACTTGTGATGGTTTAGTGGATGTTGTTTTCTCGCTTTGGTTATCTTTAGGGACATCTTCTTCATTGGAAATATCTGTGCGCTCCTTGCCGCACTGTCGAAGCAAGGGACTTGCCGATACACCGTGTGCGAGCCACAAATGGCTCCAAGCACACAACAAGCCTAAACTAGCAAGCTCAAGAGAGCAAAGGGTGTGTCACTCGCCGCTCTACACTCGCCTTCGTGGTGGATTCCTCGCCGCGATGAAGAAGAAGCTGCAGTCGTGCCGCGCTCAACCGCTTCGCCGCCGTCGTGCCTTCGTAATGCTCGATCGCACACACACTCTCCCTCTCTCTCTCTCTCTCTCTCTCTCTCTCTCTCTCTCTCTCTCTCTCTCTCTCTCTCTCTCTCTCACATACACACACACAAGGAGGTGAAGAAGAAGAAGATGGAGATGGAGATGAAGCAAGAGCACTCTTCTATTGCACAAATGAGAGAATGAGTGAATTTTAGGTTTAGTTGGCTTTTATATGAGCTCACCCCATTCACACTTGGGCGCCCATGCTTAGCCAACTAATCCCTTGAATGTCCCAGTTAGAGTGCGCCTCTCATCGGCGATCACTCTTACCCTTTTCCTATTGGTCCGACAAGCCCGGTACCTGACTCTACCAAATACATAATACATGTCCGTCGTAGGTGATAGGATGTCCGTGAGCCGTGAGGGTTAACAATATCACAATTGTCTCCTAAGTCAATAGCATCTGACACACACTCTTGTAGGGTTGTATTCTTCTTTCTATAGAGTATAGCATGAAGTTCTTTGTTTAGCAGTCCCTCTAGAAACAAAGATACGAGTCGTTCTTTTGCATGTATCTCTAGCCCTGGGCATATAGCAATGTATTGTTTCCTTCGACTTACACAATCCCTAACAGACTCACCATGTTTCTGTTTAAGCTATAGATTTGAGCTACCGTATTATGTTTGATCCTGGTTTTGGAACAAGCAGCTACAAATCATTGAGCTCATGTGTTCAAGTCCATGATTGACCTTGGTGGAATGTTTTGGAACCATGTCAATGCTTTTTCTTCTAATGTCATTCCAAACCCCTCGAATTGAGTATGAAAATCGAATATACGTTCTGCTCTTAGCACTTGCTTAAAGCTTGCTAAGTGGTCGTATGGATCCCCTGATCCACTGTATTTTCTAACCCATTTCTGAAAATCAGCTGGTTTGATGTGTCTGTTTGATTCAACTCCCGGTCTCCTGACAGTTGGTCCTGTTCCGAGTCCTTCAAACTAGTCTGTTGGAAATAGTGACTCATGTAGCCCTGGACTGGCTTTAGTGTCACCCGGTTTTCTTCGTGATGAGGTGGTTTTTGGTTTCTTAACGTTACTCTCAGATGATCTCTCACGATGTTCATCTCTTGGAATTGTTTTTGGTCCTTGTCCCAATATCCAATCCCTTATGGAATACCCTTGGTATTTGGTTTGTTCTACCTCCTCAGGATTCATCATAACAAAATTGTTGTTATAACAATCCCTAAACAGGTAGATTGGTAGATCTGTTGATCTCTTATCTTTGATCTTGAAGATGTAGATGATCTTCATGGCCGTTAGTTGTCTTGATTTGGCATGCGAAGTCCACAAAAGATCTTTTACGTTTCTATCCTCCCAACAATAGACTCCGATCCTAGGATTATCCGTACTAAGCTGTTTCAAAGGCTTCAAATCTACTTGATCGTATCCCTCAAATTCTAAAGTTGGTGGTCCTTCTTTTGCTGACATATCTGGGATTATGGTGTTTACTTCTAACCCCCATTTTTCTATCACGTCAGGGTTTTCGACTTGTACATACTGAGTTCCATTTCTGTCCATGTACATTTTTCCTTGTTTGTTTGTCCTAATATCTTCTTCGAACTCAATACCATGGTCATCAATGTGAATAGCATACTCTTCGTTAGGATCCAGGTAAACGTGAGCTCCATGGCGATTAGTCTTATGAAAAGAGCGTATATGCTTATAACGCATTATCGTTCCGGTTTTTGAGTGAGTCAAGTAAGAAGACATTTCAGATGTTGAATCTGAAAAAGTGTCTGAGACTTCTTCAAGAATAGTGTGCAAGGAATTGCCTTGATTCACGCTTTCTTTGGTGAATACTCTATTGGAGGTTTCTTCGATTATGCCTTGATTTTCTAGTACATGACCAGATCTAAGGTTCATAAAGACTTGCGAAGCCCTGGATAGTATACTTACCTTTGGATTGACTTGTTGTCAATTTCCGCTTGATTCGATTGCAACTTTCTGTCAAGCTATCGATTCCTCGTCTGTAACCTGATTCCTGTATAAATTTGATCAAGTTAGCTATTCTTCTATAAAGACAGTAGAGTTTTTGCTAACTGTCATGATTGGTCTATGTGTATCACTTCAAATCTAGCTATGGGAGTCAGCAATTGACTTTCAGATTCGACTTTGGCAAATAATCAAAGGATTAATTTGCAACTTGGAAACTAAGTGAACATGTTCCAATTTGGATCCGATTGAATCCAAAATTGCCCGGTGGCTTTGTATTATGATGGTCTATCATTGTACAAGTTCAAAAGTCAAAATTGATGTCCCTGTGTAGCAGATGTAAATAATCGCGATTATTTACTTTTGCTAGTTTTTTGCACTTTTTGGCTTGGTTTGGCAAGTGTACAACCTGTTAAAGTCCTTGGACAAGTTTTAACAAGTTTGGAAAAATTTTAATCAAGTTTATTAACTGTTTTGTGTCCGCAGACCCTAATTTCAAGAATCTGGCTTAAGTCTCACTTTTGTGATCCAAATTTCACAAAAATTGATTTGTGGGGTCTACTTGATATGCTTGACCTTATGGTATACTCAAATTTGCAAAACTTTCCATTTTTAAAGCAGATATAAATAATCGTGATTATTTACTCCAGCTATATTTTTGCAAATTTTTGTCCCAACTTTGACACAGATCTGTTAAGCACCTCAAGTTAAGATCTCTAGCCAAATTTCATCAAGTTTGGAGAGGTTTTGGTCAAATGGCCATCAATTTTCTGTCCGCAGACTAACTTTGCAAATTTGGTCATAATTTTCAAACCAATGATCCAAATCTTACCAAATTTAGTTTGTGAGCTTATTACAACATGATAAAGCTAGTGGTATGCCAACTTGGTCAAAAAAGTTGAAAATGGGGTAGATGTAAATAATCATGACTATTTATAATTGGCAACTTTTTGCATCTTTTTGGTTAACTGAACATGTACACATGTTTATCACATCAATATAAGCCTATGAATCAGATCTCAACAAGTTTGGACAATTTTTTTCCCAATTTACACTCAAGATTTAGAAAGCCAGTACAAACTTTAGTTTTTACCCAATTTTTTGTCAGTTTGATGATCCAAATCTTTTGTGCCTTTACAAAAGTTGTTTGTACACATGCAATGAGTCAATGGTATGAACCTTGGTCAAATCTGAGCTGAAAGTTAATAATCGCGATTATTAACTTCAGGCTTGAAATGAACCAATTTTTGCAATTTTTCAATGGACAGTCTTTTTATGGTCTATTTTAAGCCTATGAATCAAGTAAAAGATTAATTTGGCTTAAAATGTCAAGAAAAAGTAAATAATCTGAGTTTTGGCCAACTCTTGAAATTTTTACCTCAAAGTGTCCTTGAGCTTACCCACTGGTTCAAACAACTTTTAAGGCTTACTCTCCAGTCTGATTGAGTGGTTTGGAGTCTTTTCGTGTTATTTCTAGCCGTAGACTTGAAATTCTGCAACTTCCAGTAACAACTCACAATGATTCTTTTAGAGAGAGCAATGTTCTAAAATCCACCTCGGATCCTACTATCCCTATTCCTAGATTCTCATGCAATGGGGTTGTGGAAAGTGTCCACAAACACTCATTTTCTTGTCTTTTATGGTTTTCTGAGCATTGATCTTAAGACTTGTCTCGTCTATCAATCATCCTCAAAATCCTAATCTATTTCTACAATCCTACAATCCTAAAGGCACTTAGCAAGTACGATTACTTCCAAGCTACCTCTACACAGCAAAAGACGACAGTCTTAAGCTATGCGGTTTCTAAAAGAAAGTTTTGAACTCTAGGCCATCCTAGAGGAAGTTAAAGGATAACTTCACAAAACGCTCGTGTTTTTTCCTAGCTTAGGTCTCTTCGATCCCCGTAGCGGCACTAAATGTGGGACATGTGTCTAACCTCACTATCCTATCTTATTGCAGTATTAGCGAGAATCACGATTAAATTGTCAATCCATGGGATGAAGCTGACTCGACTAGTGTATAGAGGCTACAAAAAGGTGTCAATCTCTCGAAAAACAACTACCAACTCACATCTAACTCATGCTACACTCAAGTGACAGAAGTCACTAAAAGCCAATCGCTCATTGGCAAACAAATCACATCCGTTGTAGCATCAAATGACATCCAAACGTAATGAAACTTCTAGCACATGTTTATAAGACCTAAGCACACATGCTTATGGTCTCAAATCCCACATTAGGTCGAGTGCCAAAACAACAGTGGATTTTTGACCTAGTCATTTTCGACCCAGAATGCATCTAAATGCTTAGGAGTGATGCCCCAATACCCTGCCTATGCTTAGTTTTTTATTTGAAAGTGTAAATTTCTAGTTATAATGAAATTAGGCCGCGGGTTGGCGACCCCAAAAGCTACAAAATATCGTTATGTGTTTATGTCAATACGTAGAGCTCTTACCTGCGGTTGCAATGCAACAAACGCGACTGCAATGTGACAACCGGGGAGGGTGTAGGGAGCGCGAGAAGGAGAGAGGTGAGAGCCGTTAGCTCACGTTGTGTAAATAACTTACAAAAATTGACTTTTATACCTTAGCCAAGGTTTTTGGTGGTCAAAACTAATAATCTGGGAGTTCTACCAAAGATGGGTAATAACAGGTTGATACAATCTGGAAGCTTGTAGCCCCGGCTCATCATCTACAAGGTTTATCCGAAAAAGTAAGAGTTACAATATTCCCGATTTATCAAAATAATAGTGTTTTTACAATGAAAACTCCGAAAAATGGTATCCCTGGTATTTGTGTTAGCTTGCTGCTAACAAATGGCATGTGGGGATTTTCCATCGATAGGTGCACCTACCATCATACATAGTAGGATCATCTCCATTCCCTATAGCTGCACCTCTCTCTCCACCTTAGCCACCATTGTTGCTCATGAGATTGCAGCTAAAGTTCTTCATAAGATTCACTATTTGTCACATATCTTGCTTAGCTCTTTAGTCTCTTCTGTCGTTTGGGAGGAGGGGGGGGGGGGGGGGGGGGGGGACTATATATAAAACCCCCTATCACGTGCATTCAAGGCCTATTTAAAAACCCCTTGTAAACTTTCCATGAGTAAAAAACACCCTTTTCCTATTCAATTTGTGTAAACCTCCTTTGTTGGTACCCTTTTTATATGTTAGATAAAGGTAAAATCTATGGTTAAAAATCCTTTATGTTGATCTCGTGTAATACATTAACATATTTATGAGTGACCATAAGCATCCACTGGAAAAATATGTGTATGCACGACTTGTGCGTCTACAATTGGAGCTCATAGTGGCCATGGTCTCTCCATCTGACCTTGTTGAGGCGTGAAGGAGGAAAAAGTGTGTAACTAGGAGAAGCTACAAGTGGAGCTCATTATGAGGGCTCTAAGGGCCATGAGGGTGGCTCATCAAAGGAAGTTTTTGTCGCGGATGGTGACAGTGGAATTGAACCACATGAAGTGATTCTAGGATTGATTATTGGAGTCAAAGCCTAAGGTCTTAGCTATTGCAAGTGTGTGGCAATAGCCCAATAGAAGTAAAGATGATGTGGTGAAGGATGCAACCTTGCTACTTCATTAGCTATCAATATCTATTTGAATCTCTCTTTGCTACTTCTTCCACATGGCTTGGCTTGAAAGGGCATCTTTTTAATCCCTCTTTCTTTTAGCAAAGCTTGTTGTATAGCATGCTTGACAACTCTTACAATTACTATCCAACACGTCCTCCACAAAATAGCAACCAGTGTTGTTGCCTTGTTGTGGGTGAGGTCTCCAAAAAAATAGCAAAAATAACAGCCCAATCTTGGCCTCAAGACCCAAGTTGAACCAAAGAAATCTTGCACCAAACAAAGTTGTAAAGAATTGCCACTTCCCAAGCCATACACAAGGCAAATTTGCATAATTGAGGCACCTCTTCTTCCTTCCTTTCTCTCTCTCTCTCTCTCTCTCTCTCTCTCTCTCTCTCTCTCTCTCTCTCTCTCTATCTATCTATCTATCTATCTATCTGTGTGTGTGCGTGCGTGCGTGCGTGTAGCTGTTTTAACATAAATAATAACACATAATTGAACTTTTGCATTCAAAAGACATCTGACTCTAGAGAAAGGGAAATGATAAGTACAAAAACAACTCAGTCTTAGAATTATTTTTGTACAATGCTTATAAGATACAGATATCAGAAGTACTTTCCCTGCAGTAGATGTATGTGTAATCATGTGTGGACAACTGCTTTAAGCCAAAAAAACTTTCAAGATAAGATAGAGTCCTTACGCTTTAAGCCAAAAAAAACTTCCAAGATAAGATAGAGTCCTTAACTACGTCTATCCAAACAAGACAACATATATGTTAGCCTTGAATGTGTTTTATAGGTATCAATGGACTATATCAGTTGTTATCCATGTCGCTTTTTTAACTTACAAGCTTAGTCCAAAGTATTTATGCTGTTTTTCTAAAAATGTTTTATTATGCCACAGTTTGTTTAGTATTTTATTCTTATCAGAAGGCCATCACCCCTTCTACTCCAAGTGGCATGCTCTCCCCCTTTTTTTAAAACCAACTTTTTGAGTTTATATCTGCCAAATTAATGTGGCTCCATCACATGAAGTCGTAAAGAAGCCTAAAAAAATACCATTATGAGTTCGAACTTGTTTTTGTTTATTTAGATCTGATATCGTTTATGTTTATATGGAATCCAATCCTTCCCAAGTTTATAAGTCACAATCTCTTGGCAAGCCAAGTGGCAGAGAACCTTTATGGTAACATAGCCTGCCCAACTGTCAAACCAAAAAAGAAAGAGCTAGATGTTTATACTGATTTTTTGTCCCCGACCATGTGAATGCAAATAGTGTATTGCATCATCTCATCTAAACAACTAACATCGAATAGGTTCAACAATGGTATGTAATCGGGCCATATTCCCCCAAAGTCCCCAACATTTATATAAACATGCAACATTAGCATGCAGATGGGCAAAAAAGACCCCAATATTCACTAAGCCAACCCAAACGGTGGGCTTTACCAGGTTTTTTAAGCGACAGTCATCACGATGCCAAGTTCTAAGCGATAGTACCAAGTGTAAGAACCAATATACATCCGGGGTATACCCTCCATCCCAAAGCTCCACTATGTACCGATAGGAAACTTACCATCAGAGTTTTGCATTGTCAAGCCAAGCGACAGTTAACATACACTTATCTCCAACATCAGTACGCAGAAAAAACCCCTTTATATATACTTAGCCAACCCAAAACGGTGGGCTTTACCAGGCTTAAAGCAACAGTGGTCAAGATGCCATGCTTAAGTGACAGTTCTCACTCAAAAAATTAGTACACACCAGGGGTATACCCCCCATCCCAAATATTTTTGATGAACAGTATGCACCGTCAGGTTACATATCACCAGAATTTGCCAAGCCAAGCAACTTAAATATATATATATATATACCTCCTATTCAAAAAAACCAGTGAACCAGTTATCGTAGAGTAACATCTCATCAAAATTTTACTCTGTAAAGCGGCCATATTTATTATGCCAAACCCCAAATTTTAAGGGTCACCTTCATTCAAACCATATAATTATGCAACTTTTATTAAAAAAACCAAAAACCCAATAGGGGTCAGAGTTTTTTTTTTTAAATCATTCATCGTTATGTATTGTCATGTAAAGCAAACCCATTTGGTGGGACTTATCAGTGAAGGTGATCAAGATACCATAGCCTGGTTATGTTTGCAATTTAAACAAGAAAGAAAACCAAGTTCAGTAAACAGTGACAAACCTGGCTTGGTTGAGCTACGAGCTCCATGTTTGATGTAGCAGTGAGTAACGAAAACCAACACAAAGTCCTAACTCTCAAGTAAAAACACACCCAAAGCTAAGTGAGGGGGTAGAAAGCGCCCTCCCCTCTTTAAATAGAGGAGGGGAGACCACCATTACTCCTGATGTGGGTAGAATCCTCCCAAGTACTGAGTATAGCATGCCCCTTCTAGGGAATCGACAATATGCAGCCGCCTCAGTAGCGGTCTGGCTCAGTGGAGCAAATTTACCATCGCGCCTCACGGCAGGGTAGGTGAGGCTCAATAGAGAGACCCATGTTTTTTACTTGCCAGCTAATGCTTAAGTGGCAGTTATTAGCCTATAAGGGTTCCATCCCATGGTAGATTTAAACTTAGTGTAGCTTTAAAAAGTTGTAGGTTTTACAGTGTAGCTATCTACCCAGGGTGACAACATTAGGGTTTAGTAAAGTATTTTCTAATATGCTGAAAACTCAAAAGCAAGTAACAAAGTGTGTGTGTGTGTGTGTGGAAAATTGCATCTCCCTCTATCTATGCCCAGTTGTACAATGTTCAAAATTAGAACAATCTTTGACAATCATGTGGTTCTATAGCACAATGCCATGTGGTTCATTTACAAAGCCATGTCCCTTTTTGGCCCTTAGTACCGGATCTCCTGCATCCAATGTTGGCTTGGAAACTCCAAGAGAAAATCATCTTATTCATAAACTAAGATATAGGATTGTCAATGCCCTAAGTGTTTCAACTTAAACTCGGCTTGAGCGCTTCAACTCGACCAAAAGCACATCAAGTGTGAACTCAAATTAAGAATCAGGCACATCAACTCGGACTCAGCAAGAAGCACATCAAATAGGCTTGAGTGCTTCAGCTAAGAATTTATGGTTGAATCATCTTATAATCTCTTATTAAGTTCTAAATCTCTCTACTTAACTATGTATTAGTCTATCTATGAGCTATTACAATCCAAGGAATTGAGAGGAAGGGTGTTTGATTTACTCTATTTGATGTGGATTTGTCTATTGGTGTTGTTGCAAAGTGTCTGAGGGGAAATTTAGAGAGGCACTTGGATACTTATTCTTCTTCCTCACAACGTATGATGCCATTGGTTGATAAGCGTTGATGATATGACATGGAAACGCATGCGGCACTATTCCTTTTAGTGGCATGTGGTGGTGATGTGGCATTCTGATGAAGTGATAGAGAGCTAATATTGTGTGTTGCAGTATGAGTTTGTACATTGATGATGTTGTCGTGCTACTGTAGCAGTTTGGTACAGGAGCACAGGCACCTTTGGGTTGAGTGTGGATAGTTATAGAGATTCCATATAGAGGTTCTCTAATGATTTATCTGGAAATAGCCTATGGGTAAGCATCAAGTTGGCTCAATCAGAGTGTGGAGGGGTTACATGTGCCAAAGCCGACCAAGTAGGGGGGAGTGTAGGATTACCTCACTTGGCTGGTGTGAGGTTAGACTTGTAGATATTTGGGTTTTCATGTTGGCATTGATGGGGGCTTTTCACAAGCCAAGCTCCCATACCCCTCTTCTCTCGTCCCCACCCCATGAAAACCCCTCTTAGGGAGGGAGTGATAAAAAAGCATTGGAAAAAGTAAGAAAAAAATAAAGTATGATTATGTAAATATATAAGAAAGGTAAAATAGGCCACCTCATGCCTGCGGGGTAGCCCATCCCCACCTTGCCTCCTTTTTCTTCACTGTTGCCCCGCCGTGTGTCCCTTTTCCTCTCCTCCACTCAAAAGGTCAACCCCCTCTCTCTTCCCCTTGTCCTTTCTCCTTTCTCTCTCCCCTCAAGCTACCCCACGTCTCACCAATAATGCATTCTAACTCACTGTTAACCCTCACGGCACACGGACACCCATCACCTACGACGGACGTGTATTATGTATTTGGTAGAGTCAGGTACCGGGCTTGTCGGACCAATAGGGAAAGGTAGAGTGATCGTCGATGAGAGGCGCACTTTAACTTGGACATTCAAGGGATTAGTTGGTTAAGCATGGGCGCCCAAGTGTGAATGGGGTGAGCTCCTATAAAAGCCAACTAAACCTAATTTTTACTCATTCTCTCATTTGTGCAATTGAAGAGTGCTCTTGCTCTATCTCCATCTTCTTCTTCTTCACCTCCTTGTGTGTTTGTGTGTGTGTGTGAGAGAGAGAGGGAGAGTGTGTGTGCGATCGAGCATTACGAAGGCACGACGGCGGCGAAGCGGTTGAGCGCGGCACGACTGCAGCTTCTTCTTCATCGCGGCGAGGAATCCACCACGAAGGCGAGCGTAGAGCGGTGAGTGACACACCCTTTGTTTTCTTGAGCTTGCTAGTTTAGGCTTGTTGTGTGCTTGGAGCCGTTTGTGGCTCGCATACGGTGTATTGGCAAGTCCCTTGCTTCGACAGTGCGGCAAGGAGCGCACATTTTTGGCGCCGCTGCCGGGGATATGCCCTACACTAAGCTCGGTTAGCACTTTACGCTTCCTTGTGGTGCAATTTCTATCATAGGAAAGGCAGGGAAGGAGTGTGTGGAAGGTTTCTGTTTTTTGCGTTTTCTGCAATTGCTGTCAAGTTTCAATTTCTGCTATTGTCTGCATTTTTCAATTTCTGCAATTTCTGCGTTTTCAAGTTCGGCGTTTTCACTTCCTGCAATTTTTCGCATTTCTGTCAATTTTCTGCAATTTCTGCGTTTTTTCCGCATTTTCTGCAATTTCTATCAATTTTTTGCAATTTCCGCGTTTTTCCTGCAGTTTTTTCAATTTCTGCGTTTTTCTGTAGCAAAAAAAAAAATTTAAAAAAAATTTTTTTGAAAAAAAAAAGTTTTTCGAGAAAAAAATAATAATAATTTTGAAAAAAAAAATTTAAAGGAAAAAAATTTTCGGAAATTAAAAACGCGAGCGAGTGTGTGGCGATATTTTTCGAAAATAAAAAACGTGACTCTTAAAACGTACGGGTTGGTTTGTACAAAAGATAGATCGGGATCGGGATCATTTTCGAGTGTGTGGCGATATTTTTCGAAAATAAAAAACGTGACTCTTAAAACGGACGGGTTGGTTTGTATAAAAGGTAGATCGGGATCATTTTCCCGAGCCCGAGCCCGAGCCCGAGCCCAGGCCCAGGCCTCAGTCCTCAGTCTTATGATATATACTAGACTCACTCTTATATATATACCCTACTCCCTCAAGAGAGAATGAGAGCATGTGGGACAAGTCCTCCACTCTCCTCCTTTCTCATCCCACTTGCACCCTTAGACTTTCTAGTTTGGGCCTAGTTCCCTACTGGAAATTGACAGTTTTAGGGATTCCGAGGGCATAGAGTGACCAAACGGAGGGCTGTAAAGCACGGCACGACCCTCTGACCGATACGCTCGTTTCGAGCTATCACACGGCCCATTCCACGACACGCTCTAAAAAATCTAGCAAAAAAACAAACAAAAAACACGCTAAAAACTAGTCACAAGGCCTCCTAGAGCAGGTTTTTGACACCTAAGGGTATCAAAAGCACATGCACTTACGCTCTGGGCGGGTGCTAGAACACGATCATATTGAGGGTGCCTCTGTTCATATGGATACCCATTACCCATCCACGATAAGCTCTAGACCCTCAGCGGGGACACAAGGTAGCACCACCCAAGACCCTAAAATAGCCGCTAGTGACTCCTCCTCCGACTCAGAAATCATGGAAGCATACCCTACCCAAAACACTGAGAGAGAAGGCCATGCACCTCCCGAAGCTCCACAGCCTAGTACTAGTATGTTTAGCCGTTTCATGGAAACATTAGGTAGAGCTACTCGCTCGGAACCTGATGCAGATGAAGCACACGAAGGGGGTGGGGAAGTGGAATCTCCTTTCACATCGCACGTGGACCCCACACCCCCAAAGAGTGTCCATGTGGATATCCTACCAACTTCTTACCAAGAAGGCCCTGTTGAGCTGCCTCCTTCAGAAGTTCCCTCTAGAGTACCATTGGTGACAAGTAAAACCACGGGGAGCAACATTGCTTCTACCTCACAAGAAACCATTAACACGTCGACTCTAGAAGGATTGTTCATTAATGATCATTGGACATACGACCTACACACTGAGGTGTTGACGGATCTACACTCTGGCCACGCCTACCATGTAGGATGGATAGAGATTGTACAATCCACCTCTAGTGCCACGAGCATCGAAGATCAACAGAAAATGATCTGTAATGTTATCCATGGCATTATTCAATCAGAAAGGCAAAACCGAGGGGTAAATATACTCTCAACTGGCCCCATGAGATTTCTGGATACGAGCAAGGCTCAACAGCCTACTCTATCACAAATGGAGACTCCTCTAATGAGCCCCATGGACCCATCTTACGTCATTTCACCTGGGGTCTCTATGCAATCTGAGCCTCCGAGCGAAAACTTTAGCTTCCCTAACTTGGCTCAACCCTCTATTAAGGAAAACATAGTGCTCACTCCAGGGATAAGCCTAACAGAGAATGTACCGATGACATCTACGGTTAGCGCAGTGCCACTACCTAGTGTTGTAGTACCTAATATGGGGCCTCGACCATATGTGCCTCTATCCCCTTATGCACACATGGCCCCCACACCTCCAATTGTACCACTTGCTTATGCTCCTCGAGTGCCGCTCCCTAGCTCTTATCCGAGTGGACCTATGCCCGGTTATGTTCCATATCCTGCATCATCCACACATATGCCAAGACCGGTACCCGTTCCTCTCCCACATATGATTCCAAGAGTACCTCCACCGGCCCTGCCTCCTCACATAGGTGACTTGGCAGCGTTTGCTCAAACCATAGGTCGATCTATCGCGGAAAATATGCGTCATGCATCTGATAGAGAGCCTAGAAGTAAGGCAGTACAAATTGCCAAACTCACGCAAAAATTCAATGGGGACGAAGATGCTAGGAAACACATTGAAGTGTTTGAACAAGTATGTGATTCCTTAGGGGAACGCAACGAACTACATAAGTGCAATGCCTTAAGCTTGACATTAAGTGGGAAGGCTGGAGATTGGTATAGGACCCTAAGGGTGGACGAGAAAACAATCTACCCTACCCTTCGAAGGTTGTTTCTAAAGGAGTACATACGAGAAGGTGTGCTTTGGGGTGTAGCATCTCAGCTACAGAAGGCCGAACGTAAGGAAGGAGAGTCAGTAAGGGACTTCATTAGTCGTCTAAAGCACTTAAACTCTCGTTGCCCTGTAAATGAGCGCTTCAACAATAACCAACTGCTTGATCGATTCATTCGAGGGTTGAGGAATGAAGGAATCTATAATGGACTAGTGATTAGAGGTATCACAACCTGGGAAGATGTCACTGCCAATGCAATCCAATTAGAGGACAACTTGATGATAGCAGGCATGAGGGTGTCTACTGACACGAGATCCACTAGCTCACAAGCCATTGAGTATGAACCCATGACTGCAAAGCCCATTGCCAATGAGCCAAAGGTATTTGAGACATTCTTGACAGACCTCACCAAGGCAATCCAAGAGTCTCTTAAGGATAATCGACCCCCTCAAAATAGTCACATGTATCCAAGAAGGGAGCAACAATGGTGTTCCATTTGCTTAGGTCCACATAGCACTAGTGAGTGCCCTACGTTTAGAGTAAAATTTAATGGGACTTGCAACGCATGTGGTAGGTATGGTCACCAAGCTAAGGATTGTTTAATGATCAAACGTATGATGGCAAATAGACCACCTGTAGCCTGGACGGATGCGCCTCGAGCTCCTGTATTGATGCCTACTCCACCTGTTGAGCAACTACCGCAACACATGGTCCCTAGATCTCAAAATGTTGTACAAGCTACACCGTTACCACCTCCTGTGCTAGGACCGCAGCCCCCGCATCCAAGAGTCGCCCCTATGAACCAAGTGGGTTGCGAGCCATCAAATGCTTATGCAGATGGTTGTGAGGAGGAAATAGACACTAGTATTGCCTACGGACTTGATACATTGGAAGAGTGTCCTATATACTACATGGAAGATTGTTGGGGACAAGTCAAGCCGGTTTATCAAGCTGCTGCTCTCGCACCCAGAGGTCAAAATATCAACACCCAGGCTAGGAGGCCACCTCTTCAATGCTACGAGTGTGGTGGACCACATCGAGTAGCGGAGTGCCCTATTAGGCTGCAAAAGAATGCTGCACAGATGCAAATGAATCAAGGGAGCACGTCTGCAATGCCAATACTCACATGTAATCGTTGTGGCATAGATCACTTGATTGCCCAATGCCCCTATAACCCAAATGCGCCTAAAATCACACCCCTGAATTTGGTCGAAATTGCTAGTGTGACGTCGCCAATACCACCCGTCGCACCCGCTTATGCGATTACACGGTCCATGCTTCAAGGGCCAAGCCATATCCTCGAAGAGAGAGATACCGCGTCAGTTATCCAAGCAAAGAAAAAGAAGACACGAAGGAAGAAGTCGCAGAATACGGAAAATTCAAAGCCAAGTTCCAAAACAAACATAGGAACAGGAGATGACCCCGTGTATATGAATGACCTCGAGGATGATTCAGATTCAGTCGAGACAATGGAGACTAGAACCAATACCACAAAGGGAAAGACCGACAAAGAAAACCGTAACATGGAACCAAATGAAAACCGAATAAGAGAAAATCATAAAGAGCCTCTGAAAACACCACAAGTGTTTCCAAATCCAATCCAAGACCCCCAAGATAAATCGTAGGGGCAAAAAGGGAAAAATCGTAAAAAGAAGATTGGGACGTACCCAAACCCAGTAGATGAGATTGAGCAGGTGAAACATCTAAGAGGTTTAGTGGAGGAGAGTCAAAGGAAACTAGAACCAGAACCCATGCAGGTCAAAATTCATGACACAGTGTTTCCCACGCAAGTTCATCCACCCCACATGAACCATAGACCGTTAGCCATATCTAGTATCATCCAAGACGGGAGTGAGGACAGGACATCAGAAAGTGAGCATACACCCTTCTTGTTGGAAAGGATGTTTAACGAAGGAATACCTGATCCCATTGAGGAATATGAGATTCCATCCTCACCAGTTCCTAGTCAAGGACCTACACCCTGCAAAACGCCAATGAATGTTGCCAAACTAGTGGACTTCATGTCTTCTGAGGTCCGAACCACGATCATAGCAAAGCTGTATGGAGATCCTGAGTTATTCCTTGCACTTCGAGCATTCCTTAACGGAGAGCTACGAACGGGATTACCGCAGTTTGCGCAACCAATTAGTCCTGACTCGATTATGATTGATGAGGAAAATCATGTGCAATCACTTGACTTAGATGGACACGAGTCTGTGATCGAGGTACCCATTAACGAATTAGGGCAGTATTTTGAAGGCGACGAGTCTAATGCGACCCTACCCATCACTACCAAGGGATTAACTATAAAGGGAATTCTTGATGGTGGTGCGGGAGTTAGCATCGTTACAAAAGATTGTTGGGAATCCATGGGAAAACCCCGCCTCAGTGTTACTAACATTGTGGTAAAGATGGCAAATGGTACCATAGCAAAACCTATGGGGATGCTCAAGGATCTTAAGATCAAAGTTCTAGGACACAAGGTACGACATACGTTCATTGTAATGGATTTCTCTAAACACCTTATGTCATATGAAATGATTTTAGGACGACCATTCATGAGGGAAGCACAAATGGTTCACGATTGGTCTAAAAATCATGTCTATTTGCAATTCCAAGACTCTGTCCTTAGAGTGGATTTGGTGACTGGTAAGGTACACCCCTTAGGGAGTAAAACCATTATTGATCATTGCTCTGACACCACGGTTCACTCGGCCCCACTACAATATTGTTACACTTGTAAGAAGGATACAGACATTGGCCAAGATTCTCCTTATATGGATATCCTACCTGGTATGACGGAATCAGACAATGTGGATTGGGTCCACCTAGCATCAACCATAGACACTTGGGGAAATAGGGGGACGACCTGGGTAACACGTGAGGGGGATGAAATGCATATACCCTTAAATATGCTACAAGCAATGCATATCGCTTCTGACAAGACTCATCCTAATGTCACGAAGAAAACATACAAGTGGGTCCCTAAAGCTTCTTTAGTGACCATAGCTAGTGCTAAAAAACAGAAGCCTTGTAAGAAACGTACCACTCGCTCCAAGAAAAGTAAAGAAACGCTGCGTTGGATTCCTAAACGACTATTGGAAGCCCAAGGCTACTATCAAGGAAATGATCAAATCTGGGTGCCAAAACGTAGATTGTGCTCTTACCTATCACCTGACCCAAGTGAGCCCAATCCCGTATCTCCAAAACGAATCAATGATCGTGGAAAGGAAAAAATCACAAAATGCTACACACCCGCTCCCGAGATAGTTTGGGTACCAAAGAAAAAACGATTTGTTCCACCTAGCTCAGGAAGGGGGGAGTCCCATGAAGATTCTAGCTCATCATGTAATACATCCATAGAGGTAAAAGCTTCTACACAGCCTCCATCTATAGTAGTGGACCTCCATGAAGCTACAAAAGAACCCACACCTCCCAGTGTTCAAGAATCACCTGATGAACCACTTCAAGTTCGACCCTGGGAGAGTACCTTACCACCCTTGCAGCTTGACAAGGCACCTAGGGTAATAACAAACTACTGGCAAAAATCCTCACCTATTACCAACTGGAACAATTGGTTTCAAAGGGTGACAAGCTCATTTCAAACGGTATGATCTACCCAAGGAAGGGGGGAGTGTTTGCTGACACTCATCATTCATTTGTTTCCCTCTCAACCTTTTTCCCTGACCTCTCAATCTCCAATCTTAGGGAATGTACATATAAAGCTTTATACTCACAAAAAAAAAAGCAGAAAAAAAAAAAGAGCAAGAGCAATTAGCAAACGAGTATGCACATTAAAGTCAAAACATTGACTCAGACCTACACATGTCACATCTGGTACAGTGAAACAGAAACCTATGCCATAAAACACCTTTGATCCTCATCACTTGAGTGATGGAGGGTAGGTAAGATTAGTACGATAGGAGTGTTTCTGTTTTAGAGTTGAGTGATTAGCAAAGTTCTCTTTTCCCACTAATGTGCCTCCTGGAGGTATTCCTTTTGTTTCCTAGTGTGTACAGGAGCGTGTTGCTATTGATAGGATTTGGACCTTCATGGAACCTTCAAATCAAGCGCGACCATCAACACAAACAGGTGTTTCTTATCCATTATCATTGCCCTTATCTTTTTGCATCTATGTTTGTCTGCTTTGATTGTCATTGGTAGCATACTATTCAGCGCATTGGCTTAGTATCAAACATTTAATTCAATGTAATGTTTTGTCATAATCACTTGTCTAGGTTTAAAAATCAAGCAGTCCGACTAAGCTAGTTTGACCAAGCTAGGTATTAGAAATCTTCTCTTAATACCATGGGGAATGCCTTCCTAATAAGCAATGGTTACTTAGGTTCTTAATCCGATTTAGGCAGCATTGTATGAAATGTACTAGGGCTTTCTAGTGGGCTTAACCCTATTGACCTTTAGCTTAAGTATTATAGAGGGAGTTTACTAATGTGATGAGCCTGGGAGTGTAACAGTGTTATATGACCTCCCAAAGTTACAAAATTAAAATGCTGAAAATGAACAAACAAAAAATCAAAGTGCCACAATGTAAAATTTTAGGTTGGAAGAGAAATCTCGGCTTGATTTGGTACTTCACTCACATGTATTGCCTATGGTACTAGAGCCCTAGAGGTTCCCAGCGTGGGCGCTTTTCCTTGAAAAGCAAAAAACCCAAGGCATACAAAATAAGCACACACATCATAATTGAATCACTGTGAAAAGACCTTGGGGGGTCAAAGAAAAAGTAATCAGCTAGGCGATGATTTCATGAGAAATTCCTTTTATGGTAGCTTAACTACAAGGTTTTCTAGATATAGCCTCTAGTCAGCCCTTGAACATGAATACTTGGCTCTCGCGATTAAACAACTTAATTGACCACTGAAAATTAAGAAGCTTACCCATGGTATTAATATTCGATCTCTAGTGCTTTTCGACCGTCAAATTAGTGACCCCAGACTTGTTTAATTTTTGGCCTTTACATCTGTTTATGCATTTGATTACATTGCAATTTAATGTTCATTGCTAACAAATTGTTTGAAATTCTTTTACCAATCAATGTGTCTACCTAAAACTGCATATGCTTTTTATGAGAATGCAATTACTGTGCCAATGTTGTTTGATTTTGCAGTGACTGAAGAAGGCTAAGGACATTCATCTCAAATGCTCTTCCACCTCGACGAACCAGCTTCAACTCAATAGCTTCTGAGGACGGAATCTACATCAGGAAGGGGGGCATGTTAACCCTCACGGCACACGGACACCCATCACCTACGACGGACGTGTATTATGTATTTGGTAGAGTCAGGTACCGGGCTTGTCGGACCAATAGGGAAAGGTAGAGTGATCGTCGATGAGAGGCGCACTTTAACTTGGACATTCAAGGGATTAGTTGGTTAAGCATGGGCGCCCAAGTGTGAATGGGGTGAGCTCCTATAAAAGCCAACTAAACCTAATTTTTACTCATTCTCTCATTTGTGCAATTGAAGAGTGCTCTTGCTCTATCTCCATCTTCTTCTTCTTCACCTCCTTGTGTGTGTGTGTGAGAGAGAGAGAGAGAGAGGGAGAGTGTGTGTGCGATCGAGCATTACGAAGGCACGACGGCGGCGAAGCGGTTGAGCGCGGCACGACTGCAGCTTCTTCTTCATCGCGGCGAGGAATCCACCACGAAGGCGAGCGTAGAGCGGTGAGTGACACACCCTTTGTTTTCTTGAGCTTGCTAGTTTAGGCTTGTTGTGTGCTTGGAGCCGTTTGTGGCTCGCATACGGTGTATTGGCAAGTCCCTTGCTTCGACAGTGCGGCAAGGAGCGCACACTCACCAATAATGCACCCTAACTCACATGCAACTTACCCTATCTTCCAAAATAGTATACCCCACCCCCCCTTTCTCTCTCCTATCATATCCCATGACCCAAATACCCCCCCCTCTCTCTAAAGGGCGCCATGTCTCTTGTCTTGTAGCTAAATAACCTCCCCCACACTCACACACACTCAGTTTCACTAAAAAAGGTGCCCACAGACCCATCCCCACACGGTGGTTACCTGATTTTTCTTGTGTTCACACACATCTGCACACAGATTCACCTTTGAACACACTCCTCTCTCTCCCCTCTTGTAATTACTTTATTCTCCATGTCACCTCTCACTTTTTTTCATCAACCCATCTCTCTCTCTTAGTCTCTCTCTCATGAGACTCCTGTTCTGGCACATATACGCACAGCCAGACAAGTGGGGCCCACAGTCACATGGCCTATGTAGATAATGATTTCTTCATTTCTAAATTCTAGAATTTCTTCCCCCCCTCCTCCCCTATATAAAGAGGGGTCACCATCACACAAAAACACACACCATCACCAAAGAGTACACTATGCACTGTGTGTGCCTAGTGCACACACACACACACCCACACCATCACCATCACCATCACCGCAATCACCATGCTCGTCTTGAGCATGACCTCTACACCCTTGGGCTATGGAAGATGAAGGGAAACTAAATGAAGGATGATGGCCATAACCCTCGTGCGAGTCTTCGCCATCAACTCCCACCTATCCGCCATGTGCTCTACCACGCTCTCCCTTCTCATTCCCCTACCCTATGCTCCCCATTTCATCGCCTTATTCTCTAAATAAAGCTTGAGTTTTTGTGAGTATGTTTTCTTGCAATGTTTTGCCCATGTGAGGTGTGCGGAATCGCCACCTAGTCTTGTGTTTGGAGTGAGCTTGTGTATGTGTGAAGGGTGTGCGGATTCGCCATCCTTTTGTGGTGCCTAAGTACTAAGCACCATCTCTCTCTCTCTCTCTCTCTCACTTGATCTCATTCCCTTTCCTCTTCATCATTACTCCCAAGCATCCATCTCTCTTGGATGAAAACTTTGTTATGGTGGTGTGTTGTTTGCGTCCTAGCCGCTGAAGCTAGGTGGTGCCCCCTGTTTGCTTTACCATGACAGGCTCGAGGTGCGCCATTCGGTCCCCGGTGTTTTAGAGGCCGTCGGGGGTTCGGGGTTCGCTTTGCTCCCGTCATTTGGTGCCCCCACTGAGGATCTTTTCATGAAACCCTTCAGTTTACAAGACTGAAACCCCTAAACTATTGTGAATGGATGAATGGCTAGCAGGATTTGCTAATTGGACGACAGAAGAAGAAGAGCTCCAAGCACAACTAGACGAACTCCGCATCTCCATCGAAGCTCAAGTGCCAGGCGTAACGGTAATCGATTTGCAGTGGGAGAGTCAATCAACACGCCAAACCCAATGGATATATATAGGCCAAGTGCCAAGAAGAAGAAGGAGAAGGTCGAAACCATGTCCGCAACCTACAACCAACCCACAACAACAAAATGGAAGGAGCTCTACACAATAGAGAATCAACACTATTCTACTTTGAGAATCGGGTAACTCAAGTCACCGAGGTAATTATCACAGTCAGCTTTCAAGTCGCACCTGATGCTGCAGCACAGATAACGGAATCATTGGCTCACACTCTCACTAGAGAAACTAGGGATCTACTGAGTTTGTTTCAGGAAAGAACACCACCCCCTCCCACAAGCTTGGACAGTGACTAAGCACCTCTAAGCTTCACATGAATCAGTACAACCTACCTCAAGACAGATCACACATACCAACACGTGTACGCTCAATCAAGGTAATGCTGGATTTGAAGGGTCACTACCAGCACGTCATTGACACCATGCTGGGTGGGGAGCGATTTTTTGAGGTTCTGGCATCAGATCAACCATTTGTCTTACCTTTGGTACAAGGCAATGTACCGTTTGAAGTTTTAATCTATGTCCTAGTATAAGAAGGTATACACGCCTCCTTGTAAAAAAGAAAAAAACTTTTGCAAGTTAAGCAGTGTGTCTTTCTAGCTCTCTCTCAGTAATCATGGCAAGTGTAACATTTCCAACATTTAAAGGAAAGAAGGGGGAGGATTTGGTAACAGACTTCCTAGATGACTTTGAAGTAGCATGTGTAGTGAGCAACAAAGATACAGATGAATCCCGAGTTAGAATCTTTAAGCATCTCATGAAGCTAGAAGCTAGATCATGGTACAAAGCACTTCCACAAGCAACCAAGGATGACTGGGAACCCTTAAAAACCGCTTTTAAGAGGCGCTTTGGGGGAGGTACCACTTCAGAAAAGTTGTGGGACAAGTTGAGAGACTTGAAGCAGGAGGGTCTTTTAGAATATGCCACCTATGAGTCCAAATTTGTGGATTTGTGGGAACGGTGGGTTGAGTCACTGGCTAGGGGGGAAGCTGCACCCGATTTCCTAAAAAAAGATCGGTTCACGCATGGCTTATGGCCGCTTCTCAAGGAGAAGGTGAAAGGTAGATTCCCGGCTACGTACGAGTTAGCCGTTGAGATTGCTCGCCTTAAGGACAAGAAGCTGCGAATGAAAGCCAAAGAAACCGAGTCAACAGAAGCAGGAACATCGCGTCGACCAGCAACTACGACAACCACCATACCACCACCACCGGCTCTTGGGGTAAGAGATGACCAACAAGATATGTTGGCCCATATTACTGACCAACTGCAGAATTTGTCTGTCCACTTAATACAGCAAGGGAGGAGTCAAGAAAGAGATCAAGACCCTAGAAGAGCACGACGACAAAACAGGGAGTATCATTGCTACAACTGCGGAGAAGACGGTCACGGTATGTACTACTGTCCCAAACCACGACAAAACTATAATAGAGGAGGTAGGAGGAACCAATTGTCACCCCCTAGAGAAAGAACACCCCCACCCCGAGCACCACCCCCACCAACACAAATTCTACGTCCACCCCAGACACCACTACAAGCATCCATCCCACCTCTTCCACCAGCCCCACCACCTGATAGCTCTGTAAACATCATAAGGCTAGAAGAGAAAGGAAAAGCCGTAGTAGTGGATCCACCCATAGCAAAGGAGAGGGACAAGGGTAAGGAGAAGGTAACCTTTTTAGAACCACTTGAAGCCATGACTGTGAAAAGAGCTAGGAGGGAGAAAGCTACACAATCAGATGATGAGAGAAGCATGAGAGGAGAAACTAGTAAGAGGCCATCCACGCCACGACGAAAATTGGGCATCACCGACTTCCAGCTAGGGGAAAGTTCTAAGCCCTATGATCTAACATTGGATGTGGCAGAGCAAGGACCGAAGATTACATGGCCACAGCTGCTACATCTTGCACCAAAAGTAAGGCGACAATGGTCTAAAATGGTAAGTACAAGACGCTCCAAAACAAAGGTAGCCGGAGCAATTTCGGGATGCAACATGGATGACATCCTTCCAATTGTCGACATAAACATAAAAGGAAAGAGGGTTGGAAACACCTACATTGATGGAGGTGCACAAATCTGTGTAATGAGCGAAGCTATGATGCTTCGATTAGGGCTCGAGGTTGACAGGCCTTCTCCATGCAAGGCAAAGATGGCAAACAACGCAAAAGTAAAGTGTGTGGGTGTGGTAAGTGCCGTGAAAATCAAAGCTTTCAACACTGAGGTAGAGGTAGATGTTTTTGTAATGCCTACTAAGGGGGAGGGCTATCCACTAATTTTGGGAAGGCCATGGTTGATGGCCATGAAGGCAAAACAGGACTGGGGTACTGGCCTTCTACGCATGACCGGTAAGAAAGGGGAGACAATCTACTACGACATGAGGATTGGCAAGCAGAAGCAAATGAATCTGGAAACATCGACAGATGAAACCACTAGCGAATCTTCTAGTTATGAGGAGGAGACCACATCCACCGACGAAAGTGACAATTTCATTGATGTGATGGGTATCATTATGAAGGATCCACAAAGGGTAAGCACAACTGGTGATCCATCACCAAAAGGGCAACCCAATGAAGAGGAGAGCAAATCACTTGGCCTAGGAGTAAGTAGGTTGAAGGGTATATTGTCTACGGAATTAACACTTGAGGAGAAAGATAGTTTTTTGCAAATGTTGATGGGATTTCCTAACCTATTCATTGACAACTATGAAAGAATCACAGGCATTACAGTGGTGGAACATCATATTAAGCTGAAGGAAGGGGTAAAACCAGTTGTGCAAAAGCTACGACGACTGGGGGTCATACAAGAAAAGGCACTCTTGGCCGAGGTAAGGAAACTGCTGGAGGCGGGATTCATCTATCCTGTAGAAAACTCAGAATGGGTGTCACCCGTAGTGGTGACGCCTAAAAAGAATGGTAAGTGGAGGGTGTGTGTTGACTACAAACCACTAAATGCAGCTACAAAGAGAGACCACTTTCCTCTCCCTTTCTTGGATGAAATTTTGAATGAAGTAGCGGGTTTTGAATGCTATACCGTCTGTGATGGTTATTCTGGATACTTTCAAATACGCATAGCCTTGGAAGATCAGCTAAAAACCACTTTTATCACGCCATGGGGTTGTTTTGCATACAGGGTTATGCCATTTGGTCTCACAAATGCACCTGCCACATTCCAAAGATATGTCACATATGTTTTTCAACCGTTCTTTGGAACATCCATAAGAGTGTTCATTGATGATTTTTGTATATATAGCTCCCGTATTTCACATTTAGAAAAGATAATTGAAGGTTTGGCCAGGTTGCAGAGCCTAGGTGGGCAATTAAATGTGGATAAATGCCACATTGGGGAGAGTAAAGTCATTCTACTAGGCCATGAAATTTCAGCAAAAGGTATCAAGGCCGACCCAAGTAAGGTGTCCGCACTCATAGCCCTACCTTCACCAACGACCGCACGTCAACTGGTATCTTTTCTACAGAAGGTGAGGAACTTAAGTAGATTCATACATCTACTATCACAACTTGTTCTACCACTGCAACAACTCACTCAAAGATCAACTTTCACTTGGGATGAGGAAAGCGAACATCACTACAACAAGGTAAAGGAGGTCTTACCCACTCTGCCAACTATCTCACCACCTAAGTGGGATGAAAAATTCTATGTCACCTCAAGTGTTGGTGATGACTCATTGGGGGCTGTGCTACTCCAAAAGGATACGACGACATCTTTCATGAGGCCAATCTACTTCTCCAGTCGAATGATGACAGCAGGAGAGAAAGGTTTCACCCATGTGAAACACTTAGTCCTAGCTCTTAGATTTGCAACTACAAAGTTTAAGTCATATTTGCTGCCTAAGCAATTTGTGATTCTAACCACGGATGAAATATTTCCCTATGTTGTACAACACATGGATGTGTCTGCTAGAATTACTAAATGGCTAGTTCGTCTGCAAGAGTTTGACTACACGGTACAGGTAGAAAGCACGACAAGGGCAAGTTTGGGGGGACTCATGACCTACCAAGTCTTTGAAGGGAAGGAGAAGCAATCTAAGGAAGGAGAAGTCCGATTACCTCCAGTACCACCGATGGTAGAAGGAGCATACTCTCTCTACTTTGATGGAGCCTACAAGCGAGCGTCCGACAAAGCAGCTGCAGGCATAGTGGTCTTTGATGACAAAGGGACAAAGGTATTTTCGTTGGGCCAATTGTTAGATTCACATTCTAACAATGAAGCTGAGTATGCAGCACTAACCAAGGGTCTACAATGGTGCGTCTCACAAGGTGTACAACGCCTTAATGTATTTGGGGATGCTCTACTTCTGGTAAGGCAAGTAAATGGAGCATGGACATGCAAGAATCCTAGTTTAAGGACTCACTTAAGTGGTGTAAAAACCTTGTTGGGTAAGTTTGAAGAAGTTCAAATACACCATATCCCAAGGGCTCAAAACCAAGAAGCAGATGCCCTAGCAAGTGAAAGACTACAGGAAGTGGTGGTTGGAGCAATAAAGTTAAAGCTCCCTCTATTTCAAGGCAGTGATGCCTTGCCTGACATCATGCATTTTTTGGAAACAGGAGAATGCCCATCAGATTTAACAAAGGGACAGAAGCAATGGCTGACGCGGAAGGCCACAAGGTATCGACTCATCAATGATGGTTTGTACTGTAAGGGTAAGGACCAAATACTCAGGAAGGTCCCTCTCTCTTAGGAAATCACGGGAGTAATTGCTAGTTGTCACGACGGGGTTTGTGGTGGTCACTTTGCCCTAGACATAACAAGTAGGAAAATCTTGCAGGCAGGCTTCATATGGCCTAGCCTCAACCGTGATGTACACCATTGGTGCAAAACGTGTAAGTTGTGTCAAAAGGCCGGCACTAGGTCACTTATGCCTGAACCATAGACACCTATTCTCTCATATGGCCCATTTGACAAATGGGGTATCGATGCCATTGGGCCATTACCTAGGGCCAACTCAAGAAAATTCTACATTATCATGGGGGTCGACTACATGACTAGATGGGCAGAGGCTACAGCCACCACTAGAATCACAGCGGTAGAGGTAGCTAAATTTATCTACGAGCACATATGCTGTAGGTTTGGCACACCTTTAGAGATCATCTCTGATAGAGGGCCTAGTTTCAGAGCAGACTTGGTAGGAGAATTAATGCAGAAACTGGGCATTACAAGGAGGCACTCTTCACCATATTACCCTCAATGTAATGGCCTAGTTGAAAAGGTAAATGGAATGGTTTCTAAAATTATTACCAAGCAGGTAAACAATCATCCTGGAGACTGGGATAAGTATCTACTACCAGCTTTATGGGCCTACAGAACTTCATTTTGTACATCCTTGGGATTCACACCGTATCATCTAGTATTTGGTAAGGAAGCAATCTTGCCCATTGAAGTGCAACTACAAAGTCTCAGAGTAATGGCAAGCCAGCTTCAACAGCCCAACATGCATTTGAGAGATCACATCATCAACTTGGAAAGACTGCAGCTAGACAGAGAAGAAGCAATAAATTATTATGCAGCACAAGCAGAGCATAGACGGCTTAGCTTTAACGAGCATCTCCGGAAAAAAGAATTGAAGAAAGGAATGTTGGTGCTCCGCTACGACAATCGCTTCTACACGCGCAAGGATAAGAAACTCCTACTCCGATGGGAAGGCCCTTTCATCATCAGGAAAAAGTATGCCAATGGAAGCTACCAGCTTATGGAGGCTGATGGAAAACTTCATAAAACTAGGGTAAATGGTTGGCGACTTAAACCTTATTTTCTTCGATTTGACCAGGCTCCACCAATTGACATTCCAGATGAGAACACACCATCAGCCACCACCTCCGACGATAATGATCAAACAGATGAGCTAGAGACATGAATGCCTCTAGCCAAAAGGGGAGGGCTAATGATGGGGGCTTTTCACAAGCCAAGCTCCCATACCCCTCTTCTCTCATCCCCACCCCATGAAAACCCCTCTTAGGGAGGGAGTGATAAAAAAGCATTGGAAAAAGTAAGAAAAAAATAAAGTATGATTATGTAAATATATAAGAAAGGTAAAATAGGCCACCTCATGCCTGCGGGGTAGCCCATCCCCACCTTGCCTCCTTTTTCTTCACTGTTGCCCCGTCGTGTGTCCCTTTTCCTCTCCTCCACTCAAAAGGTCAACCCCCTCTCTCTTCCCCTTGTCCTTTCTCCTTTCTCTCTCCCCTCAAGCTACCCCACCTCTCACCAATAATGCATTCTAACTCACCAATAATGCACCCTAACTCACATGCAACTTACCCTATCTTCCAAAATAGTATACCCCGCCCCCCTTTCTCTCTCCTATCATATCCCATGACCCAAATACCCCCCCCCCCTCTCTCTAAAGAGCGCCATGTGTCTTGTCTTGTAGCTAAATAACCTCCCACACACTCACACACACTCAGTTTCACTAAAAAAGGTGCCCACAGACCCATCCCCACCCGGTGGTTACCTGATTTTTCTTGTGTTCACACACATCTGCACACAGATTCACCTCTGAACACACTCCTCTCTCTCCCCTCTTGTAATTACTTTATTCTCCATGTCACCTCTCACTTTTTTTCATCAACCCATCTCTCTCTCTTAGTCTCTCTCTCATGAGACTCCTGTTCTGGCACATATACGCACAGCCAGACAAGTGGGGCCCACAGTCACATGGCCTATGTAGATAATGATTTCTTCATTTCTAAATTCTAGAATTTCTTCCCCCCCTCCTCCCCTATATAAAGAGGGGTCACCATCACACAAAAACACACACCATCACCAAAGAGTACACTATGCACTGTGTGTGCCTAGTGCACACACACACACACCCACACCATCACCATCACCGCAATCACCATGCTCGTCTTGAGCATGACCTCTATACCCTTGGGCTATGGAAGATGAAGGGAAACTAAATGAAGGATGATGGCCATAACCCTCGTGCGAGTCTTCGCCATCAACTCCCACCTATCCGCCATGTGCTCTACCACGCTCTCCCTTCTCATTCCCCTACCCTATGCTCCCCATTTCATCGCCTTATTCTCTAAATAAAGCTTGAGGTTTTGTGAGTATGTTTTCTTGCAATGTTTTGCCCATGTGAGGTGTGCAGAATCGCCACCTAGTCTTGTGTTTGGAGTGAGCTTGTGTATGTGTGAAGGGTGTGCGGATTCGCCATCCTTTTGTGGTGCCTAAGTACTAAGCACCATCTCTCTCTCTCTCTCTCTCTCTCTCTCTCTCTCTCTCTCTCTCTCTCTCTCGATCTCATTCCCTTTCCTCTTCATCATTACTCCCAAGCATCCATCTCTCTTGGATGAAAACTTTGTTATGGTGGTGTGTTGTTTGCGTCCTAGCCACTGAAGCTAGGTGGTGCCCCCTGTTTGCTTTACCATGACAGGCTCGAGGCGCGCCATTCGGTCCTCGGTGTTTTAGAGGCCGTCGGGGGTTCGGGGTTCGCTTTGCTCCCGTCAGCATTTATGTTTTTCTTGAGCAGTAGTTTGAGCAAGTCTTGTACTCTATTAGGATGAAGCTTTGCCATTCGTCCTCTCTGCATCCCCTGAACATTTATCTTTGACTGGAAAATCTTTTATTGTTACCCAAGTTCTTCTTGTGATAGCTTGTTTTACTAGAAGTGTCTTGTACTCTATTAGGATGAAGCTTTGCCATTGGTCCTCTTTGCATCCCCTCTACATTTATCTTTGGCCGAAAAATCTTTGATTGTTACCCAAAGTTCTTCTTGTGATAGCTTGTTTTACTAGAAGAGTTATGTCTCGGTTGTGTTGCTAGGTGCTCAATTTCTTATGGGGTGGCTCACATGGCTCAAGAGACACCCAACCTAGAGTTCACTCTTGCACAATTATTATTCCGTGAGAGGAGAGATTTTTGGCCATTATTGACCTAAAGATGCAAAGTAGAGCATTGCTTGCTAAGCTCATAGGTCAAGGTTGTTTCCTAGGCTTGAGAATTGGAAGAAATTTTTTTACCATGCCTTTAGGGCTTTCCTTGGTTTGGGTCAATGGACAACGATGGCTCTTGATGTATGATGATCCATTTATTTTTATTTATGCCCCACTAGGTATGTCTCATGCATCCCCTTTCAGGCATTGCTTATAAAGGATATGGTTGACTATGCATCCTACATTGATTTGACAAGGAGATCAATGGTTGAAGGATATTGAAAGGTAGCCCTTGATTTATAGGTCACTTTTTCATAGTGTACAACTCCCATTTTCCTACACACACACACACACACACACACACACACAAGTAGGAGGAAGAAAGTGGGAGAGAGATTGAGGACAGAGACATAGAAAGTTGGAAAGAGAGAAGGGGAAGAGGATATATATACTATAAAACATTTTTTCTAGAAAAAAAGAGAAAATACAAATGAACAAAAGAGAGGATCAAGAGAGGGAAAACTAGAAAGGTGGAGGGACACTCTAAAAAGAAAACAAAACCATATAGTCACTTAGGAAGACCAAAAATTAGAAATTAAACCCAAAAACCCAAAAAAGTGGCTAGTAAAATAGCTATAGAGAATCAATATGTGGAGCAAGGCTGAAAATCGCAACCCTTTCCATCCATCCTTTCAAATTTACCCTATACACGGATGGTAAATTTTTTGTAGCTCTTCCGAATAATGAGCGCTTCATGCAGCAAGCCCTTCTTTAAGGAATGGTATTAGAAATAGGCCTACATAAGGAAGAGCGCACCTTGTAGAACCCCTTCAAAGATCAATTGTGAATTTTTATATGAGACATAGATATATATTGGTGTTTTATATATTTAGAGAAATTTGGTTTTATTTTCAAAGGTCAAGTAATAACAAGAATGTCTATAGTAGAACTATATGACCCAAGCCTAACGTGAGTTATAAGCTACAAATTAACTATATTGACTAGTTGCAATAGTCACTAGAATTGGTAGAGACATGTTCCAAGTTGAGTATCCTAACTTGCATCTTAGAGTTTGTACCATATGATGTTCGAAATGAGTATGCAAAAAAAAATTCCTCTTTTGTAGAGCCCAATACTAGCCTCCTAGTTTGATACATTAAGCTCCGCATTTGTAAAACTAGATTCTCTTTAATCAAGTTGTCATAATCCCACTTGAAAGGGTACCTCTACATGGTCGTCGCACTCTTAAAAGTAAGCGATCATCATACTATAAGATGTGATCAGATTTCTTTCTATTTTTTGGAAGAGAATTATTGATATTTTTGAATATGCCCTCCTTCTATATACAAAATATAGCTTGGCCAACTGAGGTTGTGCAGAACTGGTGTGATGGTCGTGAAGACCTTTCTATCCAATCAAGGACTTAACCGGATGAGGATGGTAAAATGTCATTTTCCAAATAGACATCTTTGTTAAATATGTCAAAGCTAGAATTTGAAGGATCCCTAACTCCGAGCAAGATTTTCTGAGCAATCTCTAAACCGAGCAAAAGAGCAAGCTACAATAACAAAAAAGCAAGGAGATCTCTTAAATTTTAGCACACAAACCAAGGGAGAGGATAGAGGTGCTATTTTTCACGTGATTTCAATATTCTCTTGTAGGTTATATATATACAATCACTAATAAGTAGACACTAAGCTAGCAATGCCCAAAATTGAAATTTTGTGACTACAATGTATGCAACATTAGGAAGACTGCCTATGAGTTGCAAGTCCTCTAATATGCAAGTCTAATGAGGTAGTGATGTTTGTAAAATAGAAATATTTGCCTAGACTATAATAGCATAGGACTAAAATAAACAATTATAAAGATACTAGCAATTTTGCACAAGTATGAGTTTTACATACACTTTTAATTGTATCCATTCTAGAAACCTCTTTCTCAATTTTAGACCAATTTGAATTGTGTAAAGCTAGAAACCCCTTTCCTAGAGTAGTGGTAGAACGCTCCCATCCAAAAGAATAACTTTTCCTATTTTAGGTGTAGTTACAAATGTAGGGCCCATGGAAAATAGCTATAAAAAAAAAATTTAGTGTTAGAACACAAAGCTAGATCCACACTAACAAAAACAAAACGGTTTTGACAAATTCTCTTATGAACATCATAACATATTACCTGGGCAAAGGCATGTTCCCTTTACCCCAACTACCTCCCACTTAAAGGCAGAGCGCCAATAGGTGAGTGCTATTAGTTAAACTACAAGTATGTACAAGAAAATAGGTGAGAGACTCTCTCAACCTACACCTACTGCCTCGGGCACATGATCTACATGAAATCGTATCGGCTCTAGTGATAAGTGAGCATGCATATCCATGCTAGACCCTTCATGGAAATCCCACAGACAACTATGTATGGTTTGCATAGCTCCACAATGCATCATGCTAGTGTTAGTCACCATATGACAGACAATCCTTGCTGCAAATGCTCCCATTGTAGCTGCTAGGTCAGGCCTCAATACTAGCAAGTTCTACATGAGATGTTCAAATGCTAACGAAATTTGTGCAAACCTTGTTGTACAAGCCTCCTCAACATTGTCTACATGCACTGCATCATCAGGACTACTCATCACGTATGGATGTGTCATCGTCGACAATGGGATGGCTATGTCCCTCTCATCTATGGGTGGAACTATGTGTCCTTGCATCAAATCATCAACCTCTAACATGAGCATATAAAAGAACTCCATATCTGTCATCTTTGCTTGTGTCTCTAGGGAGCATACCTGCTCTATCTCTATCTGCACAGACTGTGACAACACCCTTTGTGTCTCACTAGAGCACTCACACTCTACCTCTGTCTCTTTAGAGTCTATTGACATATCCTACACAGCCACACGATCTGTCTCCTGAGCATACTGGAGATCACTAGTGAAGGAGACATGTCTCGTCCCTCGCTCTCATCACATGTTAGCAACAAAATCGAGACTATGCCGTCTCGTACCTCAAATACATGCATAGGATATACCAGGCGACTCCGGGTTCCCCTAGCAATCACTAGTGGTCTGCAATGCATCTACAAATACTGCTCTTTAAGCAGTATCTCACACCCACAATTTGCTAAATGTCTCACTGAGATCACTCTACATCAGCTGAGGAACATAGAAAGAACACATGTAGAACTATATAGGATGCACCACTAGGTAATGACAAGGAAACATCTCCTACACCTGCAATATCAAATGCTAGACCATAGGCCAAGTGCACATGACCGAAGATTCCACTAGAGAAACTGTTGAACCACTCATGATGTGGTGTGACATGGAAAATTGCATCTTCATGTAACAACCAATGGGGAGAAGTGCCACCTCTCGAAGACATGTAAGCAAGATGAATGCTAAAAGGTGAATGTGACATCACCGTCACTGGCATATGAAGCACACTCTAGTATGTGTCAAAACTTCATCTACATCACTCATACATCTTTGCTGTTGCCTCATACATCCAAACAACAATGCCTAATGTGCCCTGTGTGACCACAAACCAACATTGCATATATCGGAAACTACACGACCGTCATCTCTCATGAGTCATCATTGTTGACTCTCAACTGTCACACATCTGCTACATGGGTACCAGGAAATCAAAACTATGGCAAGAAATTCTGCTGGTAAAGTCTCCCCTATAAACTAAGCAAAAACTCAAGCAAAATCTCAATTCAAAACCGTGGCAAAATGGCAACAAAGTGGGACATAACTCAACCGCTACATCAATCATAAGCATGATCAAAGCATCAACCTGATGCTCGCATATGCAAAATGTAGCTCTACCAAAACAATGTATAGTAGCAGTATCCAAGGCTCAATGTACTATGACGGAGTAACCTCTGCTATACCTAGCAAAGTCAGTGCATAGAAAAGAGCCAAGTGATAATGAATGCACAACGAGTAACAAAGACTCAAGACTGGGATAGACTTCTCTCCTGACCAAAGCATAAAATGCATAATCATATGTATAAGTAGTGAGCAAACACAATGCTGAAGACACTTCCCATAAGAAACTGCATACACAATCTGACAATTGTAAGTAGTTTGTACTTGTAACCTATAGAACCAAAACCTATGATGACTTGTAACATGTAGCCACTACGAGAATATGCAAATCTCACTCCTGCAAGAGTGGGTACAAAGAAAACCAATATGTGTCTGAAACTAACTAAACTTATCAAAGTGAGAGTTGAAACTCGATCACTGTCAAAGTGGGAGTCACATAAACCATTAGAGAGTAAACTCTATATAAGCACAAAGCATGGGGAGAATCTAGGAAAAATCTCACAAAGTTTCCCCTGAAATTTGAGCAAAATCTCAAAATTCTCACCAAAACCACATAAACCATGCGCAGACATTGAGTGTCTTAGTACCAAATCCACGTATGGTGTACATAAACTAACCAAATCCTGGCAATCTATGAGCGGCTCTATGGACAACTACACCTATCCAAACTCCATGTAAACTTATGAATCTACCACCTATGAGCTATAACTAGCTCACTTGAAATCTGCATATGCTAACATAACATAAAAACCATGCTAGAAAATACTCTCTCGGGTGACCCCATAGTCATACATGAAGACAATACATGTGCCGCATAGCCTTCACTGGAAAAAAAGGTGCAGCTTGTGAGAAAAATAGCCTTGAATATGGCATGATACCTCGTCGATCGAAAAACTCGTCGATAAAAAATCAGACACATGCAACAACCAACCACTTGTGGTCGTAAACACCATTTAAAAGCCGAACTCATTCATGGAAAATCTTCTCCAAAATGGTCCATTGACGTCACTATGTGTCGATGTGTGTTGCCAAAGCAGGTAAGGTAGTATCATCGAAGCCGAAATCACCAAGGAGACAACGTTGGAGCCGAGCTGCTCCGGATGCATGCTAGAGGAGAGTCGATGCCACTCTCTCTTAATTGTCTCTTGTTGTGTCAAGGCTCGAATGCCGGGGAGTGTCTGTCGGAATAAGCGTGGGCGGGTAGCCGATGTCAAAGCTACATCAAAGGAGGCCAAACTGCTCTCACTATGTCAAAACCGAGAAGAACGCTCGATGCCATCTTCCATCTCTGGACAGAAGCGTGCCAAATCTGTGATGTCAAAGCCGTGAAATTATTAAGTGGGGGTGTTGATGCCGAGAAGCCAAGCTAAGAGACAATATGAGAGGCTTGGTGATGCTCAAAGACGTCAGAGGAGAGCCGATGTGCTCTCTCTCCCTCAAGTAATTTCAACGTCGTTGTCAAGTACGAAGCAAGGGATTTGAACTTCGTACTCTTTTCCCAACCTCTTGATATTAAATAGGCATACCCCGAGCTGAGTTCAAACTTGACCCCTAGCATCTAGGCCCTTAGTTTGACATTACTCCCCCCTTGGAAAAGCATTTTTGTCCTCAAAAACAAAAGTGAGAAATTTCTTCTTAAAAACAATAATGTTTTCCCAAGTGGCACCTTCCTCAGGTTTGTCTTCCACTTGACTAATGCTTGTCAACATACATGATGACGTGTATGCTTGTCAACATACATGATACATACATATATCATGATAGTTGAGCATGTTGACTAATTCTTGTCAACATACATGATACATACATATATCATGATAGTCGAGCATGACTCAAGTTCATGCGATTGAGTTGGAGAAATCAACCAAAATCTGTTGATCAATAACATTATAGCCCTTATGTAAGTGTTTACGTAAATAACTTACATGGAATACCGGATGAATGCGAGAGTGCAAATGTAATGAGAGTTTATAGGCTATATCACCAACTCGCTTGAGTATCTTAAAAGGCCCACGATACACCAGAGATAATTTAGGTGTTGGCCCACTCTTTAGACTTTTTGAATGCTCTAGAACATGCAAAAATATCTCTTCCCCTTTTGTGAAGATAACTTGTCGATGTTTTTCATTATCATACTTCTTATACCGATCTTATGCTTGTCGAACCTTTTGACGAGCTAGTCTCAACATTTCCATATGTTCGTGGAGGAAATCCTTGACCTGCTGAAGCTTTTCAGTTGCCAACCCCACCTGATTGGTGAACTAGGTTGAAAACCATACATAAGCATGAAAGGACCAAAACCAATTGTCACATGCTTAGAACTACTGTAAGCAAATTCGAGACTAGGGAGATAATCTTCCTAATTTGATTGCTTCTTGCTGACGTATGCTCGTAGCATATCCTCTAGCACTTGATTGACTTGCTCAGTCCGACCATCCGTTTCAAGATGATCTGCAGTGTTGCCCTCCAAAAATGATTGTTTAGCTTGGGATCACGATCACTCACAATGTTACTTGGCAACCTATACAACCTGTATAGATTTCCCACAAATAAGTTAGATAACTCTAGAGTCTTAATTGTGGATTTGGTTGGAATAAACTTACAAAATTTAGTTAATCGGTCTACAACCACCCATACCAAGACATTGTTAGATTTTCTTCATCTCCAGATGCTTCGCACATTGTCTACAGGATCCTCACCACTCATGTGCACTGGCCCTTGGTTTTGGGTTGGTACCCGTACACCTGTTGGACAGGGGCTTTGCTGGTCTATTATGAGGCTATGACACCGGTCATTCTTCTCGATGCATCCTCTCATCCGTTCTTTACCTCACCACATTCCATTGCCTTCCCAGGGGGGGAGTTCTCCTATGTCGCGTGTCTTCACGACTTGCACTTGCAGACTCTCTCTTGGATTTTTTGTCCAGACCCGAGTGGTGAATGTTCTCCCACAGGTTGACTTTTCCCAGGATCTCCTCTGACTCTTTTGTCCAATATTGTGTGTCTGCCATGGAACGACCGATCATAATGTAGCTTATATACCCTCGAGACGACTCTTCTCTCGGAAGATTGCATATATTGCAATCTCTACATGGATGGATTGCTTATCCTGTCATCTTGTCTACTATGGTGGATGATGCCTTCCCTATTGAACCTCTTCTTCCTGCTCTTCCTCACTCTTCTGCTCGAGCTTCTTTGACTTGGATATGCTACTGGTTTCCCACCTCGGCAGTTTCCTCTCCTCATGGTTAGAGTGTTCCTCTTCGGGGGGGGGGTCCCCATGTCTTGTCTTGGGTTCCTCCATCCCAGTGGTGATCATCGCTGATGGGCTATTGGACGCTGATCTTAGGTTACCTCCTCATATAAATCCTCTTCAGCAACTTATTCCGTAGCTTGCCACTCCTTCAACTTCCTTGTGTGACTTGATCGGAGTTTCCTCACCCTTGGTCATCATCACATTGGTGCTGTACGGATTGTCGTGTTGTTTGACTGGCGCTCCTCATCCTTTTCTCCCGGGATTTACATCTTCTCTAGATTTACCAGGCGTGTTGCATTTTCCTCGATAGCTTCTCCGCATTTGTTGTTGAGGGGGGTGTTAGATTTTCTTCATCTCCAGATGCTTCGCACACTGTCTACAGGCTCCTCACCACTCACGTGCACTGGCCCTTGGTTGTGGGTTGGCCAACTGTACACCTACTAGACAAGGATCTCATGCACACTTAGGGTCGTTCAATACATTTCCCACTTTAGACCTGTTTTGGTCACATATTCCCCCATTTATATTGGAGGGTCATATTTTTAGGTCATTGGGCTATATTGAGGATTATTGCCCAACCAGACCCTATTCTCCTATATATAGGAGGGGGGGCACACTCATTGTCTTGTCTCATCATCATGTAGAGTTTGCCATCTAGAGTTATTGGGCTGCCAGCCTTTCCACCATCTGTCTCCTCTCTCCCTCTCCCTCTCTCTCTCTCTCTCTCTCTCTCTCTCTCTCTCTCTCTCTCTCGTGCCATTGTCTCTTTCTCTCTCTCACCTTCCGCTGCACACTCTGGTAGTCATGACCTCGTATAATGGCTGGTAAATCCACAATAAAATCCATATAGATACCTTTGGGGGGGGGGTCATTACAATTAAAAAATGCCTATCATTTGAGTTCAACACTAGGGATTATTTTTGTCTATACTTTCTCACATGTTTACATATAAAAGGGTGTTGAAAATTTGATCTTGGAAAAAAGTTTACAGATTGAATAGGAAAAGGGTCCCTTTTATTGGTGAAATATTCATAAATAAGGTGTTTAATAAATGGTCCTTGAACGCATACGATATATAAATTTTACATATAGTGACACCCCCCCCCCCCCGCAAAAAAGATAGATACTTTCTCATAAGACCGAGAGAAGGGTCCGTAGATATTACAATAATTTTTGGATATACCTCTACCATAATTATCACCAACTTGCATTATAACATCCCTTTGTGATCATGTACGAGAACAACAAAAGCTAATATCACAATACATAAATACATATTGCAAATTGGTATAAGTTAGTGTCTCGTAACTACATCATTCTACAATGCATTTTATATCCTCATTCGTATCAAACAAAGAAAGTAAACATTCACTCCTTATGCTTCATACACCAAAACTTGTTTTGGACAAATGTCAACAATTGCATTCGTTAGTTGCATTCATGAAGCTAGTTATGGACAAAGTCAAATCATTTCATTGGGCAACATTGAGGTTCTTGGTTGCTAGGACTTGTAGAAGAGGTTCAAACTCACACACTCCCTCATTATTCAATTGCCATTTTGAGCTGCCAAAGTGGTAGGAGTTTGCCGATAGGTTCCAATACATGCAAAGACACACTCTCTCTCAACTACAAAGGTGGGGGGTTATCGCCTACGATGGTGCTACCTAGAGGATTGAACCCAAACAACAAACTACCATTGCTTAAATCTCAAATGTTTTACATTTTTTAGTTTTAGATTGAGACTTTTGAGAAAACCCGGAGGACGAAGAGGTTTGAACACACTCCGCTACTGTGCTATCTACTAACGTACAACCCCAACGACAGACTCCTATGATCCATTGCTTAATTGTAAAAGTCTGAAGTATTCTAGTTCTAGTGTAGAAACGGACTGAGACTTTGAGCCTTGAGGAAACCCAATAGATTTTTTATTGGTGTACACATGGATATGCGTTGCACGCATCGATGTTGAAGCTCTTCAAAGTTCAGACTTCAAGTTCCAACAACACATGCACAAGAATGTTTTGAACCTAAATCGGGGTAACCGGACATGGATGATGGGGGACCGTCGACAGCCAGTCCTCTACCTTTCCAGACAGAAGTAAATGTGGAGTCGTGACTCGTGAACACAGCTTGGAAGCACCTGGAAGTACCTACTCTCTCACACACATACACCGCGCACGCACAGTCACACGCACGCATGTGCGCCCGCACTTCTCATTATCTACTCGAAACTCCCCTCGCAAGTTCCCTCCTCTACACGCACCCACATATACACATACGTACACCTACGCTCTCTCCTCTCCCTCTCTCTCTCTCTCTCTCTCTCACTCACAGGATCTGGCCAAAGGCGAGGGCTGTCTGCTGACAATGCCATGCATTGCCGAGTAATTTTCCTAGCCCATGATCGACGATTTTGAATCGACCTCAGAAGTCATTACACGGCGGCTAGAAGCGTCGCTGTGCTAATGCGAAGGGGATCTGCGGGGTTACAGGTCATGTTGCGCTTTAGCAGCATGACATTTTGAAAATGCCTAAATAAATGCGAAGAAGTAGCCTCTTCCAGCTGCAGGTTTTTGGCCATGAACATTTTCTGTAGGAGGCGATAATGGTTTATGCCTTTTTGGGCTTTGTTACTGGCAACACTTCAACGTTCTGCACTCGAGGAGCAGCGGCATTCTCAACCTCGTAGCATTCTTCATTCACATCCATTCCTAGAACCTCACCGACCAGTGTGGATGCAAGTTTGACCAAATGGGGAATTGCTGTGGCACTTCATCAGGAAGTGTCAAGAAGAAGGACAAGAAACAAAACCCTTATGCTCCAGATGCCTATCCATCTGCAGGGGCTCCTAGAGTCAATGTGCTGAGGAACCTTCCTGGTGGAGTATCTGTTAAGGAGGGGGAAGACATCACAGAGAAGTACATCCTTGGCAAGGAGCTCGGTCGTGGGGAATTTGGTATAACATATCTTTGCACTGACAGACAATCTCAGCTTGTGTTTGCTTGCAAATCCATTTCCAAACGCAAATTGAGGACTGCTGTCGATATTGAGGATGTTCGGAGAGAGGTGGTCATCATGCATCATTTGCCTCCACATCCACATGTTGTTGGCCTGAAGGGAGTGTACGAAGATGACAACGCTGTCCATTTGGTGATGGAACTTTGTGAAGGAGGTGAGCTTTTTGATCGCATAGTCGCTCGAGGTCATTACAATGAACGAGCTGCTGCAAATGTCACCCGAACGATCGTTGAAGTGGTGCAGGTGTTCATTTTATTTGCATATTGAAGATCACATGGGGTATCCGAATTCTAATGCTGTCATTCTTGACTAAGCATGTCTGCATTGTGAACAGGCTTGTCACAAAAATGGGGTGATGCACAGGGATCTGAAGCCAGAAAACTTTTTGTTTGGTAATAAGAAGGAAAATTCTCCTCTGAAGGCCATTGATTTTGGCCTCTCTGTTTTTTTCAAACCTGGTATAAAATCTGTTTTCTTTCAAACTGCATGATACTAAGTGTCCTAACAGTATTTGCCAGAGTTTCAATGGTTTCTCATTTGTGTATTTGAAGGAGAGAGGTTCTCAGAAATTGTTGGGAGTCCCTATTACATGGCTCCAGAAGTTTTGAAGAGAAATTATGGGCCAGAGGTGGATGTATGGAGTGCAGGTGTCATTCTTTACATATTGCTGTGCGGAGTTCCTCCTTTTTGGGCAGGTTATTTCATCTGTGACTTGGAAGTGATTGCTTGTTGAATTATGCTCTCCTTTTTATCTTAACCCAAGTCACATTCTGTGATCAGAGACGGAGCAAGGGGTTGCCCAAGCTATCCTTCGCGGTGTTATTGATTTCAAAAGGGATCCATGGCCAAGGGTTTCAGATAAAGCTAAATCACTTGTTCGCCAAATGCTTGAACCTGATCCAAAGCGAAGGCTTACAGCTCAGCAAGTACTTGGTAGCCTACCTTTAATGCTTACTTGTGATTCTTCAGAAGCTGTGATAAATTTTTTTAGAGCTACAGTTTAGAAGGTGTAATCCTTAACTAGGGACCAAGCTCAGTTTGATAGAGTTTTCACATGAACATGAAATTTGATAAAAGTCACCCATTCTTTTTTGTTTCAGATCATCCATGGCTGCAGAATGCCAAGCAGGCTCCTGATGTTCCCCTTGGTGATGCAGTGCGCTCACGGTTGAAACAGTTCTCAGCAATGAATAAGCTGAAAAAGAAGGCTCTACGGGTATGGACTCAACTGCTGCATGTGGATGTGTTCTTAGGTATATATACAGTCTTATTCGAGTGTTTCGTCGACCGAAGGTGATTGCAGAACTTTTGTCTGGTGAAGAAGTGGACAGCCTCAAGAATATGTTCAACATGATGGACACCAATAAGACCGGAGTAATTAGTTTTGAACAGTTCAAGAATGGACTTCACAAGCTTGGTTCTCAGCTTGCTGAAAATGAAATTCACCAACTGATGGAGGCGGTAAGTTCAGTTTATACTGTCATTTTTGTTCAATGACTCAAAGGTGGGCGAAAGAGTCACATACCTTCTATTTGAATACTTTTAGACCTGTTTACCAGCTGTATTTCCATGGTTTGTAGGTTTTGCTCTTCGAAACCTTTCATATCACAAAGGTTTGCAACAGTTTGCATCATTTAATTGAACATTTTAAAGTCTTTTGAGCCTAGAGTAAGCACATTAGTTCTACTGTATTTTGAGATGTGTATGTTTTTGGGTGAACTTCTTACACCATTTTACCATGAGGCTTAACGGTGGTCGTGAATGGAAAAGGTGAATGCCCATTCTCCATTAGATCTTGGCTTTTTGGAAAAACCATGTATGTGATATATGTGATACATTGGACAAGTGCATGAGTTTATTGAGAGTTGACAAAGTGGATGAGTTTATTGAGAGTTGACAGCTGTTATTTAGTTTATTATCCAATCTTCAATGTCTGCGAATTTTTCTCTTTGCCAAAACTAGCTTGGCCACTTGTCCAGCCTGACAGCCAAGGGGCACCTGCAGTCCAGCTCTCAGTTGTGGTAGCCAGTGCTCTCCAGTTTTTTTATTTATTTATCATGCCTATTTTTTGTTTCCACGGCTTTCATTTTATTCTGGTCTTCTGTTTTTCTGCTTTGTTTCCTATGAGGTGGGGTGGCAGTTCTCTCCTGGATATGTGTTGCAGCTCTGTCCCCTCTAGCATGTATCCTCTCTATCCCTATCTTCGTCAGCTTGCGAGCAACTCCTCTTGACAATTTTCTTGGTGGCCACATAGACCGACCTAGCATGATATTTTCCGTTTCATAGGTTTGTTCAAGGCTTGTAAAGCTTGGCCTCCTCTACTGGTGAGGAGATCTTTTGCAAATTGCCCCAGATTGCTTCTGGAGGTGGTTTCACACTTATCTTTGTCCGAGGATGTGGTTCTACTTGGTTGGATGCTCGGCATCTGACTTGGGGCTTTCCTTTTGTTGTCCTACTCATCCACAAACCATATGGGCTTCCACAACTCTGTCTACACAGAATTGCATATTAGCTTCCATATCCTGGGACCTGCACATTGCGGTGGTATCACTTATTCATTTGGTTCAGGGTGCCGAACAAGCATAGGGGCGGCCAGTGAGTATAAGCAGGTGCCTTGCTTGGATTAAGCAAAGGCCTTGCTTGATTTTACAGCAGCAATGGACAAGTCAGGAGACCTCGAAGTTGAAAGCTACTAGATATAACATAGACATAACGGGTGAAAGTGCGAGAAAGCATGGTGTCCCCGTGTTCACTAAGAGCAAAGAAACTGTAACAAACTTGGACACCCCAAGTCAAGATTCTACCGCGACACAGCAGAGATTCACTTCAAAAGCAATTCACAAAGACGACACGGCCCGGCATAGTTCCATGCCAAGACCCCAAAGACTGGCGCCCCTTTCGGTATTTCTTTTTATATTAATCTGTGTGCAAAGTTCAAAAGGGTCCGTGGGTACTCACTCTCAGACTCTGCGTCCAGATGCTCTGAGAAGTGAGTCCCAAAAGGACTTATGTATTCTTACAAGGGATGCCCAAAAGCAGAGCCCCAAAATCCAATAACCAGCCAAAAGCAGCAGCGTAATTTCCGAAAATCCGTACATTGCCACGTCAGCATGTCAACGGAATTTGCGGAGATTTGTATGGCAGTTCCATGTCAGCTTCTTGGCGCGTTTTTCGAGACTGCTGCCACGTGGCATTTTTGTCGCAAGGTGTGTGAGTGTGTCCGGGGGCCTGCCACATCACCGGTTTGTGACATACCCCCCTCTTGAAAGAATTGTAATCACGTCTGCAAAACAGATCGAGGAGATAAATTGCCTTAGTAGACTCTGACTGTTAGTACCGATGCACTACACACGACACATCTAGCACTTGTACAAAACGATAGTCGCATCACCAGACAACACAGGACATCACTTTACATCACAGGACATCATATGACAAATCACAGACAAATTCATTGCAAATCTCAGACCATGACCAATCGGCAATGTATTTTGTAATCGCATCTAGATCCATTCCGGACCTCATGGATGCCCAATTAACTAATCCTTATTGCAATCTGTCTATAGAGATTTATGAGATCGAAATGTTGCAGCCATTTCGTCTTTCAATTCCTGCACTCAAACAAGTTAAGTACAAATCAATCATTTTTATTTTCGGGAATTCCCGTCATAAAGTCATACATCAGAATACTACTCAGCCCTTGAGTATATCTGAAACCCAAAGGTGACATCAATGACTATTGAAAATCGGGGTAATTCGTTGACAAAGGAGCGAAGTGACTCCCCTCTTGTGCAAACCCGCTGCACTGGATTCACCCTTGCTGAAATCGAGGTTCTATCGGAGTAGACTATGCTAAATTGAATGATTCAAGTTAAAGTTCCAAAATTTGAGGAGTATCTGCTAGGTCCTCCTCCTCCATCCACTTCTTATCCAATGCAGGATAGTTCTTGAATTTAACCAAGAACCGCCTAATCGCTTTACCTTTTATCTTTCTGTCTTTGTGTGCCAATGTCTGTTGTGGAACGAGTATCTCCTCGCTTTCCTCCACTTCGGGTTGCTCATCAGGCTCCCCGTCTTCGGGCACATCGCCTTTAAAAGGCTTCAATAGACTCACATGAAAAGCATTGTGAATCTTCCAAGTATTGGGCAGCTTCAATCTAAAGGAGACATCATTTATCTTTTTTCTTATTTGGAAAGGGCCATAATACATCATCCTAAGCTTTGGAAAAAGCTGCTCCTTTCCTTTTTTCTTTCTTAGGCGTGCCTTCTCTAAACGTAAGAGCATCAAGTCGTCTTCCTTTAATTTCGAATTGTGACGGTGTCGATTTGTTGCCTTCTTGTGTCGTTCCTGAGATTTCGCTAAAGCCTCCCGGACCTTGGCAAAAGCAGTGTCCAAGTCCCTCGTGTATTGGTCGGCTTCAAAAATCTTATCTTACGTGCTAAGGAAGGATGGAACCTTCGAAGGGTGGAATGATGATGAGAGTTGCAACCGTGTGCCAATGTTCTCCCAAATAGCCCTCCAAAACAAACTCGTGAATCAGGGATCTCTGTCAGAGACTATTGTTTCAGGCATGCCATGTAGTTTGGAAATCTGTGCAATGAAGAGTCTCGCTAAACGATCTGGCTTTATTGTTTTCTTCACTAGAATGAAGTGAGCTTGCTTGCTAAATCTGTCGATGATAGTCCAAATACCATCATGCCCACTCTGTGTCTTCGGGAGATAAAAAATGAAATCCATAGCAATACTTTCCCAGGGGGAGGTGGGAATGGGTAAAGGCTGTAACAATCCCTATGCCTTATGCGTGTCAAACTTGACCTTCTGGCATACTAAACAACTGCATACAAAGTTGTCCACATCCTTCTTGAGTCTAGGCCAAAAGAAGTAACGCTCCACACCTTTCAAGGTGGTGTGTCAAAAGGCGGGCACCACGTGCCAATAGAAAAGAACATACTGAACAGACTTTTAATTGAACTGAAAGAGAGAGACGACACGCGACACAGAGTGGCGGAATTCCACCCCAGAGAGTATTGGCCCCAAACCTTGGCTCCCCTTTCGGTATTTCTTTATATTGCATCATCAAAGTATAAGCCGATACTCCAGACTCTGCACCTTCTCCAGGAAGCATGCCAGAGAATGAGCCCTAACCTCATATTTAAAGGCCCTTGGCCTAAAAAGCAATTACAGTGAAAAGCCTTAAAAACTCAAAAGCTCCTGGTCCAAAAAGCAGTGCCAAAAGCTTCCAGCTTCTTGTAAATCGCGCTGGTGTCCATACAACAAGCCATGTGTCAGCCCGCCACGTCAGCAAATCAGGGTTGGGGTTTCAGGCAGAATGAGGGTTTCTGATTTTAGGGTTAGGGTTTCATCAGAATTAGGGTTTCGGGCAAAATTAGGGTTTTTTATTTTAGGGTTAGGCTTTCAACAGAATTAGGGTTTCGACACGTCAACAGTTTGTTACAGGTGTCGATGCCGCGGTGGCCCGAAAAGGTGGACAATTGCACTCAGTCAAAACCTTTTCCCTCAATGGCTGTGTAACATCGTTTTCTTCATCAAGTAGCTATCCCGTATGGAATATCCCGCTACTACCTCCCCAATCTGTGTTCGAGTGAATACATCCAACAAATCCGGATCTGTGGCGTACTGATCAACCATGTCCTCGAAGCTTCTATGATGAATCGCGGAAATAGCCAAGACTAGCGACTTCCGAGACAAAGCATCTGCCACCAAGTTCTTTGGTCCCTGAACATGGACAATCTGGAAGTTGAAACTGTGACAAGATGTTAGCCCACCGCATCTGCTTTTCCGAAAGCTGCTTCTGTGACAAGAAGTAGCGTAAACTCTGATGATCATCGAAGACCGTGAAATCGGCTCCAAGAATTTGCTTCCTATATAGAAGGCTCTTGCCTTGGCAAATGCCCATAGAACCCCCAGAACTGTATATGGTCATTTGAGAAGTGCAACTAGTGGGGCATTACCTTATGTGCAAAGGGGAGAGATGCACGAAAGCAAATTATCGCGCTACATGAGACAAGGGAGAAGGCAAGGTTCTTATTAAAGGGGTGATCACCTGCACCCACTACTCTCACACACACTGTAGTGTGCAATGAGTTAATTTTCAGTCCCCCTCTTCAATTTTGGGCATCCCCTCTTGGGATGAGCTCCTAGAGTGTGGGCTTGTAGGTTGTTCTCCTACTGCCATGTGTCGAGTTTACTCCTATTGGTTTAATTTCCTAGTACCTACCAAATTAAAGTCATGTCGAGGGGCCTAAATGACTTTAATTGAGCCCAGCCACCCTCTTATTTCTTGGATTTCAGCGCCGATTGGCCTGACCATCTCTTGGCGACTTGGCCTCCACTGTTGCGGGTGGAACTCTTAGCCATCGACTGTTTCACATTGGCCATACAATGTCCGGCCATTTGTGACTTCAAATAGAGGGTTCAAAAAATTAATAAAAATCAAGGGAAGGAAACCAACAATAAAGTTGGTGAATATCTCAGCCTCGTGATAGAATCCGTGGGGGTATGATCCATACTTATTTTGTACTTTCGTACCCGTCCGAGTGATTTATGGTGATAACTCGGGATGAGTGCTCAGTGCGTATTCAAGGTTCCTTTTATGTAATGTGCAACGGAAGTGATTGATGGCCAATGCTCAGGTTAAGTGCTCAACGCGTACTCAAGGTTCCTTTTACTTCATTAGAGATGTACAATAGACTAGAGAGAGAAGAGAGAATGATATAGAGTGAAGGTTCTGTGAGTGATAGAGAGAGAGTGAGAAGACTAACACCGGATGAGGTCTCAAACCCCCCTCCAAGGGCCCCCCTCTCTATCGCTAGAGAGGTATTTGCTTTAGATTGCATAAATGTTGATACAACGGTCCTAGATGGTGAGATGCTAATGGGGTCGGGTAGAGGCAAAAGTTGACGCAGTAGTGGGTTCCTTTGTAGAGTTTTATAGTACAGTCTTGTTTCATGTGACCTACGTGACAATGGAAGCACCTACATTCCTTTGCATGCAATGCCTGCTCTTCTCTACTTAGTTGACCACCTATGACTCCTTGAGCAATTTTCTCATGAAGTGTGAGTTGAGGGTTATCAGATTTTCCTTTACCCTTATCCTTATATTTATCGCTCTTAGCTTGAGATGTAGATAGAGAACTAGATTGAGAGTTTGGATAGTTCTTTTTATTGTTACCATTCCCATTAGAAATTTTGTTCTTGTCTTTAGAGGAGTCATGAGAGAAAGTTTCCATTACCGTTGGCTGTCTTGAGCTTACCCTTGTTGTGCTTCATCTCTTGGGTTGAGCCAGGTGTATCGCTTCTTGTATTATCTTGGATACTTGATCGAGTGGTCCAATCCAAAGAGAAAGGCCTCCAACCTTTCCTTATCCGATTTCCTCACTTGTCCACCTAACTGAGACACACGGTTAGCATAGAACATCACAGGTTTACCTTGTTGAGACGAAGCCCAAAAATCCTCCTTCAATCGCTCCAGATGTCGCAAGATGGGCACCACGTGCCAATAGAAAAGAACAGACTGAACAGACTTTTAGCACTTCGATAACAACTGAACTGAGAGAGAGAGAGAGAGAGAGAGAGAGAGAGAGAGAGAGAGAGAGAGAGAGAGAGAGAGAGAGAGAGAGAGAGAGAGAGAGAGACGACACGCGACATGGAGTGGCGGAATTCCACCCCAGAGAGTATTGGTCCCAAGCCTTGGCGCCCCTTTCGGTATTTCTTTATATTGCATCAACACAGTACAAGCCAGTACTCCAAACTCTGCTGCTTCTCTAGGAAGCATGCAGAGAATGAGCCCATGGCCTTATATTTAAAGGTTCTAGGCCCCAAAAGCAATTTAGATGAAAAACCTTCAAACTCAAAAGCTTCTGGTCCAAAAAAATGCCAAAAAACTGCAAGCGTAAATAACAGAATTTCGTACAACTGCCACGTCAGCAATCAGCGCAAAACGCGGAGCGTTCGTACAGTTGCCACGTCATCGGTTTTTGCGCGTCTTGGTGTGTGGGTCGTGCTTTATTTTAATTCCTTTATGTCACTGGGGCCCCATCAAACGGGGTTCCCATAAGTTGGTAGGACTTCTTCTTCTGTTACTTGTTCTTCTCAGGGTTTAGGTCCCTCGGCCGGGATTTGCAAGTCGGCTGCATTCTTCAGGGCTTTGACACGTCAGCAGTTTGTGACATTCCCCCTTCTTGAAAGAAAGTAATCGAGCATATCTGCAAAACAATTCAAGTTAGCTCAAAATTTCCGAGGGACAATCAATTTGCTGATTTTTTTTTTGTTAAGGAGTTGGCTTCTCCTTTTGCCTCTTTTGATCAAGGAGTTGGCTTCTCCTTTCGGCTCTTTTGATCAAGAAGTTGGCTTCTCTTGTCATCCAGATCGGAACTTTTGATATGCTGGTGTAGTAAAATTAGCCATCACACCCAGACCTCACTGATCTTCCACGGGTGTCTTGATGCACTAAAATTACATACGTAGGCAATCTCATCCAATTAGGAATATTTAGTAGTTGGCACATCGCAATGCAACACAAATGCTTACATATGCATGTTACAAGATACAACAAACAGCGCCGCTGAGCACTCCCGCGAGACAAACGGTCTACGGTATGAAGCTACTCAACGACTACCTCGTCACCATCCCGCAAATAACTTAAAAAGGTCCGAGCCATGAGCTCAGAGGATTGTACAACCAAACGCTCCCCAGACCGCAGTCTGCGTCGCTTGGAGGTACAAGCATACAACCAAACGCTCCCCAGGCATCGGCGTGCATCGTTTGGAGGTTTTCTAGCATACAACGGAACGCTCCCCAGACATCGGCGTCGTCGTTCTGAGGTTTTCAAACATACAATGAAACGCTAGGCATCGGCCTGCGTCATTCCGAGGTTCAAACAATACCAAAACAGTATTTCTCACTTCTCTACTCGAGAGTAAAATCACAATTCAAATCGCACTAAGACAGGTTTAAAACAGATAGCATCCATTTCAAACAAATTTCAAACAATACTTTCTCAAACAATGTTCAAAAGTATCTAAATAGAAAACAACTAGAGAGGTCATTCAGTGTTAGATGCAGCGGAATGAATGTTTGAACTTTGCTCAAGATGAGTGCTCCGAACTGTGCTCAAGGTTCCTTTTGTTCTTATGGAAGGGAGAGCCTTCCGTTCTTAATGAGAGAGTGCCATGATCACAACAAAGTGAATGGACATTGTGCGTGCAAGTGTATGAGACTGAGAGATAGAAAGAGAAGAGAGATACGACACCAGAGACGACATAAAACCCTCCTCCGAAGGCCCACGAGAGTGGTCTACTTATGATTGCATAATCTGGTACAAATGGTATGCATGAGACTGATGCAAGTCTAGGCTATGTCGACGATGACGACGGAGATGACGAAGTCGACCTAAGGGCTGAAATCTGCAATCTTTCTATTGCTGTATAAAAACGCTATGGGCTGAAATCTGCAAATCTTCTATCTGCTGAATTGTGACTCTATGTTGATGACGATGTCGATGGCGACGATGCAACGACGACGCGCTGAAAACGCAGATGCTGAAATCTGCGTTTTCCGGGCTGAAACTGTAAACCTTGCGGAAACTGACTGTGCAGCGAGGAATTGATGCGGGAAGGTGAGATCTGCGAGGTTCGGGACTTGATCTGCGGGTGCTAACTGCTGGAAACTGAAAACGCTGATGGTTCTTGAGTTTCTGTCGCGGAGAATCTGCAAAACACTAGGGTTGGCTGCAGATGCAAAAACGCTAGGGTTGAAAATCTGCAATTCTGACGTCGCTTGTCTTGCAAATGCAAAACGCTAGGCTACTCTGATGTTCTGCTGTCACCGGAATCTGCAAGTGCAAATCGCTAGCTGATTTGGTCCAAAATGCTAGGCTGTTTCTGTGGAGCAAAAACGCTAGGTCTCTTGGGGGGATTCTGCTGGGGTTCTGCTGAGAAGGTGCGTGTTGAGCATGTGCTCCTGGTGCCTCTTCTGCCAAATAGTGCTAGTCTAGGTTTGCTTATATACAAACTTACTCAATTTGCCCTACCTACTTTCCAACAAAAGTCACTTAAAAATAATAAGTGAAAAATGTCAAAAAAAGGTAAAATAGGCTAAATGCACTGGAAAATTTCCTTAACTGATTCTGATGAGAATGCTTATGATCATGCTGTGTGTAACTAGAGGATATGCATCTACACTAAGTGATTGGGCATGCACGGTCTACGAATAGACTCACAAAAGTGCCAGATCACTTGTAATCTGGACTGACTGAACTGACTGAACCCTTGCTATGTTGTAGCTTGTCCACGGACACATAGGGTTGGATGTGTCACGTGACATCCCCTCCTTTTCAAAGTGAGGTACTGGTACCGAACTGTATGGTGTCGGGGGAGATCGTCAATAGCATCCGGAATCCTAGAAGGGACTCTTCGCCGGCCCACTCTGATGTGTGGGTCATGCGGTACTTGAACTTCATAGAGGTCTGCAACGCTTGCTTCTTTGGGCCGCGCCAAAAGCGACACAAAGTCTTCTATGGCTCCTTCAATGCTTCAACTTCTTCGAGAGTCATGCTTCTTTCGTCTTCAAGGATCTCCATGGCTGAAAATTCCTGGAACCATTTCCAACACAAAACCATGAACATACCTATGCCATGTAAAGTGAGTGGGAAAGTCTTGTCTTTCTCAAAGATTGTGCATGCAGACGGAGTGCCAAACCGTTCACCATATACAGGCAAACAATGAGATCGAATCTTTTCTTTCGGATCTAAATCAATCAACTATGGCAATTCACAATGGAAATACCCATGCTTGGTGCTCATACTTTCTTGTACTCTTTCTACAACTGTGTCGTGCCAAGGAAGAGACACGGAATGTGACTTCCTTGAATGCATACTTTTCAACTTTTCATGAAAAATCTGCATACATTCGTGCTCATTCATGAGTGAAAGGTGCTCAACGTACAATATGTCATGCCTAGGAAAAGGGATCACAGAAAGATGCCGACTAAAATACAGGAAACCATCACGAATAAAACACTCGAATAATGCGTGATGACGAATCATTCGAACACATAGTACTTTCTGTAAGGGTTCTTTGGACCTAGGCTCGAGAGCCAAGATCGGTGCTTCTTGAAGGGGTTCTTTGTGAGGGGGTTCTTTTGACCTAGACTCGAGAGCCAAGATCGATCCTCGTGATTGACCGAATTTGCAACGAGGCTAGCTTCGCTAGAGAAAGCATCAACTAACTCATCATCCTTGTGAACAATCACGTCATCTTCATGCAAATCATCATGCTTGTGAGAAATCACATCTTGATCATACAAATCATCATGCTCGTGAGAAATCACATCTTGATCATGCAAATCATCATGCTTGTCATTAACATCCAAATCATCATGCTTATCATTGTCAATCAAATCATCATGCTCATCATTATCATTTAATTCATCATGCTTCTCATAATCATGCAAATCCTGTGTGTCTTGCTTTGGAGAAGTAGAGACTGAGAGAGTCTCCTTTTCCCGATTCTGTGCAAAGTGCGCCTGCACTTGAGAAAAGAGTCGCAACATCTCTTTCATGTGTCGAGCGCTCTGTTCGGCAGCCAAGCGCGCTTGCTCTCGCTCACGCTCCAAGTCGGCCTTTCTTTCTGCTTCCCTTTTTGCTTTTCTTACTTTGGCTTCCAAGCGGGCTTGCTCGCTCTTATGGGCTATGGTTGCCATTCTTTCGTGGTACTTACGCTCTATGGCTGCGATTCTTTCTTCGCTTTCCAACTTCCTTTCCATCATCCTCTTGTCGAAAGCCTCCATAGGAGTTAGTGCAATCCTTGTCATAGATGGGGAAGGGGGAGGGTCGGAAAAACCTCTTGGTGGGGAAAATTATTTTCGCCTCTCTCATGCTTATTACCTCCAAGCGAAGTATCCATTCCGCTTCGAGTGATGACCATTTTGAAGTCGTGGGTTCTTGTGGTCTTGGGTTCTTAAGTTCACGAGAAACTTGGGTGCTTGAGGGTCTTGGGTTCTTAAGTTCACGAGGAACTTGGGTTCTTGTGGGTCTTGGTTTCTTGAGTTCTTGAGGTTCTTGAGGGTCTTGAGGTTTTCTTTCGCTTGCAAACCGCGGTTGAAAAGGATCTTCTCTTCACCGGAGTTCTACTCCTTTCCGTGGGCGCACCCCTTGGCGGCCTTGCGCTCACACGAAGGTTGCTTTTTCCCACCTCACGTCGATTGGCCGGACGCTAAGTGCACGGTCCGCTCTCAATGAGTGAAAAGAGACAAGGGGAGGCTGGACTAGCCCTTCTTTCTTGGTATTCCTGTCACTCCTCAAAAACACGATTAGGAATCAACATGCACAAGCAAACTTGGGTTCCTGCGACCTCAACAAGCAAAAGAAATTCTTGTGACGTTCTTGTGGTTCTTTCCTTGAGTGATACAGAACACGAAGCTCTGATACTAATGTTAGATGCAGCGGAATGAATGTTTGAACTTTGCTCAAGATGAGTGCTCCAAACTGTGCTCAAGGTTCCTTTTGTTCTTATGGAAGGGAGAGCCGTCCGTTCTTAATGAGAGAGTGCCATGATCACAAGAAAGTGAATGGACACTGTGCGTGCAAGTGTATGAGACTGAGAGATAGAGAGAGAAGAGAGATACGACACCAGAGACGTTGTAAAACCCTCCTCCGAAGGCCTGATTCTCGTCGGCGAGAGTGGTCTACTTATGATTGCACAATCTGGTACAAATGGTATGCATGAGACTGATGCAAGTCTAGGCTATGTCGACGATGACGATGGAGATGACGAAGTCGACCTAAGGGTTGAAATCTGCAATCTTTCTTCTGCTGTCCAAAAACGTTATGGGCTAAAATCTGCAAATCTTCTATCTGCTGAATTCTGACTCTATGTTGATGACGATGTCGATGGCGACGATGCAACGATGACGCGCTGAAAACACAGATGCTGAAATCTGCATTTTCCGGGCTGAAACTGTAAACCTTGCGGAAACTGACCGTGCGGCGAGGAAGTGCTGCGGGAAGGTGAGAACTACGAGGTTCGGGACTTGATCTGCGGGTGCTAATTGCTGAAAATTGAAAATGCTGATGGTTCTTGAGTTTCCGTTGCGGAGAATCTGCAAAATGCTAGGGTTGGCTGCAGATGCAAAAACGCTAGGGCTGAAAATCTGCAATTCTGACGCCGGTTGTCTTGCAAATGCAAAACGCTAGGCTGCTATGAGGTTTTGCTGTCGCCGAAATTTGCAAGTGCAAATTGCTGGCTGATCTGGTCGAAAAACGCTAAGGTTGTTGCTGTGGAGCAAAAACGCTAGCTCTCTTGGGGGGTTTCTGCTGGGGTTCCGCTGAGAAGGTGCGTGTTGAGCATGTGCTCCTGCTGCCTCTTCTGCCAAATAGTGCTAGTCTAGGTTTGCTTATATACAAACTTACTCAATTTGCCCTACCTACTTTCCAACAAAAAGTCACTTAAAAATAATAAGTGAAAAATGTCAAAAAAAGGTAAAATAGGCTAAATGCACTAGAAAATTGCCTTAACTGATTCTGATGGATTCTGATGAGAATGCTTATGATCATGCTGTGTGCAACCAGAGGATATGCATGTTGTAGCTTGTCCACGGACACATAGGGTTGGATGTGTCACTTGACATTCAGGGCTTTGTTCGGACAACTGGCTCGCCCTTCTGCATCACGGCGATGGTGGTTCCGAACCAGGAGAGTTGCATCATTCTTGTCGTGCTAGGGCATGCCCAATAGAATGTCGCAATCACCCAATGGGTTGGTTGGTCGTCCGTGTAGCATTGGTTGCCTCCGCGATGGTCTTGGCAAGCTTTTCATAATTGGGCTCCAAAGAAGAGGTATCGGATCGAACACCCAAAGTTGTGATGAGATCAGGCTTTGCTTCCCTTTCCTGCGTACAAGCCTTGGTGTCTGCCTCACGCTCCCGTCTACGAGCCTCGGCTTCGACCGCCATATGACGGTCCTCTCGCTCAGCCGCACCCAGACGCTCTACTCGACGTGCTTCTTCTTGCCGCATCATCATCTTCATCATCATTCGCATCATGGAATTCACGGGATTTGGTGGATTTCGTGGCAAGGATGGAGGGATAGTGGGAGGCCTCATGGGGGATCCGCAGGTGGAACTTGCTCGCCTTCTGAATTGGTAGTCGTCTCCATACCGCTACGAGTCTTAACCATGCAAGGATTCTTTTGGCAGGGAAGGTCGCAGACTAATTTTCGGGAGACTATGTCGGCGCACCGTGGATGCAACACCTGGTATACAATTGGTTGCTATTTTCTGACGTTCAAGGCGCACGCCTGCTGTTTTAAGAGTGGGAGGAGTATTACTGAAGGACTGCCAACACAACCAAAAATACAAGAGAGAAAAAAAATGTTTTGGAGATTATCGGATTAGTGCCAATCTTCAAAGTTCTGATATCAATGTTAGGTGCAACAAAATTCAAAATGGTGAAGATCTAGACTTCACACTTCCACAAATCTTTACTTCTTTCCTTGCATTAATGATTGCTACTTGGCATGAATGATGGTTCCTTTTATTTCCATGAAGAGAGGTAATGAGAGAGAGAGAGAGAGGTATAGATTTGCGTGTGTGCGTGTGTGAGAGAGAGAGAGAGAGAGAGAGAGAGAGACACCCGATGGGGTCTCAACCAACCCTCTCAAGGGCCCCCCACATCGTTGCCGATGTGATATTTGCTTTTGATTACGTAGTTGAAAACTCAGCTAATGATGGAGCAACTGATGGGCAGCAATGTGAGCACTCGATGTGGCGAGGGAATGTCCGAGGAGAGGTTCAATGGGCTGCCGAAAACTCCGGGCTGCAACGAGATTGCTTGTAGATCGGAGGGGCTGAAATCTGAAAACACTGGGCTGATTTGCTACAGAGTCGGACGAGTGTGACATGAAACGTTTCGGGATTTCGAGGTTTCTGAAACGTTTCGTTTTGGAGCTCAAAGAAAGCGAAATGCAGGTTTTGTTTTACATTATGTACCTATACCTATACATTGAATATACATACAAGTTCACTTGTTAGACATGTGAAATACCAAAATGTAAATGTGAGACTCGAGTTACGAGTGAACAAGGTAAGGCACATGGCTTGAAAAACCCCCAAACAGATGGTTTGAGGTTAGTTGGTCAGAAGCCCCCTCCCCCAAAAAAAAAAAAACCTCGTTTTGCTCGTTTTGCCAAAATGTTTTGAACTTGATAGCGCTGTGCTGAGCTTTGCAAAACGCTAAGACTGGTCTGACGCAAATGCCAAGGTTGATCTATAGTGAAACTCTAGAGCAATGGGTGCTATCTGCAACTTATGCAAAACGTTAGCCAAGTTGTCTCCTTTATAGTGGAAAATTGCAGGTTATAAACCTCTTAAGGCTTAGGTAGTGCAAAACCTCTGTCAAATGCTTATAAAATAAATAATCAAAATGATTTATTGATAAGTTTGACTAGGGCTAAGTTTCTGGGTGAAACTGTCGCATATCTGTCGATCCAGGATTTTGGGGAATGGCTCATTGGATTCCTCTAGTCTACAACTACATGCACGTCATGCCAGATGCCCACCGTAGTGTAACAACACGTGTCAAAACGCTTGTACAATCCATTTATGAAAGAGGGTTCCAAAATTGGAAAACCTAATCTGATGGACTCATTCGGACATGCAGGTCCTTCGAACAGGCTCCCAAAATTGCCGGTACTAATCCAAAAAGGTCCATGAAGCATGTGCACGTGGCACATGGAGCCATGTGCACATAACAACATACTTTATTGAAAGATTGCATAACTGGACATTTGTTCTTCTATTTATGGAACCATGATTGACTAGACATACAGAGCCATGTACACGTGACAACATACTTTATTGAAAGATAACATAATTGGACATTTGTTCTTGTGTTTACAGAACGATGATTGACTAGACATACTGCTATCCCTAAGTCGCAAAGTATGAATGGCCATTGACATGCTTGAAAAGCACGAAGGACTATATCCTCTTACCTTATAGGGAAAAGAGAGAGAGATGGATACATGTCACGTGACACATCCAACCCTGTGTCTGTGGACAAGCTACAACATGACCAAGGTTCAGTTCAGTCAAGTGAGTCTAGAATAGGAAGTGATTTGGCACTTTTGTGAGTCTGTTTGCAGACCGTGAATGTCCAGGCACTTAGATTAGATATCCTCTGGTTGCACACAACATGATCATCAGATTCCCATCTGATTCCATTAGGATCATTTTTCAGTGCATTAGACCTATTTTCCCTATTTTTGACATTTTTCACTTATTTATTAAGTGACTTTTGTTGGGAACTAGGTAGGGCAATTTTGCTAAGTTGTATAAATAGAAACCTAGCGCTAGCACTTTCTGGCAGAAGAGGCAGCAGGGCTCAACAGGCAACTTCTCAACAGAACCCCATCAGAAGACCTAGCGTTTTGCAAACTGCAACACCTAGCGTTTTTTGGATCATCTCAGCCCTGGTGTTTTTGCACAGCAGACCAGCCCGGCAGTAGCAGAACAGCAGCACCAAGCCTAGCGTTTTTGCATGGCAGAACAAGCCCCGGCGTTTTGCATTGTAGATCAGCCCCAGCATTAGCAGAAGCATCAGATCCATAGCGTTTTTGCACCAGAGACAGAAATCAGATTCATCACGTTTTTTCACTAGAGACGGAAATCAGCCCTAGCATTTTTTCATCAACAAAGCAACTCAATGTTTTGCAGATTCATCGCGACAGAACCTCAGTTAGCATCAGCGTTTTCAGTTTTCAGCGGTCAGACTCCGCAGTAGAACCCCTGAACCTCGCAGATCTCACCTTCCCGCAGTAGATCCTCGTCGCACGGTTCGATCCCGCGAAGTCTGCAGATTCAGCCTGGAAAACGCAGATTTCAGCATCTGCATTTTCAATGCGTCGTCATCAACATCGTCACCGACATAGAGTCAGAAATTAGCAGATAAAGATTTGCAGATTTCAGCCCTTAGCATTTTCAGATTTCAGCCTGTCTCGTCGTCGACCTCATCGTCGTCGACATCGTCGGCAAGTCCAAGCATTGTAGAGATTTATGCAATCATAAGTACACCACTCTCGCCATAGAGAGTGGGGCCTTAGGAGGAGGGTTTGACAACATTTTGGTGTCGTATTCTTCTCTCTTTATCTTTGAGTCTCAGCACCTTCATTTACAGGGTTCACCACTTTGTTTGTGTCCATTACACTCTCTCACTAAAGGAACCGAAGGCTCTCCCTTCCGTAAGTAAAAGGAACCCTTGAGCACAGTTCGGAGCACTCATCTTGAGCAAAAGTTCAACATTCACTTCCGCTGCACCTTACATTGGTATCAGAGCTTTGGTAGTGTTTTGTATCACTCAAGGAAAGAACCACAAGAACCACATAATTTTTTTTTGCTTGTTGCAGTCGCATGTAACCAAAGACCTCTCAGTTTTCTTATTCGTAAAATCATACAATAGAATACTGTTAGCACAGCAGTCTCCTTGAAATCCAAAGGGAAATGAGTGAGTTTATTCCATCCAAGTAATGTGTGACAAAGGAGCGGAGTGACTCCCCTCTCGTGGAGTCCCATCTGCACCAGATTCAACCCTGCTGATCTGCGGGATCTTTCGGAATAGACGTAGCCAAGCTGAAAGCCTCAAGGTAAAGTTCCAAAATCTGAGGAGTTTCTGCTAGGTCCTCCTTCTCCATGCACTTCGCATCCAATGCCGGATAGTTCTTGAATCTCACTAAGGACCGCCGAATCACTTTACTTTTCACTTTCCCTTCTTTATGGGCCAATATCTGTTCCGGAACGAGTATCTTCTCACTCTCTTCCACTTCAGCTTGCTCAACAGCAGGCTCCTTGTTAACTTGCACCTAACCCTTAAAGGGTTTTAAGAGACTCACATGAAAAGCATTGTGAATCTTCCAAGTGTCTGGCAACTTGAGTCTGAAGGATACATCATTTATTGTTTCTTGGACTTGGAAAGGGCCACAATACCTCATGCTAAGCTTCGGAAAAAGCCGCTCCTTTCCCTTTTGTTTCCTTAGGCGTGCCTTCTCAAAACGTAATAGCACCCAATCATCTTCCTTTAACTTCAAGTCGCGTCTATGTCTATGTGTTGCCTTCTTGTGCCGTGCTTGAGACTTCTCTAGAGCCTCGTGAACCTTGGCAAAAGCAGTGTCCAAATCCCTCGTGTATTGATCTGCTTCAAAAATCTTATCCTTGGTGCTTAGAAATGGAGGGACCTTCTTAGCACCTTCGATTACTTCAAATGGCGCCTTCCCCATCGACGAGTGAACCGTGTTATTGTTGGCAAACTCCACCAAAGGCAAATATTTTTCCCATTGAGTCTTCTGATCGGAGATGTAAGACTTCAATAAATCCAAAAACACTAAATTGGCTATCCCACATTGCTTATCTGTCTGCGAGAGTGGAATGATGATGAGAACTGCAACCGCGTGCGAATGTTCTCTCAAATTGCCCTCCAAAACAAATTCGTGAATCAGGGATCTCTGTCTGACACTATCATCTCAGGCATGCCATGTAATTGAAAAATCTGAGCAATGATTAGTCTCGCTAAATGATTAGGCTTGATCGTCTTCTTTACTTGAATAAAGTGAGCTTGCTTGCTAAATCTGTCAATGACAGTCCAAATGCCATCGTGCCTACTTTGAGTCTTGGGGAGATCAAAGATGAAATCCATAACAATGCTTTCCCAGAGGCAGGTGGGAATGGGTAAAGACTCTAGAAGTCCTTGTGCCTTATGCCTATCAAACTTGACCTTTGGCATACTAAACAAGTGCGAACGAAGTCATCCACATCCTTTTTAAGCCTCGGCCAATAAAAGTAATGCTCCACACCCTTCAAGGTGGTATCTATGGCGCGGTAGCATGTAAAAGGTGGACAATGGCACTCTGTCAAGACCTTTTCCATCAAAGCGGGTAACACACAACATCGTTTTGCGCATCAAATAGCCGTTCCGTATGGAATAGCTTGAAACTGTCTCCCCATTTTGTATCCGGGTAAAAATGTCAGCAAAGTCCAGATCTGTGGCGCACTGGTCAACCATATCCTCGAAGCTTCTGTGATGAATCGCGGAAATAGCCAGAACGAAGGGCTTCCGAGACAATGCATTACCCCGATTCCCTTGAAACCTTGAATTTCCCTCCCCTCAGATTCCTTGAGAATCCTACAGTCCCTGATTGCTCTCCCGTGAATTACCCTATACTCGGCGTATTCCGTTCTGCTCTGATTTTCCATGTACTCTTTCCCTTACTCTGTTTCCCTATTCTAAGTATGCCTCTTCTGGATTCCCTTCTGAATGCCTACGATGGTCTTGGAAGCCCTCTTGAATACCCTCCCACTCTGTGATTGCCTTCTCTGACTGAGTATCCTCTCTGGCATGTAAGCCCTCCTCTTTATAGCTCCTAACCTAAAGCTAAAATTGGTTTTAATCCTATCAAGGGCGTCCCCTAAAAAACACATAATTGACTTCTAATTTTTTACACACCAGTTTGAGAACACACTCCGACGATGTGGCAGCCCAGAACTCGAACGGCATGGAATCTTCCGCCGCTGGTGCCAATAAGCATCGTGCCAGATCTTTTTCTTCTGTGGTCTTCGGATCCAAGCTGTGTAGTGGCTTTTGCATTCAACTGATTCACTCTACCTTATGCCTTATTTACATTATGGCTGGCCTTCATGTGGTGCCCAAAACCCAAGTCCATTGGGCATCCTCATTTTGGTGCACCCTTCACATATTTAGCCCCAACGCTGGGCGGCCATTTAGTGACCATAAAGTCAAGTGCCCGAAGAATACCAATATTGCCCAAAGCCAGAAGAGGTACCAAGCTCTTCAAGTCCCTTGAAATTCAATGTCCCTAATCGTCCATGGTCAAAGCATTGATTTGGAAAAACCTTTTATCCTGAACATACACAAATCCCTTTATGCGAATTGGCTCAAGGCTAAGCTGAGGCACACCTTTCCTGAACACTGGCTAAATACTGCTTTAAAATGCTATTTTTTCTCGTCTCTCTCCTTGTAGCCGCGCACTGACATGACAGCAGACACTGTCTTTCCATTTCATATTGTCCTCTTTTTGAAGTATATTGACAAAATAGGGGAGATTGGCATAAGGCAAATGTGGGAATTAGCTGTTTAAATCTTGTTAGTAAACAGTAATATTTAAAAGGCATGGATGCAGCCATGCCTGATGATTACATGGCCAAAAAATGGCCCATTTTTCGTTTTCAATTTCTTGCATTGACTAACTTGAAACTTCCAGTCTGGATGAATACGAGGTTCTAAGTTAGCTTCTTCACATGGGGAGCACTTTGTTATTACACACGTAGTCATTCTTAGGCATGTGAAGTGCATTGTAGCTTGGACTCTCTAGTGTACCGTTTCTTGGACACACTGAAGAATTGAAAAAATCTCAAACATCATTTGTTTGTTTCTCTAAGAACAGGTTGTTGTCCAGTCCCTTAGGCTTTTACCAAGCTTATTGAGTTCATCAGGTGGGATTAGATGAGGAATCAATTGCATTGGATGTTAACTGCAACCATTTTTCCTTACAGGCAGACGTTGGTAAGGATGGTACCCTTGATTATGGTAAATTTGCTGCATTGACCGTGCACCTTCAAAGGATGGATAATGATGAGCATTTGCACAAGGCTTTTTCCCATTTCGATTTGGATGGCAATGGATTTATTGACTACGAGGAACTAAAGCAAGCTTTAATCGATGAACTGGCACCAGAAGACAGTGAACTTATCAATGACATCATGAATGAAGTGGATACAGACAAGGTGGACCCTTACCAAACGCTGATTGTCCTTGTTCTAATTTCAATAAATTCTGGAATGATCATTGGTTGTGCTCTCTGAAATAGTGGTGGGCTTTACTATGGCCGACTCTGCCGGCAATTTGGAGCAATGACTGAGAAGTAACAGACATTGTATGAATGTATGCTGATGTGTGTGGTGTGTGTGGGCACTGATGACATATGTATGGGTAGTGATGGTTTTATTACCTGGTAGATGATCCCTTGATGTGCACATGCACGTCCACATACACGTACTCATGATTAGACATTTTGTGATTGTGCTGTGTTTGGATCTTATAGGATGGTCAAATTAGCTATGAAGAATTTGCCAGTATGATGCGGACAGGCACTGACTGGAGAAAGGCTTCACGTCATTATTCTCGAGGAAGATTCACAAGCTTGAGCATAAAGCTGATGAAGGATGGCTCTCTTCAAATGCAAGATGACGGTAACCAGAAATGATGTGTTTGGAGGCCCTTTCCTGTTGGCTATGTAGAAAGCAAACACGATTTTCAAAATCAGAGGGGTATGTGCTCTTGGTCCATTGAAGACGAACCCTGGTAAACTTCTTGGCTCTGTAGTCGTCGATCATTAGAGATATTTCAAACACTAGGTCTCCTAACACTAAATTTGCAGCTCTTACCGGGCCATTTGTAAATCACATTCAGTTGTAACTTGAGTTTGCGATTGATTTGTTAAAGATAGCCAGGGCATAGGTTTTATAAAGGGGTTTATCAATGTTGTCTTTGTTCGTGATGGGAGGACGGAGGCTTTTTGGAGCCTTTTTGACGCCCATTTTACTACGGTCAATGTCTGGGGCATCTCGTGCTTAACAAAAATTCAATTTGATTTGTATGGCGGTTTTCTTTATGTTGTTTACTCTCGTGTGGGTTGCCGTAGCATCGGACACTAGTTGAGTGTAGTCTCTTGCTTGCACACATACTCCACACCAAGTTATCGATGCAAGTGCAGGCTATGGATCTTTTCTCGTGCAAGAATGTAAAGTTTTGACGTATGCCAAGGAAGCCAAGTAAGAGCTTTTTGTTTTATGGGGACTTGGTTTGGTTACAGATAGTGATGTTGAAGTGGATCAACTGAACTTCATTTTTTAGCTGTCCAGTACTAAAGAGTCGGATAAAAGGCTCTTCTATCTATGGAGGGTCTGCTTCAAATGTACATTTATGGTAAGAATAATGTGGATGTTGTCGAGTCCAGTATTCAAAGAAAACCTGTTAAATTAATGAAAAGTTTTAGAGTGAAATTTTTAGGGGGGTGAGGAGTGAACCGATTCATAGATATCAAGACTCATCGCATAGACGTCTTTCTCTTTTGCAATTCTCTCTCTCTTGTATGTATCACCACTACTTTCTCTTTGGTTATAACTCTATTGTGTCTCAATAAGAAGAGGAAACTCGAATAACCTAAATTGTTATCCAAAGTTCCCTCTTAATTATAAAGTCTCGAGTTCAGGCTGTGTCAAGTAGATCTTTGAGCTCTCTTGGGTTTATCCCGACAACATTAAATACCTCTTCTCTTCAAGTGCAGACAGGTTTCTTAGAGCTTTTAGAGTATCATGTCCTAAGTTCAAGACTAGGCATTTACACTTTTAAGATCTTTAATAGTGTAAAAATCATACTCTCATTTGTGCGTGTAGTGTTTTCCTTGACATAATTGTGATGGATTTTGTTATCCCAATTTTATCGAGATAATCAACACTTGTTTTTAGTCCGGTGCAAAAGATCTGTTAGGTCTCTTGGAATAACCCAGAGAGGTAGATTTATGAAACTCTCTTGAATTCAAGCTTTATTGTGTGTGTGTGTGTGTGTGTGTGTGTGTGTGAGTGAGAGAGAGAGAGAGTGAGATAGAGAAAACTAGAATAACCTTTTTATCCCCAACTTTGGTAGATATACCAAACTTCTCTTGAATTCAAGCTTTATTGAATAGAACATCGAGCTCTCTTGAAACATTTCCTGGGATGCTTAAAATCTCTTCTTTTCTATGACCCAAGTGTGGATCTTTGACATCTCTTGGGTTTGTTACTACAGCATTAAAATTCCTCTCCTTGTGAGCGTGGGCCTATAATTAGTCAATAAGACGAGAAAACCTTTCCAGCACCCAAGTATGTATATTCTTGGTCTGCAATGGTGATGGGGCAGCCATGGTGGGTACATGCAGGGAGGGATTAAGCGAAGGTTAAGGAAGGTTTGCTTCGTCCTTGATGCAGGGGTTTGCTTCGTACTTGAATGCAGGGGTTTGTGCAAGTGCGATGGTTTTGTTCTGAGCTACCTGGACAGGAGCGTGGGTGCAACTTTGTGCATGGAACTCCTCCCATTGACCCGGGTGCAACCCGGCACTAAGGCAAGCATGCCGAATAGTCAGCACAAAGCGTGGCCAAGGCACAGCTCCAAGTTGCAACTTCTCTCTCTCTCTCTCTCTCTCTCTCTCTCTCAACTTTTTTCCCCACATTTACACATTTGGTGTGGCACTTGGAGCTGCGTCCCGCCCAGAGGTTAGAGAGCTTGCAGCGTATTTTGTTGGCATGCAATGGAAGTGTGGAAAAGCAGTCCCTAAGTTTGCACAAGTTGTTCTACTGCATGCCTAACAATGCATGACTCCTTGCACAACTAAAGCAACATGTTGTCACTGCATCAAAAATTAGGGATTCTACCGATTGTAGTAAGTGAAAAGGAGAATTGACACGTTGGACAAGTTGGTTGCGCTTCAAAAAATGGTGAAATCCCTCCATTTTATAGCGGTTGTAGCATGAGGGTGAGGCTTTGTGAGAGCTCGAACCACTCTGTGAGACCATAGCTTTTCTGTGCACCATAGATTTTGAGCCCTTGTAACCACATGGTGGAACGGGGCTCTTAGACTCATATCTTGATGTGTGAGAGCAGTGATATCTTCCAAATTCATAATTGCACATGCGATGATCCTTTAATATCTCTCTCTCTCTCTCTCTCTCTCTCTCTCTCTCTCTCTCTCGTTCCACCTCTCCAAATTCCAACAAATGGTGACATGTGGCAATGCTTAAACTTTGCCTCTAGGGACATAAGAGTACGGCCTGCTTTATGTTGCTTAGGTGGTGGTCACACGAGGCTTAGTTATTAGTTATTTGATCTAATAACTAAGCCTCATTCTTGGTCGAACACAAGAAAGGGCATTAAATGAATAACTATGCTTACCCTTTGTAACTATGTCGATTTTGGCATAGTTGTGAAGTTCAAAGCATAGTTGGGAGGTTCAATGAATAACTAAGACTTGCATGACCATGCAAGAGACTTAATTATTCATTTAAAGCTCTGCATGGACATAGGTGGCATAGTTATCTATAACTGATAACTAAGCCTTGCGTGACCATAGCCTTATAGTGTTGTAGGATTAGATTACTTGGCATTATATCACCACAGCCATGCTTTACTCTATGATTCCTACAAACCATCATGAGCTTGGAGTCGTCATACAGATGTTTTTTTTTATATAGCTCCTTGACATTAGGATAACTCGAGTATCCACACACACACACACACACACACACACACAGAGAGAGAGAGAGAGAGAGAGAGAGAGAGAGAGAGAGAGAGAGAGAGAGAGAGAGAGAGAAGGAGGGAGCTTTGGCCAATGCTCAAAATAAACTTATTCCTATCTTGGAAGACCTAAATTAGATGGAATACTATAGAGGTGGGTAAAGTATACTTGAAGGATCTTACAATCCGCTACCTTCATTGAAAGTTTGTGGACTACCCTTTCATCTACAAACATACTACTTGTTTGTGTAGCTCTTTCTTACAAATCCATTTTCTTGAGACTTCAATTAGGTCTCCCCAATCTCAGAAAAATGAAAAGCCTTCTTAAGTGCATAAGGGAAGGATGAGTTTAGGAAATGAAAAGAACCATGAAAATAGAAAGTCAAAAGACTTTTTGTGTCCATATAAAGAGATGGTTGAATGCACATTGATACATGTGTTTTTATTTTGCTTATTTTCTCTTTTGTGTTTCTTCTCTTTGGCGTGTGTCCTTGCACTATATACGTAGTGATTTAAAAAAAAAACCTTTTACCACCTATCAATCCTATTATGCACCTATATAATTATATCCACACACAATGCTACTTTACACTCAAGCCGTCTATATTGGTGACAATCAAATATGTAGTAACATGAGACAATTGTTGCTAACACCACTCTGTTATATGTTGGTGAGACCAAATAGGAGGCTCCATAAAACCGGAGAAATTATCTCATGGACTGGGTAGTGTCTATGAATAAGTCGCTATGTCTCTCTAGGAGATGAAGCTCACCCGTACCATACATATTATTCTCAGACCTAGAAGTCTCAAGAAATTATACATTAGAGTTCGAGTCGGAGGCCCAAACATACACTTGAATGGCTAGGTGAGTTAGCCATAGCTCTATACTACCTCTAATTGTGTATGACGATACCTCTAATTGATTTTGACAAACTCATTGAATCTGCTTACCAAAAATGAGCAGCATGTGCGCACGTGTATGTGTGTGTGTGGGTGTGTGTGTGTGTGTGTGTGAGAGAGAGAGAGAGAGAGAGAGAGAGAGAGAGAGAGAGAGAGAGAGAGAGAGACTCTACAAAGCATGGTTAAAAAACGTGCACTTAACCTCCATGCAAGAGCCATCATGTGTGCATGGGAGCTTGTGTTCACCATTAAGATGATAGGCCTCTCAAGGAGAATGGCAGAATCCCTTCTGAAGTTAGAGTAGCTAGTTAGAAGAAGAGAAGAGAGATTATAACATCGTAGGAACAATCCCAAGAGGCCTCAAAGATGTCCAACGGACTATAGAAGTGCGTAGTATGTAGCCCAATCTCTCTCTCTCTCTCTCTCTCTCTCTCTCTCTCTATCAGTGGTTGCTATTGGATTGCTATTCAGAGAGAGAGAGAGAGAGAGAGAGAGAGAGAGAGAGAGGGAGAGAGAGAGAGAGAGAGAGAGAGGGAGAGAGAGAGAGAGAGAGAGAGAGGTTGTTTCTACTCTCAATGTCCTTTCTCCTATGCATGTCCAACTTCAAACTATTGGAGTAGCTGAAGGATCCTAGAGAGAGAGAGAGGTTGTTGCTACTCTCAACGTCCTTTCTCCTATGCGTGTCGAGCTTCAAACTATTGGAGTAGCTGAAGGACCCTACCTCTTGTAGCAGCCTGCAATCCTTGATTGTTGAGTCCCAATAGTTCCTTGCGTTGTGGTGTTCTTAAGTAAAGACATAAGCTCTAGGCCAGATGTAGGCTCTAGGCTTTCTTTAGTTGCTACAACCTTGAGACCACAAGGAGTCTAAATGTCTACTCTCCACTCAGCCTTTGCCATTTATAGACACCTCTGAGCTACATTCAGACCAGTGCATGGCCTCTGGCCCTTGGCCTGACATTAAGCCCCCCTTGGAGAAGTATTTTTGTCCTAAAAAACAAGTGGAATTTTTTTTTCTTAAGAACGTTAATGTTTTTCCAAGTGGCACCTTCCTCACGTCTGTCTTTCCACTTGACGAATGCTTGGCAACGTACATGATGATAGTCGACAACATGCTCATGTTCATGCGGCTAAGTTGGAGGCTCAATGAGATCAACCAAAATCTTCTGGTCAATAAGATTGTCTTCCTTATGTAAGCATTTATGTAAACAACTTTATGGAATGGTAATGAGAGTTCGTGGGCCATATCACCAACTCGCTTATCTTAAAATGCCCACAATACCTCGGAGATAGTTTAGGTGTTGACCCAGTCTTCAGACTTTTTGAATGCTTTGACACACACAAAAATACCCCTTCCCCTTTTGTGAAGGTAACTTGTTGAACATCTGATACTTTTTATACCCACCTTCCATGTGGTCTTGGAGAAAATCCTTGATCTGCTGAAGCTTTTCAACCGCCAACCACCCCACCGTAAGTAGTGAACTAGGTTGAAAACCATGCACCAATATGAAAGGAACAAAACCAGTCATCACATGCTTAGCACTATTGTAAGCAAACTTGAGAATAGGGAGATAATCTTCCCAATCCGACTGCTTCTTGCTAACGTATGCTCGTAGTACATCCTCTAGCACTTGGTTGACACGTTCAATCTAACCATCCGTTTCATGATGATCTACTATATTGATATATAGCTATGTACCCAATCGTTTAAACATAACCTTCCAAAAATGATTGTTAAACTTGGGATCACGATCACTCACAATGTTACTTGGAAACCCATATAACCTATACAGATTGTCAAAAAACAACTTAGCCAACTTTGGAGTTTTAATTGCTGACTTGGTTGGAATAAAGTTACAAGTTTAGTCAACCGATCTACGACCATCCATAATGAGTCATGACCTCGTACAGTGGTTGGTAAACACATAATGAAATCCATAGAGATACTTTCCCGTTTACCATTAGGAATCTCCAATGGATACAAGTGACCTCCTGTGTTTATGCGCTTTGCTTTATTTTGCTTGACATTTCTAGCAATGCAAGGCATAGTCTTGAGCATAGCCGTGTAAACCTGACCAATAAAATTATTGTCGTACGAGTGCGCAAGTTTTCTTTATGCATGGGAAATCTACAGTGGGATTGTCATCATGACATTCATAAAGAATTTAGCATCGAATGTTTGTGTCCGTCGGTAAAACTCTTCCATTGTGGAGTAGGTACACATCATCTATGGAAAAATTCTTCTATCTTTGCAGCTCATCACTTGAAAGAGGATAATTGGGTGTAGAGGTTAAAGTTACACTATTAGCATTGGAATGAGAAAGATCCTTTATTTTCACATTGCTCCATATTTTGGAGTATGCATTGTCATGCTCATATTTGCCCTTGAGAGATTCCAAAAACTCACTTTGAAGCTCAATAAGAAGAAGAGAATCGATCTCAGGCATACGACTAAGAGCATCAGCTACCACATTGTATTGTCCTTTACGATATCAAAGCTTTGCATCATACTCCTGAAGAATCTCAATCCATCTAGTCTTTCGACCCTTCAAATTTGTTTACTGTGTAAACCATTTTATACTTTCATGGTCAAACACAATCTCAAACTATGCCCCGTACAATAATATCTTCACATTTTCAAAGTAGAAACTATTGCATAGAGTTTGAATAATTCTGCTATGCCGAATCAAGCTTCTTGCTTTGGAATGCAATTGACCTTCCCTCCTACAAAAGGACTGCTCCAGTAGTACGGTTACTAGCATCCATTTCTAAAATGAATGGCTTCAAAGGATCCACAATAGCTAAAATAGAATTTGTAGCTAATGCATCCTTGAGAGCATCAAAACTTTGTTGATGAGAGCGTCGCTCTACTAAAAGGTTTTCCCCTTGGCTTTCGGTTGGTCCGTCATTGGAACAATAATATGAGCATAGTTTTTAACCAATCTTTGATAAAAACCTACAAATACCAAGAAAATATATAACTCTTCCAGATTTCTAGGAGGAGGCCACATCAAATGGCATCCACTGGATTTATCTTTATGTGGCCCATCAGCTGCTGAAATCATATGCCCTAAGTAGTGAATTTCCTCCTTGAGAAAATCACACTGCAATTCCTCGGCATATAATTTTTTTTTTCCGTAACAATTCAAACGCTTGCTTCAGATGTTGTAAGTGATCTTCCTCAGAGGCACTGTACACTAGAACGTCATCACGAAAAACAATAACAAACTTGTCCAAATATGGTTTCAAGACATTGTCCATAAGCATCAGGAAAGATACGGGTGCATTGGCTCCCAAAGAGCATAACCAAAAACTCATAATGTCCAAACCTTGTTCGGAATGCAGTTTTGAGTATATTAGCAAGCCTAATGCATACTTGATGATACCCTGACCACAAGTCTATTTTCATAAAAATACGAGCATCAGTGAGTTTATCAAATAACTCATTCATTGTTGACAACAGATACTTGTTCTTGACAGTAACCACATTCAGTTCACGGTAATCTATGTACATAATCATACTATCATCTTTTTCTTCACCAACAAGATGGAAAAGACCTATGGTGAAGAACTAGGTTGTATAAACTCTCTACTTAGATAGTCAGCAAGCTGATGTTCCACCTCAGCAGATTGACTCATTCTATAGCGAGGTTACTATGGGCTTACTACCTGCAACCACATCTATGCCATGTTGCAGAGTATGTGTCCACGCTAACCTTGGTGGAAAATTAGCAAGAAATACATTTTTGTATTTCATCAGTAAATCTTTTAGCTTATTAGCAACATTTGATTGTTATGGAGAGAGAGAACTAGCCATAGAAGAGAAGAGAGAGGAGCATGCGGCATTGAGGAATTGTCATTCAAAACATTATCCCAAATTGCGCAAAAGCGGTAACTTCAAAATATTATGCTAGCTCCAATTCCAAGGTGCCACAAAGCGCTTTCATAGCTTTCAGCATTTCACAAAAAATGACACATTGAGTAGCACAAAAAGAGTCTTTTTTCATCTTGAGAAGAGAGCTTCATAAGCTTAGTTGAATAAACAAGTGGCGAGGAAGAAATATCCTTCTCTCGATCTCAACAACAACATGTGCATGCTACTGGATCCGAACATCAAATTATTGTGCTCATAGCTACATTTAAGTGATGATCTTAGACTATGTAACTACTCTTGAGTAAGGACCACATGTGCACAATCCATATTCATGACTTGAAAATTCAAGGACGTGTGATACCTTTGAATCTCGAATGATACATCAGAGTATCCCACACTTCAACATCATGGCAGTTATTCATCGCTACCTTGTTAGTGGTCACAATGGGAACTCGGAGTCTAGGGCAACTTGAGCCATTTCACTAACTTATAGTTGATGAAATTGTGTGAAGTACTATCATCCACCAAGATTTGCACCTTATGACCTTGGATAGACCCATGCATATGCACCAACTCGTGTGGTTCCAAGATCAACTGCCACATTAAGGCCGTGATACATCACTCAAGCACCGCTTCGGTGTGCGTTACTTCCATATTGGAGAAATAAGAGGAGGACTCAAGAGGTAGCAGTTGCACCATGTGCACCGCTTTTTCCTTACCTTGGGCAATAGATTTATCCTTGGGAAAATTCTTTTTGCCGTGTCCATTATCTAAAAAGGTAAAACATAAATTTTTCTTTTTAGCCTTCTCAAACTCTTCACTAGACCTAGGGCCCCTAGACCCCTTGGGCTTCTTGGATGCCTCAAATGTAGGTACTATAAATTTTTGCGTCCCTGTTGTGTGTGTGAATTTGCATGTGAAGTGTCAGATAGGTGAGTACTATGCAATGATTTCTCATCGAGAATCGTCGTGTATATTGTAGCTTCTCGAATATCTTTGTAATTTTTTGAAATTATAGAGGTTTGATTGTCGCCCTTGGTGTCTTTGCCTTGAGAGATTTGTCGAACCAATAGCTGAGGAAAGGAGGGGGAGGGGGGGGGGGGGGGGTGTTGACTGTGGGCACCCTCCCTTGCTTCAATTTTTCTTTTGAAAAGCAACCCCTAAAGGGCTTTGGGTGTCCCAAGTGGGAAACCCACGATTTCTTGTAGGTTGGAATGATGGCGGCAGCGCGAAGGGGTGAAGAGGGAGTTGTAGCTCTTGCTAGAGAGAGAGAGAGAGAGAGAGAGAGAGAGAGAGAGAGAGAGAGAGAGAGAGAGAGAGAGAGAGAGAGAGAGAGAGAGAGAGAGAGAGAGAGAGAAATCATTCCCCTGCTGCTCAACGCGAGCTCAATGAGCTACACACCTCGAGGATCGCAGTGGTTGTGACGGGTTCCTCTTCTCCTGCTAAGTGGGCCTGCACGTGGAGAAGTTGTCATTGAATGCACACAACTTATCATATGATGGCAAACAAAGAATACTTTAACATGCATTCTCAAGTGACTTCTCTGGGCCTTTTCACATCAAATAGCGCCTGCCAATGCATGCGAGAGACGGGCTGGTGGGACATTACACACAACCCGTCCACTATAGCAAAAAGCTGCAAAACTATTAGCGTTTCCAACTCAAGGGCTTTAGCCTACTGGTTGGCATGCGATGTCTGATTGGTGGGAGATGCATTTCAACCAGTTTGGACACACCCTCTTCTCTTGGACGGGGGTCTTGGATGCCCATTTTGTCGAGCAAATCACGCAGAGCCCCTCGCATCTAGCTCAACGCACGTCCCTGTTGCCCAATTTTAGTCGCATAGAGTGTAAACACCCTCTGTCTCTTGAGATTGTTCCTATGATGTTACCTCTCTCTCTCTCTCTCTCTCTCTCACACACACACACACACACACACACACACACACACACACATTTAACCACTTGCTGGTAGCCTTTTTAAAGCATCAGATTAAGGAGTATTTTGCTTGTCAATACTCTAAGTTCTATTTGAGGGGACCTACTACTCTTGAAACATGGGATAGGACCCTTAGAAGGGTATGATGGTTACAAAGCATGAAAAAATTACTTATTACAAACTTTTACTATGCCGTGAGGCGCTTGGGTTTAACCTACTGTGCATTGCGGGTGGCTACTCTTCCACATTTCCCAAGGGGGAGCTCCATCTACTCAGGATACACTGCAGACGATTAGCCATGAGTGAGGGCGGTCGTCCTTCTTCTATTTCAAGAGGTGAGGGCGCATTCTGCCCATCACTTAGCTTTGCGTGTGTTTTACTTCCGTCAAGAGTAAGGACTGTGTGTTTTTTCATCTCTGTTGCACCAAGCATGGAGCTTACAACTCAGCCAACACAGGTTGGTCACTAAGCTTAACATCAATAATCTCGTTGCTGTCATTTTTTTTACTTAAATGGTAAAGCGTTGTTTCATAAAAATGCATGTACTTAGCAAATGGTGTACTTAAATAGTCGGGATGGCTATACTTAACATGGCATGATATAAGTGATTAGACCTCTGTTTGGTGGGCTCTGTTTCTCGTTCTACAGCATGGTAAGGACCACTACAACAATCGCCTTTGACTGACATTACATGGTAGAGATGGTTCCTTTTGGGAGCATTACTATGGTACTATTACTGGTTTTTTTCGAAGCTGGTCATTATTTAACTGTAGGTACAAATTTTTTTTGGAAACAAAGAGGTTTTTCATACCCGTTATTCACGGTTTTTCCATACCCGGAGAATCATACGAGGATTCTAGAGCAGATTAAGTTTTACCGAAAAGACCATACTCCTAAAAAATCCTTAGTAGCTAGAACCCGACCTTTTTTACCAAGAAAGACCAAATATTGTATTACTTACTACACTAAGTAGTCATATTCTCATTAACGTTTTTGTATATTGTAGACCCTTGCTCTCTCGCAAGGTTTGGAATTATCCTCTGAACCCCTCACTGTCGCTACATCTCTTGTCCTCAGATGTATTAGCAGCCTAGATGCTTCTCAACTAATTTATGACTCAGCTCTTACCTCAGACAAAAAGATGTCTATCTTACACATGTTATCCTTTAATGATTGGGTCAAAATTTTGGCTACCTTGGATAAGGACTCAAAAGAAGGTGTTAATTTAATTTCCCAATACACAACACAACTTCCTATACTCTCTTTACAATATCAGCAAGAGCTTGCCTCGTTCTCATCCTTTGGGGCTGATTTGTCCAACTTTTTGAAGAAACTATGCGGCCTCAATCCTACCTTTATAAGTACACTAGTTACCGCGACTATCCCTCAAACAGGTGGCATCTTTTATAGGGATAATGCTACTCTGGAAGTCGTTAAAGAATTTCAGAGCAATCTCTGCTCCCTCAATGACTTTTAACCTCTTAGAAATGGTACCAAAAATCTCTAAAGTCTTTCCTTTCCTACATGTTAGGCAGATTGAAATTGAATCCTTTGGGATAGACCATCAGCTCTGGGTCCTACCTAACAAAGCTGTTTTAGCACCTATTCTAAGTGAAACCTGTGTTTACCTTACTAACCTCCCTGCCTCTACCGTTGAAGACTGCAGACTCAAATTCTGAAAGGTGGATAGCTCCTTGATAAAGGGGAACTCATAAAATCCCTCTTCAACTTCAACCTTATCGAGAATTACAAATGCCCTTCCAATACAGGCCTCTACATCCGAACAAAGGGAAACATGGAGTTTGCCAAAAGCAACCTTGACTTCTACACATAATCCATTTGGAATGTTTTTTGGATCTATGTTAAATGTGCCTGCAAGTTTCTTGACCCCAAAGCTTCATGTGAATCTAGCATCATGTGGTTCGATCATGCCATATGGTTTAATCTCAACCATCTAGACCTAATCTTCCCGCAGAAACCAGTGGGCTTTCATCTCTCCCTTATTTGCTCTTGGTTTGCTTCAAATGGCATCTTCACGAATATCACCAAAGATATCACTCTTTGTCTTCACCTTATATTAGCAGAGTTTGAACTTATCTATGTATCTAAACAAAAAATCTACCATAACTTTCGACAAGTACAATACAACTCCTTTTGGATAACAAAAAACTCTACCGAGGTTTCTCTTAACCTCCCTGAACACATCTTTCATCTTTTCTTGGTGAATATTACTCAATGTTATGAGAATATTCCTTTAGAAAGAGATCTTGCCCTTAAAGATGTACTATCACAACTTATCAAACTAGCTTTAGTTAATGCTAGTAAAAGAGGTTGTTTCTACATATCTCTTTTAAAAAAACCTAGATGGATTAAAAAAACAAACTCTTCGCATCCCTTACACTTCAATGAAGAGAAGCTATGCCTCTATATATCTTGGTTACTTGAAACTTGTACCATTATCTATGGAGGACATTGTTTTAACCAAAGCCTTGGCATCCCCATGGGATTCTCTTGCTCCCCGCTTATGTGTAATATATTCCTTCTTTCTTTGAGTACAAGTGGTTTGTCAAAACTATGGGAGATAATAGTAATAAGCTTTTACTGTTTAGACACACTTACCGATATATGGATGACTTACTGAGCATCAACAACATAATTTTTTAAAGGAGATCCATCATATATATCCTAATTGTTTGAAAATAGAAACAACTTCTATACATGGGCTCACAACACCCAATGGATTTTTCTGCACTTTAGTACAATTCCTTAACTTCTCTATTTTGCTTCATATACCATGTGTTAGAGGATATGACCGAAAATATATGTGGTAGAGAGATCTTCTGGAACTTCCTCCTTTTGAATTCATTAAAAGGAACAGTAATAGACCCCACAAAGTAGCTCTTAGCACTTGTATCAGCCTACTATATCTAATTGTCTACTCCTCTTCTAACTATCTCCTTGCTTGGGAGGATATTAAGATACTTATTAAAAAGTACTTCCTTAATGGCTTCAATAGATATGACATTATTGATAAAATTCTACTATCACTTACTCGACATGATTGGCCTGAATTACGTTTTAACCATGACAATCTCATCTCTTTAATTAGGTAGTAGGCCCATTCACAATGGGCTTACTATTGACCCATTGTGTATGGTGCCTGGGATAGGGGGTACACACACACACACACACACACACACACACACACACACATTTCGCCACCTGTTGGTAATAATTTTTTCAAAGCTTAGTTCACACTTACTAGTATACTACACACACACACACACACACACACACACACACACACACACACACACACACACACACACACACACACATTTAACCACTTGCTGGTAGCCTTTTTTAAGCATGAGATTAAGGAGTATTTTGCTTGTCGATACTCTAGATTCTATTTAAGGGGACCTACTACTCTTGAAACATGGGATAGGACCCTTAGAAGGGTATGATGGTTACAAAGAGTGAAAAAATTACTTATTACATACTTTTACTATGTCATGAGGCGCTTGGATTTAACCTACTATGCATTGCAGGCGGCTACTCTTCCACATTTCCCCAGGGGGAGCTCGATCTACTCAGGATGCGCTGCGGACGATTAGCCATGAGTGAGGGTGGCTGTCCTTCTTTTATTTAAAGAGGTGAGGGCGCATTCTTCCCCTCACTTAGCTTTGCGTGTGTTTTACTTGCATCAAAAGTAAGGATTGTGTGTTTTTTCATCTCTGTTGCACCAAGCATGGAGCTTACAACTCAGCCAACGCAAGTTGGTCACTAAGCTTAACATCAATAATCTCATTACTGTCATTTTTTTATTAAATGGTAAAGCGATGTTTCATAAAAATGCATGTACTTAGCAAATGGTGTATTTAAATAGTCAAGATGACCATACTTAGCATGGCACGATATAAGTGATTGGACCTCTGTTTGGTGGGCTCTATTTCTCATTCTATAGCATGGTAACGACCATTACAGTGGTCCGCTTTGACTGGCATTACATGGTAAAGATGGTTCCCTTTGGGAGCATTACTATGGTACTATTATTGGTTTTTTTCGAAGCTGTCATTATTTAACTATAGGTACATAAAAATTTTGGAAAAAAAGGGGTTTTTCATACCCGTTATTCACGATTTTTCATACATGATATTCACTGTACTTAAATAGTGGGGATGACTATACTTAGCAGAGCATGATATAAGTGATTGAACCTCTGTTTGGTGGGCTCTGTTTCTCGTGCTACAGCCTGGTAACGACCACTATAATGGTCGGTGTTGATTGGCATTACATGGTAAAGGTGGCTTCTGTTGGGAGCATTACTATGGTACAATTACTGGGGTTTTTTCAAAACTGGTCATTACTTAACTGCAGGTACATAATTAATTTTTTTAAAAAAAAAGGAGTTTTCCATACCCGATATTCTTACCTCAACCGCACCTCACTACTCCTACATTCGCACAAAAAAACAAAAAATTCACCGACTGTGCTCAAAATTCCCTTCACACCCACCACTAGAAAATGCTACCCTCTCAATGTATTAGCAATCCTATTTCTAAGGCTTGCCAACTCGATGCCAACCTCTCCCTCCCTAGACTAACCATTTGTTGGACTTCGGGGCCCAACATCCACATCCTTTTGGTACATATCTTACACCCCCCTTGATTTGACTTTTTACAAACACAAGTTTTCTCTTTGTGCCTTCCACACCACCCAAACCCCTTCGCCTACTGATTCCTTTTTCTTACTTTCCATTCTATTTTTCCCTCCATTGTACCTCTTGCATCTCACCTTGTAGAGCTCAAACTAGACGCGTGAACACCACTACCATGCCTCTCTCCCCTCATAATACCTCTAATTTTCTTTTTTGCCTCATGGAGTTTTTATCCTTGAGTTTTTACCTTTGCAATTTTCTTACAGACTAGTTTTAAGCCACTCCCTTTTTAACTTTGCCTTTGTTTTCATATTGATTCTTCTCCCTTACTTAAAGCAGCCCCCCCTTATACACACTGCTACCCCACCCTTGATTTTGTACCCTTATAATTGGACTCTTGGACCTTGATTTTTCCTACACCCAACTCACCTTAACTCCTCTTAACTTCTCTTCTTGTACCTCGGTACTTAGCCTTCAATTCCACTCTTTCCAAAAAAGTTGTTCCCAAAGAAAAATGTTGCCCCTCAAAAGAGAATCTTACCCAGCACCCTTTATAAAACCTCTACCTCCTCCTCCTCCCTTACAAACACAATTCGCCGACACCACCATTGATGAGCTCCTAAGAGCGAAACGCGTTTGGTGGTATTCTCTTTATTTGTAACACTCCATTTTTGGATTACCCGCTATTTTGGAACCCATCATTTTACTAATCTTAAGGAGTCGATTTGCACGCTTGAGTACTTGTTATTTTTTTGCAAAAAAAATGTTATTTCTTTTAAAAAGAAAAAATATATAAAAAACTGAAAAATTTTCTTGTATCTTTTTGTAGAGATGGCCTTTTTTATGTTTATAAAAGCCAAGTCTTAGCACTTAGTGTTACAAAACGAAAAAGTGCACTTCAAAGATAAGTTTTCAAGTCACATGTAAGTTATAGACATAATTTCATACTTGAGCATGTGTTGAATAAGAGCATAATTTTGGTATTCCAAAGGTCTCCTCATGAAATTGGTACTATTCTAGTGCAATTTGACAACTAAAAATGACTTTATATGTTTAAACCAAGAAACTATATATTTTTTGGGCTCCCTAACTCAATTAAATCTCGTTGCTTGAACTCTATCTTGGATTTTTTATCGTGCAAAAACTCTTGAAAATCTTGAGTTCTCCATAATAACATTGAAACCAAGGTTTTAGCTACCCCGATTGTGTATGTACCACGTACTTTGATACACTTAGTTGATCTACCTGGAAAGTTTGATATTATTTGAGCTCGTCTTAAGAATAAAAATATCAAAGTTTTCTCTTATGCAATTTTGAATATTTGAAATGATCCAATAATTGTTACATACCAAAGCCCTTGTACTTGCCACCTTAAGTGCTCAATGAAAAGGGCAAGCAATGTATCACTTTCTAAAACTCACAAATATATCAAAAACATATTTTTCTTTGTATACAACGATATGCTTGAAATGACCATATCAAATACATGGAACTTTCCATTATTTTATATACTAACTTTTTTGCACATGAAACTTTCAATTATCTATAGCAAAATTATGGAAAATTTTTTTCTACAAGGTCTCTTCATTTTTTATTGAGCTTATAAAAGCGATTTTTTCAAAGCATCAACTTAATGAGTATAGTTCTTGATCATGGTAGATTCTAAAATACAAGGTTATATTTTTAAAAGACCCTCTAGCTAACATATTTAAGCATATCAAAAGTGTTTTCTTAAATAAACCGTCTAATACAAGTAGCATTTAATTTAAATTTGTAAAAAAAGAACACTTAAGTGTTCTGTTTTGGTACCAAACTAGTGTTAAGTGAGAGATAATCACATTGCAAGCTTAGGGCCTAGTCACTCGAGGCTTAGTTATCAATAAGCCTCGACAATTTCTGACAGGATCTTAGAGCCGAAACTGAGAGTAGCAGGTAGAGAGAGAAAGAGCAAGGCGTAGACAAGAGAGAGAATAGCTGAGGTGATCGGAATTGGAGAAGCCGGTGAAAAATTGCCTTGTGTCAGAGCTGGTCGACAGTTCCAACGGAGAACTAAGCTTCGCGTGACCAAAACTTTAGTGCGAAGCAACAAACGCCTGGCCCGCCGTGATGAGCACTAGCACGGGGGCCACGAGCTCCACCTGCTCTTCCATGGGCGTCTTCGCCTAGCTTAGTATACGGACAAAAAACGCACAACCTTACAACAGACGCTCTCTCTCCTCTGTCTCTCTCTCATGAAGTCATGGGGAAGCACCAGTGATCTCTTGTAGTTGTGGGATGGCAATCTGTACACAATTCTCAATTTTTTTCATATACTCTCTCTCTATCTCTCTCTAGACTCTTCCCCCCCTGATCAGTCACAAGCAACATGCTCACAAACTCACAGAGTTCAATGCGTAGCAGCATCGGAGCTGTGCCTCACATTTTCTCTCCCACATTGGATAGCGTCACTGCTTTAGGTGGTAGGTGCAAGTCAATCCTCTAGTGCTTGACACAACTCTCAACACACAATCTCCACAGGGCAATCTCTCATTGGCTTCTCATTTGGGGAAATGGTGGGTGGTAAACGTTTGGCTGCTCATCCTCAAGACTAAGTAACACCTAGCATTAGTCGATTGTTGAACGGGATTGGGAGGGGGGGGGGGGGGGGGGGGGGGGGGGGGGTTTGTTTTTTGTGTAATCCGTCGGTGATAGCATCCCACTGAGGGGGAAAAAATAGGATTCCTCTGAAGTCGCGGCAACCGATTGAACCCACGACCTCCCCCTCAGCAATCCCAAGTCCTATCCATCTGAGCTAACACGTGTCGATGCATAACAAGCAAGCCAACGTGTACAGAGATCGGATTGCCCAAATCACACACCCTCGCCGTCGATCCCTTGACAAGGACCCCGTGTCACTTATTGACGAGGGGGGGTGAGGGGATCTACAACCAAGAAGTCCACGCACGGGAAAGTCGGGGAGATCGCAATTGTAGGTGTCAAGTCAAAAACTAAACGTGGACACGAGTTAAACCCCGAAAACCCAAGCAATGCATGTTAACTCACAATATAAACTCATAAAAATAGAATTAGGTATACAATGTGTGCCTGGGTCAGGTGTGAAGGAGTACGAGCGGAAGTGCGATGCGAGAGAGAGTGCGAGAAGAAGAGCACGACGATATGGTGAACTCGCTCTATTGTAATGTGTAGAGCATAGTGAGTTCTTATTAGGTTTTAACAAAAGAATATGTGTACATACCTGGCGGCCCGCCCACTTACCTGGGCGACCACATTGGGCTTTATACCCCAACAACCTCCCACTTAAAGTCCAATGTGGTACTTTAAGTGTGAGAGAAGCTACTATACAAGCTAATATACAAGAGATGTAGAGAAGTGATGTACTACCCTACACCTAACTGCTTGCGAAAATGCGTAAAGCTCTCTGAGGGAAGTCCTTTTGTAAGTAGATCAGCAGGATTTTCTGTGGTGTGAACTTTGACAAGCTGAAGTTGCTTATCCTCGAGCATTTCCCTGATGAAATGATACTTCACATCCACATGCTTTGTCTTTGAGTGATAAACTGGATTGCGAGCCAATTGTATAGCACTTTGACTATCACAATATAACACAGGCATCTCTTCTTTGATTCCCAAATCTGTTACTAGTCGATTAAGCCAAATTGATTCTTTGCATGCCTCTGATGCTACAACATATTCAACCTCTGTAGTAGACTGAGTAACACAATCTTGTAATCTAGAACGCCATGATACTGCTCCATCAGCCAATGTAAAGACATACCCTGACGTAGACCTTCGGTTGTCTAAGTCACCTGCATAATCTGAGTCTGCAAAACCCTTTACACTTAGCTCCTGACTCCCATAGCATATACGCATATTCTTTGTAGCTTTCAGGTATCTCAATATTCCTTTCACTGCCTCCCAATGTTTCTTGCCTGGGTTTGACATGTATCGACTTACTACTCCCACTGCAAATGCAATGTCTGGGCGAGTAGCAATCATTGCATACATCAAACTACCCACTGCAGACGCATATGGAATCTTATCCATTTCAGCGTGTTCTTCCTCAGACACAGGACAATCTTGTTTGCTAAGTTTCACATATGGTGGCAATGGAACACTCAGTGCCTTTCCCTTCTCCATATTGAAACGTTGCAAAACCTTGTCAATATACTCTGTTTGAGATAACGAAATCAACTTCTTTGATCTGTCTCTCTCAATGCGCATACCAAGTATATGACTTGCCTCACCCATGTATTTCATGTCAAACGATTTTGCCATCTTTGACTTCAAAGCTGAAATTTCTTCCAAGTGCTTGCCAGCAATCAACATGTCATCCACATACAAAATAAGGATCAACCAACTACCATTCTTAGCCTTCTTTGTATATAGACAATGATCGAACTCACTACGTTTGTAGCCTTGAGAAAGCATAAACTTGTGGAATTTATGGTACCATGCCCTCGGTGATTGTTTTAAGCCATAAAGACTCTTTAACAACTGGCATACCCAATCTTCCTTGCCTCTCTCAACAAACCCTTCTGGCTGCTGCATGTAAATTTCCACATCTAAATCACCATGCAAGAACGCTGTCTTGACATCCATTTGGTGCAACACCAAATCTAATATGGCAACCAATGCAAGAAAGCATCTCAATGTAGTCATCTTGACCACCGGAGAGAAGACTTCATCAAAGTCAATGCCTTGTTCTTGATTAAAGCCCTTGGCAACAAGCCTTGCTTTGTACTTTGGCTGACTATCATGAGCGGTGATCTTATACCTGTAAACCCATTTACAAGGTAGAGCCTTTTTGCCCTGTGGTAATTTAACTAGCTTCCATGTCTTGTTTTTATGCCTCACAGCCAAAGACTCTGAGATGCTTGTATGAGGGCATTTTGCCTGACCATACCATCTCTGGCACTGAATCCTTCTGCAAAACCTTGCTAGGAGATCTATTTACAAGATGAACAATTGTTGATATAGCTTCAGCCCAAAACCCATTTGGCAGTTGTGCATTAGACAACATACTTCTGACCTTCTCTTGTATGGTCCTATTCATCCTCTCAGCAACACCATTTTGAGAAGGATTGTAAGGAGCAGTAAGTTCACGTTTTATACCTTTTGACCCACCATTGTCAGTGCGTAAGCATTTAAGCTTCTTGCCACTCTGATTCTCCACAAGTGTCACAAACGTTTTGAAAACACTAAACGCTTCATCCTTGTGCTTGAGAAAGTAAACCCATACTTTCCTCGAGTAATCATCTATAAATGTCATAAAGTAAGAAGCTCCCCCTAGAGATAGGTTAGGCATAGGTCCACACAAATCACTATGAACAAGTGCCAACTGTGTATCTCTTCTACTGCTTCTATGCTTATGTGACTGCTGTGTTTGCTTACCATATAGACAATGTTCACAGAATTCAAAATCATTAAATGAAAAGCCAGGCAAATAACCTGAACGAGACAAGATTTCCATTCCCTTCTTGGACATATGTCCTAACCGGCTATGCCACAAAGAAACGTTCGGCTGCTCGGTTACATTGATTACATTTTTAGAGACATTTGATACATAAATCATGTAAAGTCCTCCAGACTTTACTCCATGTGCTACTGTCATAGAACCCTTGGATATCTTCCACATGTTCTGTCCAAAAGTGGTGACGTAGCCAGCATCATCAAGTAAACCTGTGCTGATCAAGCTCTTTGTAATTGCGAGAACATGTCTCACATTCTTCAGCGTGAAAGAAGAGCCATTCTGAAACTTCAATTGAACATCTCCAACACCTAAGATCTCACATGTCTGCCCATTGCCTAGCCGAACATGATCTTTAGTGGTCACATAAGAGGTAAACCACTCCTTGTTTGGAGACACATGAAGTGATACCCCCGAGTCTATAATCCAGTCACTCAGTGCATTTCCATCAGATGCTGTAAGAAGAGCTGAGTCCATTGTATTCTTCAAGAAGTAGATGTCTCCTGACACTTAACTGTCATTCTCTGCAACAGTGTTTGTCACATTTATTTTTTGAATCTTCACTGAGGACTTGTCCTTCTCACCATGGTCTTCAGCTTTCTCTTTGCCTTTTTCTGCTTTCCATTCTCTACAGTCTCTTTTCATGTGACCCTTCTTGCCACAATGGTAGCATTCTATGTCACTCTTGCCTTTAGCACTGCGGACTTGCTACGAGACTGATTCCTCTTTCCACCTTTGTACTTTTCTTTGGTCCTTCCCCTGACAACTAAAGCTGTTCCTTTGCCTTTGTCCATTGTCTTTCTATTGGTTTCTTCAGTAAGCAGACTTCCTTCTACACCTGCTATGTTCAAACCATCTGGAGGTGCAGAATTACTCAAAGCTGTGCGAAAAGTGTCCCAACTTTCCGGCAATGTGATCAACAGGAACATAGCTCTAACAGGTTCATCAAACTTGACACCTTGAGCTGACAACTGACTATAGATTGTGTTGAATTCATTCAGATGATTGGACATAGGTGTCCCTTCTTTCATCTTCAAGTCAACAAGCTTCTTAAGCCAGTATACCTGTGAAGCTGCACTCTGCTTTTCATAAAGATCACTCAGCTTTAACCATGCTTGATAAGCCGACATCTCGTCTGCTACATTGAAGTAAACGCTTTCTGCCAAAGTCAGCATAATGGTAGAAAGTGCCAATTCACCCATTTCGCTCCATTCATCTTCGTCCATATCTTCTGGTTTTATCCCCTTGAGCTTTATAGGTTTTATCTGTTTCCTTTGTACCAACATGTGCCAAATTTGCTTCTTCCACAATGGGAAATTGGTTCCATCCAGCTTCTTGATATTGTAAAGAGCAGTGTCCTGTGATTCAGCCATAGCTACGCTTCACAGTGGTTTACTTTCCTGGGAAAAATTCGGTAGAGTTTCCCCTGTAAACTGACCTCTGAACCAATATCAATCTGTCATATGAACCAAGAAAGCTTCAAATTCTGCATAAATTTCAGTAGAGTCTCCTTTGTAAAATGGCTATGGTGTACTAAAAAACAGACCAAAAACAGCTCAAAAAACACTGTCTCTCTGACACTGTAAGCTGCAGGTAAACCTGTCCTGCACCTGTACTGTCTCTCACTGTCCTGTCACTGTCCTGTAAGTCCTGTAAACATAGACTGCGACAATGCCTCAACGGCAGTAAAGCAAAGATGCAATCCCAACTGTCTAACTCATAGTCAATACATCCTAGCTGTCTATCTAAGGGTGCTCGAGGGATCGCTCCAAGACCTGTATCACCGAAAGGATCTCAACATTCGAGAATTCCCTAGCTCAATAAAACCTCACTCGACCCTCAACAAAGGCTGTAGTAAATCTGACAGTACATAGACTTCCCACAAAATCATACATCCACAAATTTTCCACTATATGCTGTAACCGTTGCGGCGGTTGTTTGCTGCGTGACTCACAGCCAGCAAACCCTCAACAAACATACATCATCTCTGATAATACATCCCATGTGGAAGTACCTACAATGTCAGGATGAAATCTAGAATATCAAGCAGCAAACACAAGCTACCTGATGAACTAGTGGATGTCGCCTACAGTCTGTGTGTAGATGCGCCCGTGTCGTATGTGATGCTTCCAAGAACTGTGAGCTGTCCTTCGATGTGTAGACAACCACAAATCAGCACTCTGGGAGTGCCGATATCCTCAGCACCTACAGTCGTAAGTCGAAAACCCCAAATTTGCAGAGTCAGATCTGCACCCGCCAAGACCACGTATTCGAAAATGGCCTGCGCAGAACTTTGTCGAAGCCGAACGATGACCGAGATGACCTCAGAATGAAATTCTGAGCACACCAAGCCCTAAGGGCTTGCCCACAAGATTTGGGGCCGTGTCTTTGCCTGTCAAATTTCACTCCAATCTGAGCTGGTGACTCTAGCCTCCTGCAGTGCTGCCCCGAGCCTCGATCTGAGCTCTGATACCAATTGAAGGAGTACGAGCGAAAGTGTGACGCGAGAGTGTGCGAGAAGAAAAGCACGACGATATGGTGAACTCGCCCTACTGTAATGTGTAGAGCATAGTGAGTTCTTATTAGGTTTTAACAAAAGAATATGTGTACATACCTGGCGGCCCGCCCACTTACCTGGGTGACCACATTGGGCTTTATACCCCAACAAGGTGGTTAGCTTATGCATCATAGGAAATCGAGGTGAGAGAATGTGGGTTCAAATCCTGGGTCATGGGAGGGTGCCAACGTCTTCATACTGCCTTGATTATTGCACCGTCCAAGCTTAATTCGCCTCGAGATCCTGCCCATGGACCCTGACCATTGGTCCATCAACCCCCCTCATTAAATGCTCGGAGTCACTTAGTGGCAACGGCTGACCATCTGTGGCATAGAATAGAGTGTAAAGAGTAGAGGACGCAAGGCCTGCTACACATAGCCCAACGAGAAGGGAGAGTGCACTTGCCATCCTTGTGTATGGCAGGGGAAGCGACTTGTGCCTACGTATGGGGCCGCTCCTTTCTCGGCCATGGTCTGATCCTACTTTTGGGCCCCTTCATCCATGATCTCCTACTATCCCTACAAGAACTTAGAGAGCGTGCACATGACAAAAGGGTGGGAGGAGGCAAAACGTGTTCCTCCTTTCCACCGGCCATAAAGAATTTATAGATTCTTATTACTTGGGACGGGAAAATCATGGCTAGCCACAAAAATAAAAATTATACTTGAAAACACTTCCAAAGGAAAAGCTTTGAAAGTTACTCACTCTCAATAACTATCTTGGCCCATAAAAGAAGTTTCACAAGTAACATAGCCAGGAAGGATCTAACCATTATACAAGGTCCACAAGAATGTTGTTATGGAGATGACTTCATTAGGATAGGATAGGATTTGTTAACAATTAACAAAGGAAGGAGACAAGCTTAGAGACTTGGATATTGCATCCTTGCCCCCTCATAAGATCCACTACCATTTAGAGGCTCCCCACCAAAATATTTGGGCTGCCTTTGGATGGGCATTGTTGAAACACCAAAAGTGAGCAGCATACTTGCACCCTCTGCAGGATGTGATATGACTGCATTTCGGTGATAGGTCCTCCAATGTACTCTGTTGCGACGTCGGCTTCTTGGCAAAGGTCCTAGCGTTGGGTTGCCAATGTCAAAAGAAATACAAATCTCAATAATTTGCATGCCAGATCAGATAGCAAGCAACGACCAATGCCAAGCATGAAGAAGGAACAAAATAGACATCCTGACTAATGCAAGGCCAACTCCAACAGTAGAGATCATGTCCATTGGAAGGACGGGCATCTGGATTGACCTCATCACACCCACAAGTTTATTCGCACAAATAAATGTAAGGACCTTGAACAAGGTTGCTCTGCCAATGTTGTTCTGGAAAAGCATACAAAAGTGGAATGTTGAATGAAAACTGCACCAAATGCATCAAGAACTCCTCGAATCTCCAAGATGACATGGGACACATGCAACCATCTTTGTCAAATAACTAGTGTGCCGAAAAATGATGGTAAGTGCTTGAATTATAGTAAACAAGAGAAAATGAAGAAAAGCCTATCCCAATTAAATGTCAAAAATAAGGTAAACTTCAAGCCATGGCTGATTCTAATGATCTTTTCCTCAATTGCTTTGGTTGTATATACGGATGAGATGAGGCTTGATGCACAGAGTCTTAGAGACCACCTCGAGCAACAAGGACTACTGATTGAAACATGGCAAGAAGGCTCGAATGTCCATTGAATTGTACGTCATCTTCTTCAAGTATGAGGCCATGCATGCGTTGACTGATCCTCAATTTCAAATCGTTGCAATGCCAGGTTGTCAATACAATGTTGCTCCATACACCCTGTTTAGTCGATATAAACTAGCTCACAGGATGACACGAGCTTTGATGAGATCCTAACTCCATTAAAATGGGCATTTGATAGAACCACCACAGAAAAGTACTATCAGCTAATCTGCTCCTTTTTTGCACAAAAAATATGTTTCAGTCTTCGCTCGATGGAGCTTAACATGGCACTAAATTTCCCTGCAAAATCCATAAACACAATCAACTTCTTACATGCCAATCTGAGCCTCCTTCACACACATGCGCGCGTACACACACGTATACTTTTTTATGTGCCAATCCAAACCTCTTTTATATATACATATATACAGCTCTGATGAATGCCTCAGCCTGCTAACCCTAGCACCAAATGGATATTCAAACAGAAATGAAGCGCACCTGTAAGCAGACTTTTTTCTTCTAATAGTTTCCCCTTTATCAGTAGTGCTCCCGGTGCTTGCTCAAAAACCTAGACAGAAACATTTTAGCATTTGCACTCCAGTTTAACTATTCTAAGAACCACTCCCAAAACCAGAAAGTTAACAGTAGTCAAATTGTCAATTCTTACTTACCGTTAGCGTGAAACGGCCTGCATCAATTTCCCTTGATGGTGGTGATGCTTCCTGATGTTGAACATCTATACGCTGCTTTTCCATATTATCTTGTAGCATACCCTGTCACAGTTCAACAGCAAATTGCAGGCCGCTGTGGGCCCGTGTCTGTCTTGCATGTGTCCTTGTGCATGCACATTCTTACCAACATCCGTAACGAAATCGTGTAAACTATCATGCTAGTACATTATTATGTGGTTAATCACCTGACTGTTTTCGTTCATCTATTTCTGAGCTAGTTATTGCAATGTAGTGGTCATGGTTTACATCACACAGACCAGCAGCAATGGTGTGTTTTTCTAATATTTATCAATGCGCTTCTTTAGATGCAACTTCCTGTTGGGCTGCCTTACTTTTAGAAACAAATGACCAATGGCTCCACAGTATGTGCATATACACAGGTATACATGCGTGCACAGATGCATGCACGCGAGCTGAGAATATAAACCGATATGTACAGGTGTATATGTACAACAAACATGTCCTTGCATGAATATACACGACTGCAAATTTTCCCAGAAAAAAAGGACTCATTACCTTAAGCATAAAGGAAACTGCGTCAACTTCACAAGTAGCTCCAAAATCACGCAAGTTGGAAGCCAGTTCTTGAAGTACATCGTAGGCCTTGCATTGACGTGGAAGCCCCTGAGAAATAAGGGAGAGCACAATTTGAACAAGAACAATCATAGCATCAAAAGGTTCACATAATATTTGGCAGAGAATCACCTCAATCATGAAGGATGCATTGTTACTGATAAAAGGTCGGGCTTGTTGCTGAAGCAAGCGTTCTGGAGGTGCGTTGTAAGTCCAAGCCAGACCCCACCTACAAGTCCGTCCTTGAACAAATTCTGTAGTGCGAAGCATCCGAACTTTTTTCTCTCGAAGTTTTGAGGTCAGAATCTTGAGGTTAACCTTTCTTCCAACCATGGTCGTAAACCAGCTGCCATTAAAGCAGTCATAAGCAGAGAAAACACTCACAGACTGATGTAAAATACATATAACTCCTTGTTATCTTACTGTATTTGTTCCTTGAGCTGCATGCTATCCTCTATCATCTTGGATATGAACCCTTCCTCTCCTCCTGGATAGACCATTTCAGCGGATGTTCCCCCACAAGATGTATGAGGATTCATACCTGCTTCTTCCATACTCGCAAAAAAAGGGGGATTGCACATGCAGAAGTCAAGCCTTTCCGCTTCATGCACGACTCCTGCAAGAATCGGCAGGTCCTCGTGTCGTAGGCAAACCACTTCCAAGTCCTCTTGCCCAATAGAGGATCTTTCAATCCCATCAATTTCCAATTCTGGATAGCAATCAGTTGGAGGAGGTGAGACATTTAGACCAGCAGACCCATTCATATCTTTGGCAGGACTCAGCAGTTTCTTGTGCTGATCAAAAGAGTCAGACAGAACATTACATTTTTCATCTTTTTTTTCCTCATTGTCGATGACTCCATGTTTCCTTTTTGAATGATCTGTAACACTCCTGATTGAAATGAGACCAGCCAGATGTGAATTCTGCTGAACATTCCACTGTGCCCATTCAAGAGCCGTGTCCGTTGCATCTGCAAAGTAGTTCTCTCTCTCTCTCTCTCTCTCTCTCTCTCTCTCTCTCTCTCTCTCTCTCTCACACACACACACACACACACACACACACACACACACACACACACACACACACACAAAAAAAAAAGTGGGGGTTTTGACCCTTGAAATCGGCCACATACAAGAGAAATGGGAAAAAAAAGATATACAATGAGATCATTGGGAAAAATCCCAAAACAAACCACACGATACATCTAAGGATAAAGATACTCTAATCACGTAGTGAAATGTAGCTATCTGGATTGTGATAAGCAAGCCTATACAAATCTACACAAAGCATCCACTGTAAAAACCTCCTATAGCAGCTCACGAAAGCCAAGGGACTGTGAAACCCACAGGCTGTGCCTCCAAAATCATCCGCATCCACACTAACATTTCTTGAAGATGTACCCCAAAAAAGGATGCAGATCAACGGCACAGCCGTAGTGTGAGAGAGGCAGGAGGGACCCAAGGGAAGTAGCAAGATGCACCTCTCTGAGCAAACCAAGTTCCCCAACGCCCTATTGAATTGACTCTCAAACAACTCTGCATAGTGTCTAATATCCTAAAAGTAGTTGGCCTCAACCATTGTCTGCTCCTATATGGTATCATAAACAGCCCCCCCCCCCCCCCCCCCCTCCCCAACTCCCCCCCCAAAAAAAAAAAAAAGATGTTGATTTCTATTACTTGAAAAATCCCTCAAAACCCCCAAATGGTGGATTCTCAGGTTCATTCATCACCTTTTGCTATCACATGATCCGAGTTGGCGGACCTACGTCCGACGTTGAACTCCTTGTCCTTTTCATCACTGTTTTTGGCGTCCAAGTAGACAATGAAGCATAGAAACAGGGGCACAGGGGACGGCACCCTAGGGCCAGGGAACAGGGACAAGGATAGGGATGGAGCAAGATGGATGGGCAGATGCAATTTCTGAAAGATGATACGCCTGGCCGTTCAGAATGCCGTTCAATCCAAGAATGGTAGGGGTCGGTCAACTGGTCATTTTTTGGGGAGTTTTAGGGCCTTTACACAAGGCCAAAGGGGCTTTTCTAGGATGTGTTTTGGAGGCCTCCTCAATGCATTATAGCATATGCAATACTCAAGCTTCAAGCTCAAGCTCTCCACTCTTGAGTGACGAGTCCTATGCTTTAGCTCAAGCCTCAAGCCTTCCTCTACTCTCGCAAGCTCTCAAGCTCCCTCTGTGAGAGGGCGCATGTGCGAGAGAGAGAGAGAGAGAGAGAGAGAGAGAGAGAGAGAGAGAGAGAGAGAGAGAGAGACCACAAATGCAAGATATGGTGAAGAGGGGGCGATCAGCCCCCCATGACTACCATGAGCAGAAGACCCTCAGTACAATCAATTGTGTGATCTCTGTGAGATGAGAGATGTGGAAGTGGGTACCCCCCTGGTCCTATAAATAGGTGCCCAAGGGGAGGTAGGGCAAGGCCTGATAAAAATCCCCACGACCCAATAGAAAAATGATATATGGAAATATATGAGGGTGCCTAGACAAAATGTGGGCGGTCGGCCCCTAACTCGAGCGGCCGGACCAGCAGCAACCTAGGCTATGGGTGGCCAGCCCGGAGACATACTAGTCATACAAGTATGCCCTAGACCTGTGAAGCAGCAGAGTGGTGAAAGTCTGACACCCCCTCTCAACACCTGATGCTGAACAAACTGCATGAAGCCGAAGATGTGAGGCAGATGATGAAGATGCCTGCTACGATGTCCACTGAAGGACAATACTCTGGCGAACTCCGCGAGTGTAGCAGCAGTCTGGGGTGTCCCAATCGCCAAGAAATCTCCAAGGAAAGATGCCCTCAAAAGCAATGTAGCAAACTGCTGTACTCCGTCGATATAGGGTGAAGATACTGCGTGAAGGTTTCAAACTGAGTGTGAAAACAACTCCTTGTTGTAAAAGAAGTGCCAATACACCTGCAAGTATCCTGCCCAATAGGATCTGTGGTGTCTGTAGTCAATTCGTTTGGAGAAAATGGAGAAGCCCAGGAACCGTCATGAGAATGACCGGAAGCGTGTCAATGCATGAACCTGCAACCCAGTGTGGCAAGGTGGCTAAGCTGTGTAAAACTCCAAGAAGGCCAGATATAGCAATCTGTGCCGGAAATGTCCTCCGAATCAAGGAAAGCCAGACTAAACAATCTACACTATAGAAGCTATCGTAAGCTGCAACAATCACCAAAAGACCGCACGGACCACCACCGGATGGTGTCCTGTCAGTAGGTAGGGTAATCCAAGATGAGGGGAAAGCCAGGCTCAACAGTCTGCGCTATGAAGGGCCTCTGAGAAGAGGAAAGGCCAGACCAATGTGTCTGCGCCGTCTTGCCTGTATCTCCTGCCTCCAATCCTCTTGTGTCAACCAAAACTGAATCCGCGCCAACAATGCCACCAAACCGCAACTCTGTGTGGCTCTCAATGTGAATGAGTTGGGAGTGGCCTACTACCCAGATCGAGGGATAGGTTTGTTGTAAGGTTACCAAGGGTGAGTGTAAGTAACTCTGAAGGTAAGCAATCCAAATGATCAGGAGTGTAGAAGAGCAACTGCACTATCATCCAAGCCAAGCACTGGGTGACTCCGGATGTAGTCGCGTAATGATGCTTGATCTCCCGCATCTCGCGGGTAAACTCTCCAAGAGAGTCCAAAGCATTGAAGTCCTACTCCCAATCTGTAGATCCAAGCAATGAACCTGTTCAAGAAGAGATCTAAGATCCTCTCCCTAAGTCCATGTAGAAGCTCCTGTGTAAGCAAGTGATCTAGCGTGTCGAGGTCAAGCGGTAAGTGTTTGTCCACCAAAGATGGTGGTGTCTTCTCTGAGAATGTCTCATGATCCCATATGCCATGAGCATGGCCATATCATATCTCGTGTGAACTCCTCTGATGAGTGCATAGGTGTGTCCAAAGCAAACCACAAGTCACCACCCCCTCTGGAGTGCACAACCGCCGAATGATGGCTGGAATGAACGGATCTCCCAAGGATCGTACGCCCGTACATGATCAAGCCGATGTCGAAGATACCGTGTACTGCAGCAGTCACAGAGAGACCGCACGGACCACCATCGGATAGTGTCCTGGCAGGAGGTAACTTCATCCTCTGTGAAAAACACAAGCCAAGTGTCTGTTGTCCACCCAAAAACGCAACTACGAGGTGATGAAAACGCTGCCGTCCAGCGATTTTCAGCGTGCTCATGTCACAAGACGCGGGCACCACGTGCCAATAGAAAAGAACAGACTGAACAAACTTTTAGCACTTCAATAACAATTGAACTGAAAGAGAGAGACGACACGCGACACGGAGTGGCGGAATTCCACCCCAGAGAGTATTGGCCCCAAACCTTGGCGCCCCTTTCGGTATTTCTTTATATTGCATCAACACAATACAAGCCGGTACTCCAGACTCTGCACCTTCTCCAGGACACATGCCAGAGAATGAGCCCTTAGCACATATTTAAAGGCCCTAGGCCCCAAAAGCAATTACAGTGAAAAGCCTTCAAACTCAAAAGCATCTGGTCCAAAAGCAAAGCCAAAAAGCTGCCAGCGCAATTTACGAAAATCCGTACAATCCTACCACGTCAACACCGCCAACGTGAAAAGCGGAAATCCGTACAGTTCTACCACGTCATCAACCATCGTGATTTTTGGAAATCTGCCACGTCATCAGCCTGCTTCGCAAGTTCTTGTGTGTGTGTGAGCCCTGCTTTATTTCCTGCTGCTCTACCTCTTCACTAAGGGTTTAGGCCCCTCGGCCCACATCTGCAAGTTGGCTCCCTTCTTCAGGGCTTTGACATGTCATCAGTTTGTTACATCTCCCCTTCTTGAAAGAGAGTAATCGTCCGCGATTACGACATATCTACAAAACAACTCAAGTTAGCTCAAAAAACTAAATAAAAATCCCAGAGACAATTAGTTTGCGCTTTTTGTTAAGGAGTTAGCTTCTCCTTTCGGCTCTTTTGATCAAGGAGTTAGCTTCTCCTTTTGTCCAGATTGAAACTCTTGATATTCCGGCGTAGTAAAGTTAGCCATCGCACCCACTGTACTGATCTTCCACGGGTGTCTTGATGCACTAAAATTAAATAACCAGGCAATCTCATCCAATTAGGAATATTCAGTGGTTGACACATCACAATGCAACACAAATGCTCACATATGCATGTTACAAGACATACAATACATAAAGCCGCCGATGAACACTCCCCCCGCAAATAACCATCCAGGTCCGGGCCATGAGCTGTTCAACGACTCCCTCATCACTCCTCCCGCAAATAATCTAAAAAGGTTCGGGCCATGAGGTATAGAGGCCTTTTACAACCAAACGCCCCCCAGACCACAGCCTGCGTCGTTTGGAGGTGCTGAGAGTAACCACTGCTTAGACTTCAAACTCCCCCCGTAAATAACCATGCAGGTCCAGGCCATGAGTAACAACAACCATTACCCCCCCCCCCCCCCCGTAAATAACCACAGGGTCCTGGCCATGGATATGAACAAGCATTCTCAAACATCATTTCTCACTACTCCACCCGGGAGTAAAATCACCAATCATTGAAACCAGTATTAAAACCAGAGTCAAACATTTCAAATCGGCACCAAGACAGGTTCAAAACAGATACCATCCATTTCAAACAGATTCCAAACAAGATCAAACAAAATTCAAACTTAAAAAGCAATCTTGACATCAGCCGAGCTCGAAAAGTCGGTTGACTTTCCATCCTGAAACCTGCACCAAAAAAATTAGGGTTAGGTTCCTTGCATAAGGTCGTAGCCGACGACAGCATAGTCCATCAACTCTTGGACAGACAATGTTCCTATGGTGGTGATGGTAGTCCCAAGTCATAGCAGTCACACCGGACCTCCAAGGTAATCTGCTCGTGAAGAGACATCTACTGAGAGATGTCGAGAAATTTCAAGATACAATCTGCTAGGGTTTCCATGGCAAGCATTTCAAGATACCCCACTCTGCCAGAAGTTGCACTTCGAAGAAAGATGTCAAAAACCATATAACTTCACGTAAATTTTTTTTCTTGAAAACTTGCAAAGTCCTTGGAAGTGTGCGACTTGGTAGCTATAGACATCTGCATGGTACTGTCTCTGAGAAAAACAGCAACTCGAAACAAATCTTGGATCCTTCTCTTGCAAGTGATTTTAATGACTTATGCCCTGTAAGATATGAGCGGCGAAGACGGGAGTGCGCCAGATGCGCGATGAAGTAAGGGTGGGAGTGGCTAATAAATCCGGGATCGGAGCACGAAGCAGAAAAATAGATAGTTCAGCATCAAGACTCCGCAGTAAAACCCTCGAACCTCGCAGATCTCACCTTCCCGCAGCAGTTCCTCGCCGCACGGTCAGATCCAACAAGCTTTGCAGATTCAGCCCGGAAAACGCAGATTTCAGCATCTGCGTTTTCAGCGCGTCGTCGTTGCGTCGTCATCATCGACATAGAGTCAGAATTCAGCAGATAAAGATTTGCAGATTTCAGCCCTTAGCATTTTCAGATTTCAGCCTGTCTCGTCGTCGTCCTCATCGTCGTCAACATCGTCGGCAAGTTCAAGCATTGTAGAGATTTGTGCAATCATAAGTAGACCGCTCTCGCCATAGAGAGTGGGGCCCTTGGAGGAGGGTTTTACAACTTTCCAGTGTCGTATTCTCTTACTCTCTCCATCTCTCAGTTTCAGCACCTTCATTCACAGTGTTCATCCACTTTGTTTGTGTCCAATGCACTCTCACTAAAGGAACGGGAGGCTCTCCCTACCGTAAGTAAAAGGAACCTTGAGCACAGTTCGGAGCACTCATCTTGAGCAAAGTTCAACATTCACTTCCGCTGCACCTTACATTGGTACCAGAGCTTTGGCGGTGTTCTGTATCACTCAAGGAAAGAACCACAGAATATTTTTTTTGCTTGTAGCGATCGCACGTAACCCAAGTCCTCTTGGGCGTGTCGATTCCTAATCAAGTTTTGAAGAGTGACAAGAAACCCAAGAAAGAAGGGCTTGTCCAGCCTCCCCTTGTGCCTTTTTTCACTCATTGAGAGCGGACAGTGCACTTAGCGGCCGGCCAATCGACGTGAGGTGGGAAAAAGCAACCTTGGTGTGAGGGCAAGGCCGCCAAGGGGTACGCTCGCAGAAAAGAGCAGAACTCGAGTGAAGAGAAGATCCTTCTCTAACACAGATTGCAAGCGAAAGAAGACACCAAGAAGCCAAGAACCTCAAGACCCGCAAGAACTTCAAGAACTCAAGAACCCCAAGAACCCAAGTTCCTTGTGAACTTAAGAACCCAGGACCACAAGAACCCACAAGAACCCATGACTTCAGTAGATGGTCATCACTCGAAGCGGAATGGATACTTCGCTTGGAGGTGATGAGCATGAGAGAGGCGAAGAAGAATTTTCCCCACCAGGAGGTTTTTCCGACCTTCTCCCTTCCCCATCTACGCCGAGGATTGCACTAACTCCTAGGGAGGAGTTGAAGCAGTTGTTTATGGAAAGGAAGTTAGAATGCGAAGCAAGTAAAGCAGAAAGAATGGCATCCATAGATCGTGAATCTGTAGAAAGAAGGGCAGCCATAGATCGTGAATCCGTAGAAAGAAGGGCAGCCATAGATCGTGAATACGATGCAAGAATGGAAGCCATAGAGCGTGAGCATGAGCGTGAGAACAAAGAAAGACAAGCAAGATTTGATCGCGAGAACAAAGCAAGAATGCAAGAGATGTTGTGACTCTTTTCTCAAGTACAAGCACAGATGCAAGAGATTCGGGAAAAGGAGACTCTCTCAGTCTCTTCTTCTCCAAAGCATGGCACACAGGATTTGCATGATGATAAGCATGATGAATTGAATGATAATGATAAGCATGATGATTTGAATGACAATGACAAGCATGATGATCAAGATGTGATTTCTCACAAGCATGATGATTTGCATGAAGATGATGTGATTGTTCACAAGGATGATGTGTTAGTTGCTACTTTTTCTAGTGAAGCTAACCTCATTGCAGATTCGATCAATCATAAAAAACCGATCTTGGCTTTCGAGTCGAGGTCCACAACACCCCCACAGGCAGATTCGGTAGATCCCGAAGAACCGACCTTGGCTTTCGAGTCGAGGTCCACAGAACCCCCATAGGTAGATTCGATCAATCATGAAGAACCAATCTTGGCTCTCGAGCCTAGGTCCAAAGAATCCCCACAGAAAGTACTATGTGTTCGCATGATTAGTCAGCATGCATTGTTCGAGTGTTTCATTCGTGATCATTTCCTATATTTTGGTCAGCGTCTTTATGTGATCCCTTTCCAAAGGCATGCCATATTGTACATTGAGTATGTTTCATTCATGAATGAGCACGGATGTATGCAGATTTTTCATGAAAAGCTGAATTGTTTGCATTCAAGGAAGTCACATTCCATGTCTCTTCCTTGGCACGACACAGTCGTAGACAAAGCACAAAAAGGATTGAGCATTAAGCATCGGCTTTTCCATTGTGATTTGCCACAGTTGATTGATTTAGATCAGAAAGTCATGCTTCGACCCCATTGTATGCGTGTGTTTGATGAACGGTTTGGCACTCCGTCTCTTTGTTCATCTGCATTGCATACACAGTCTTTTAGGAAGATTACAATTTTTCCATTCACTTTACATGGAATGGGTATGTTCATGTTTTTGTGTTGGAAGTGGTTTCAGGAATTTTCAGCCATGGAGATGCTTGAAGAAGGAAGAAGCATGACTCTAGACGAATCTGAAGCATTGAAGGAGCCACAGAAGACTTTGTCGCTTTCGGCGCAGCCCAAAGAAGCAAGCTTTGCAGACCTTTATGAAGTTCAAGTATCGCACGACCCACACCTCAGAGTGGGCCGGCGAAGAGTCCTTTCGAGGATTCTGGATGTTGTTGGCGATTTCCCTCGACGCCATACAGTTCGGTACCAGTTCCACACTTTGAAAAGGAGGGGATGTCACGTGACACATCCAACCCTATGTGTCCATGGACAAGCTACAGCATGACCAGGGTTCAGTTCAGTCAAGTCAATCTAGAATAGGAAGTGATCTGGCACTTTTGTGAGTCTATTCGCAGACTGTGCATGTCCAGACACTTAAGAGTAGATGCATATCCTTTGGTTGCACATAGCATGATCATCAGATTACCATCACAACCCATCAGGAGCATTTTTATAGTGCATAGACCTATTTTCCCTATTTTTGACATTTTTCAGTTATTATTTTTAAGTGACTTTTGTTGGAAACTAGGTAGGGCAAATTTACTAAGTTTGTATATATAGAAACCTAGCACTAGCACTTTCTGGCGGAAGAGGCAGCAAGAACCAATGTGTTCACAGGCAACTTCTCAGCAAGACCCCAAGATCCCTAGCGTTTTTGCTCCACAGCAGATGGGCTAGCGTTTTTGGACAAGACCCAGATCATCTAGCGTTTTTGCATCTGCATCAGCTCGGCAACAACAGAGGAGAACCCAGCCCTAGCGTTAGCAGTTGCATCAGCAGATCCATAGCAAATTTTCCCGCAAGATCATTTTCAGCCCTAGTGTTTTTGCGTCAGCCTGGTAGTCCAGTGTTTTTGCGAAATCTTCGCGACGAGACTTCAAATAGCATCAGCGTTTTCAGTTTTCAACATCAAGACTCCGGAGTAGAACCCCCGAACCTCGCAGATCTCACCTTCCCGAGCCGCACGATCAGATCCAACAAGGTTTGCAGATTCAGCCCGGAAAACGCAGATTTCAGCATCTGCGTTTTCAACGTGTCGTCATTGCGTCGTCGTCATCGACATAGAGTCAGAATTCAGCAGATAAAGATTTGTAGATTTCAGCCCTTAGCATTTTCAGATTTCAACCCGTCTCGCCGTCGTCCTCATCGTCGGCAAGTTCAAGCATTGTAGAGATTTGTGCAATCATAAGTAGACCGCTCTCGCCATAGAGAGTGGGGCCCTTGGAGGAGGGTTTTACAACTTTCCGGTGTTGTATTCTCTTCTCTCTCTATCTCTCAGTTTCAGAATCTTCATTCACAGTGTTCATCCACTTTGTTTGTCGATTGCACTCTCACTCCCTATCGTAAGTAAAAGGAACCTTGAGCACACTTCGGAGCACTCATCTTGAGCAAAGTTCAACATTCACTTCCGCTGCACCTTACATTCCATACAAAGGACAAGATCTTTGAGGCAGATCGATATGTTGAAAACATGGATGAAATGTGTCATAATAATCAATATCTAATTCTCCTAAATGATTTTCTCATGTTAAACTGATCATTTAATATGGGAAAGTGCCAGGGGAGAAAAAGCTAGAACATTGGTTAAGCTAACAAACCAGCAAGAGTAGGGATCCAAAGGAGGGAAAATAGGGATCCATAGGGGGGGGGGCCATTTGCAAAAGAGCAATGTGCAACAATGGGCTTAAAAGACCCTAAGGTTCAGCCCATTAAGACTTGCAAAATGCTAAGGTTCCAAAATTCAAAGGTTGTGTCCAAAGGTCAAAAGCCTAGGGAAATTGGATGCTTTGTGTATGTCCCAAAAGTCTTTCTCAAGCCCTACAGAGGAGGGGGCGAGCCCAAGAAGTGGGGATGAGAGAGAAACTCACACACACACACACACACATAAGCTTCCTTTGTACACAAGGGGAAAGAGGGACACATGTCAGCTCCCTAGCCCAGATGCCCACAAGGTGTACATAAATCCTATTAATTGGCCTTGGAGGTGGACCAATGAGAATTAGGCTAGAGTAAGTCTAGTTTAATTAATTTAAAAACACTTAATAAAAGAACCAATAAGAATTAAGCTCTCCAGAAGACTATTGGACAGTCTCCCTACGTGTCCAATGAGCATTCAACAGCCCAATGGCTTGCCTGATTCCTATTGGCCAGGAGACAAAGGGGTCCAATGAGATTTTAGTTGCATTAATTAATTAGCAAAAGCTCTCACAAAAGGGGAAAGGGGGACACATGTCCAAAGGCTATCACTTATGCTACTTAATTTCCATTGGCTGAGCCTGGGGAGGTCCAATAGGGAGTGAGCATGAGCAAATAGCAAGAGGGGGCTGATTTTTCAAAGGCATTATTCACTTACACACTCACACAATCTATGTGTGGAGCAAGAAGACTCTCTCTCTCTCCTTCTCAAGCTTTAATGGAAAGCTTATCACCTACTTCAAGCTTGTGAGAAGGGAGGCCTACACCAACAACTCTTGGCTTTGTGATGCAAATCCAACCAAGAGCCAAGCTTCAATGTATGCTCATCTCCTCTACCATGCTAATTACTAAGCTAAGCTATGCTAATATGAGTGATTATGTGAGGAGATTTACATCTTCCTCGTAAGACTACTCCTTCTTCCTCTCAATCTACTCTCATACCCCACTAGCTCTCACCATCTTCGAAGGTGTGTGAGGTCTTGGGTCTGAGACCGTGAGGGAATTGATGTTGTGTTTGATAAGTGTTTTGCTTAGTACATGAAGTTTCCATCTCTATTGCAATAGCTAGTATTGAAGGAACACAAAGAACTTATTGTAAAATGTCTCTCTTGATGGGAGAAACAATAATACAAAGCCTTTTGGAGAGGGGACCGGCTTCATGCAAATCAGGTCCTCAATTGTTGTCAATTGCTTAATTTCTCTCTCTTTTGAAGTATTGTTCATGCTATCTAACTAGGTGTTATGCTTTTTGTTGCTCTCTTAATCCAAGCACTCTTGTTATTCTCATTAGGAATCTATTCTAATGAAATGCTCACTATGTTCATGATATTTTCCGCTACACACAAGTTACTAGGCCATTAAATGTTACAAAATGTATAAGAAATTTAAAGTTGCCTTGGAGAAGACTCAGGCAAACCAGAAAAGGGTTGTTGATCGTCACCGTCGTGAATTGCTATTATCACCTGGTGATTGGGTACTGTTAAGGTTCGAAAAGGCAAGGTTAAAGAAGATGAAGAGCAAGGAACGGCTGTTTCCTAAGCTCAGTATGCGTTACTATGGGCCTTTTCAAGTGCTTGACAAGATCAGCGATGTGGCTTACAGGCTGAAATTGCCTGATGCGCGGAAGATTCATAATGCGTTTCACGTGAGTCTTCTAAGACCCTTCGTGGGTGATGTGCCAGAAGATATGCCAGATGAGGATCAGCCAGAAGTTGAGGAACTTGATGAGATCTGGGTACCTGAGCAAGTTTTGGCACATAAGGACAGAAAAGTTAAAGGACAGGTTGCAAGACGCTACTTGGTGAAGTTCAAGAACTATCTGCCTATGGATGCAAAGTGGATGGAAGAGCATGAACTGTCAGAGTCACCAAATGTATTGCAACTTTACCTTGAAGCCTTTGGGTTACAACCTACCTATGTCCCAACCCAATGTGTGCAAAGGAGGGGTAATGATAGAGCTAGCACATCAAATGTACATATGAATTCAGTGTAATAGATGGAAATGAAAAAAGTATAAAGGTCTCATTAAGTCATTTATATCTATGTGTTACGACCTTTCTTACGGATATATGCGATGATAAAAGAGTGCTAACAACACAAGATCATCAATGGCGTGTATTTATGGTATGCAATCGAGGACGTTTGTGATTTCAACAAGGGGTATGTCACGAGGACGGGGCAACTGTTAACTATGTTACAAGGACGTGGCAATTGCTAACTTTAGTTGTTGGTTTCTTTTCAATGATTTTTGTTTTATTTTTAAGATCCTCTTTTTGAAGTTGCAAATGGTCAATGTGAACGGTAGTTTCACTTGCAGACGAGAAGTTGGTCAGCACTGAAATTCGTATAGTAAGAGGATGTCTAGGCTCAGTGCAAGATCATGTAGGTCCCCCCGTTGCACTTAGCGAGTTGGTGGATACTAGAAAGTGAACTCAATAAAGGCATAAAGTCATGGTGGGATCACCAACAGAAAGTATCCGACACTTGGGCCACATTGCACTTTTGGATGCGGTCCCAATGAGGATAGATGGTCAGATGACCAATGGGAGCCCAACGGAAGCATCTCCTAAAAATTAGGGAACTGCTGTTTTGGACCATGAAATGTGTTGCGTCATTACCTTCGAAATGACAAGGGAAACATTTTACAACTCTGTCGCGAAGTCAACTGGGCAACAAGTCGGGAGATTTTTAGGCGGCAACACCGAAACGGGAAAATGCATGTAAACGCGCCAAGTGGCACATTCCTGTGCACTTTCCTCTTGCATCAAGAAGTGGCGCTGATTTTTAAGCTGAGAAAGGTCTCAATTTGCAACTGTCACAGGTTAAGAGCTATGGAGTGCTTTCTTTCCACTCAATGTACAATGTGGTGCTAGGAGTGATGCCCTGCACACTACACGCTGCTCTCTCTCCCCTACGTGCAATTTTGTGATGCCCCACAAGAGGAATCTTCATTTGACTGATGTACAGCTGTGTGGTTTCATGCTTTTGTGCCGAGTCAAGAGCCTCCTTGAGCAGGAACAAGGGCAGCTAATTGCTACTCCAAAGCAGGCACCGGTGAGTGTCATAACCTCACCGTACAGGTGCGTTTTCAGCGTTGTGTATGCGCTGTAAATTGACTGTTTTTCAGCCATACGGACGCCAGAACCATTGGGAACAGTGCCCCACTGGCAAAGGACAGTTCGGGGACTGCTTAGGGCTGAAAACAGGGGAAAAACCAATAAATACAGCGTGCTGAATTTACTGTTTTTGGGCAAGAATCAGAGGGTTTATGCCAGTGGAAGTGAGTTCCAGCAGGGGAATTGGTTTCGCGCATGTTTTGGGGTTGTTATGCTGCTGAAATTTGGCCAAAGCAGGTGGTATCTAGCTGGATACAGGTAAAGGATTCCCCGGACTCTACTTTGTAATTTATCCTCTCAAAGTATAAAGAAATACCGAAAGGGGGGCCAATTTTGGGGCCTACAGGTTGTCGGCGTTTGCTCAGAGCATTCTAGCTTTCGAGCCGTGTGTGTGCTTAAGTGTTAATTCCCGTTGCAGGTTTCCTTTGCACGTTCTCTGTGTGTGTGTCTAAAGTAAAGAATTTCGGGTGAAAGCCAAAGCCTACCGCCCCTCGGGCCGGTTTTATCAGGCGTGTGCTTTTCTCAAAGCATACCGGTCCTATCAAAGAGCAGACGGGTCACTTGGACACAATTTTGGAAATTGTTATTGACGAATCTTCCTGTCCCGACCCCGGACTTATTAGTGACTCCCACCCTTACTTCATCGCTCATCGGGCGCACTCCCATCATTGCTATCTTACAAGGCATAAGCCATAGAGAATCCCAGATCACACATGGGTTCAAACCGTAAACGACGAATCCCGCAAGAATCAGACAAACCCTCTTCATACTTCTGAAACGGGAGGCGATACTGAAAATTCGAATGGCTTAGCAGATCATGAATATGGGCCACCTCGGCCTATGCAGCATCAGCTAATGGAGATGCTTCAACAGCAAGTTGATGAGTGTGCAAAGCAGATGCCTAAATTTGCAAAGGGTCCTTGGTATGCCAAATTTTTTAAGCGACACGCAATTGACGAGGTGCGCACTCATTGGCAAAAAGCCATCGATTGCCCAATAAGGTCAGCCCTCAAGCAACCTCCAGTTCCATGGATGTTTATTGAAAATGAACTCCAGAATGTTGTTGAAAAATGAGTCAACCAATTGGGGTCAAAAGAAAAGCAACTGAAGAAAGGTAACAAGGGAATTGATTTCCCCGGTTACTTGGGCCAAAAATCCTCTTTTGAAAACACCAGAAAACAAAAGAAGCGTGTACGCTTCGAAGGATTTCCTATTTCGTCCTCATCTTCTTTTGATAGCTCGGACAGCTCATCTTCTTCCGACTCGAGTGATGAGGACAGAAAGGGTGTTAGGTGCAACGGAATGAATGTTTGCGCTTTGCTCAAGATGAGTGCTTCGAACTGTGCTCAAGGTTCCTTTTAGTTCTTATGGAAGGGAGAGCCTTCCATTCTTAATGGAAAGTGCTATGATCACAACAAAGTGAATGGACGCTGTGCGTGCAAGTGTATGAGACTCAGAGATAGAGAGAGAAGAGAGATACGACACCAGAGACGACGTAAAACCCTCCTCCGAAGACCCCCCTCTCGTCGGCGAGAGTGGTCTACTTATGATTGCACAAAGTGGTACAATGCGGATGCAATGGACTGATGCAACTTGGGACTATGCCGATGACGACGACGGTGATGACGACGACGACTTTAGGGCTGAAATCTGTGGTCTTCTAACTGCTGAATTTCAGGACTGTTTCGGTTGCTGAAATTGACTGTTTTGGCTGCGTTTTTATGGCTGAAAATGGGGGTTCTTCTGCAACCAATTAGGGCTGATTCTGCTGCTGTCCAATAGGGCTGAAAACGCTGACCATCTGACGCGGCAATGGCTGAAAACCAAAAACCCTGATCTGCCTGCTGAGCGTTAGTAAAAACGCTAGGCTGTTCTGGGTCTGCTGCTGGCGATCATGGCTGAAAACGCCAGGGGATCTGGTACTGTTGATGGTATGCAAAAACGCTATGCAATCTGGTGACGATGGCGAAGATGCAAGCGGAAAAACGCTGCGGCTGATGTGTGGCGAGGATGGGGGAACCAAAAACGTCAAGGGTACTGCTGGGGTTATGCTGAGAAGGTGCCTGTTGAGCATGTGCTCTTGCTGCCTCTTCTGCCAGAAAGTGCTAACTTGGGTTTGCTTATATATTAACTTAGCAAAATTGCCCTACCTACTTTTGTTGGAAAGTCACTTAAAAATAGTGAAAATTGTCAAAAATAGGAAAAATAGGCTAAATGCACTGGAAAACTCCCCTAACTGATTCTAATGGATTCTGAAGGGAATACTGATGATCATGCTGTGTGCAACCAGAGGATATGCATCTATACTAAGTGACTGGGCATGTACGGTCTACGAATAGACTCATAAAGTGCCAGATCACTTCTAATCTAGACTGACTTGACTGAACTGAACCCTGATCATGCTGTAGCTTATCCACGGACACATAGGGTTGGATGTGTCACGTGACATCCCCTCCTTTTCAAAGTGAGGTACTGATACCGAATTGTATGGCGTCGAGGAAGATTGCCAATATCATCCAGAATCCTGGAAGGGACTCTTTGCCGGCCCACTCTGATGTGTGGGTCGTGCGGTACTTGAACTTCATAAAGGTCTACAACGCTTGCTTCTTTGGGCCGCGCCAAAAGCGACAAAGTCTTTTGTGTCTCCTTCAATGCTTCATCTTTGTTGAGAGTCATGCTTCCTTCTTCTTCAAGAATCTCCATGTTTGAAAATTCCTGAAACCACTTCCAACACAAAACCATGAACATACCTATTCCATGTAAAGTGAGTGGAAAAAATCTTGTCTTCGCTAAAACTGTGTATGCACTGTAGATGAACATAGAGACGGAGTGACAACCCGTTCATCAGACACATGCAAACAATGAGATCGAATCTCTCTCTTATGATCTAGAGCAATCAACTGCGGCAATTCACAGCGGAAATGCCCATGCTTGGTGCTCATACTTTCATGTGCTCGTTCGGGAATTGTGTCATGCAAAGGAAGAGACATGGAATGTGACTTCCTTACATACATACCTTTCAGCTTTTCATGAAAAATCCGCATGCATTCGTGCTCATCCATGAGAGAAACCTGTTCAACATACAATATGTCATGCATAGGAAAAGGGATCACATAACGATACTGACTAAAATACAGCAAACGATCACGAATGAAACATTCGAACAATGCGTGCGTATCAATCATGCGAACACATAATACTCCCTGTAAGGGTTCTTTGGACCTAGGCTCGAGAGCCAAGGTCGATCCTTCGTGATTGATCAAATCTACAACGAGGTTAGCCTCCACTGACACATCATCCTGGTGAACAATCACATCTTCTTCATGCAACTCATCATGATTGTGAGAAATCGCATCTTGATCATGCAAATCATCATGCTTGTCATTGTCATTCAAATCATCATGCTGATCATTGTCAATCAAATCATCATGCTTTTCACAATCATGTAAATCCTATGTATCATGCTTGGGAGAAGAAGAGACCGAGAGAGTCTCCTTTCCCCAAATCTCTTGCATCTGTGCCTGAACTTGAGAATAGAGTCGCCAAAACTCTTTGTTTTGTTGGTCGTTCTGTTCTTGTATTGCTTTGGCTTCCAAGTCGTACTTACGCTCTATGGCGGCCATTCCTTCTTTGTATTCACGATCTATGGCTGCCCTTTGTTCTTCGTAGGCCTTTCTTTCTGCTTCTCTTTCTGATTTTATTTCTTCGCGTTCTAACTTCCTTTCCATAAACAACTGCTTCAACTCCTCCATAGGAGTTAGTGCGATCCTTGTCGTAGATGTGAAAAGGGGAGGGTCGGAAAAACCTCATGGTGGGGAAAATTCTTCTTCGCCTCTCTCATGCTCATCACCTCCAAGCAAAGTATCCATTCCGCTTCGAGTGATGACCATCCACTGAAGTCTTGGGTTCTTGTGGGTTCTTGTGGTCTTGGGTTCGTAAGTTCACGAGGAACTTGGGTTCTTGGGTTCTTGAGGGTCTTGAGGTTCTTAAGGTTCTTGAGGTTCTTGAGGTTTTCTTTCGCTTGCAAACCACGTTTGAGAAGGATCTTCTCTTCCCCCGAGTTCTACTCCTTTCCGTGGGCGCACCCCTTGGCGGCCTTGCACTCACACCAAGGTTGCTTTTTCCCACCTCACGTCGATTGGCCGGCCGCTATTGCACGGTCCGCTCTCAATGAGTGAAAAGAGACACAAGGGGAGGCTAGACAAGCCCTTCTGTCTTGGGATTCCTGTCACTCTTCAACAAAACACGATTAGGAATCGCCACGTCCAAGCGAACTTGGGTTCGTGCGACCTCAACAAGCAAAAAAATTCTTGTGGTTCTTTCCTTGAGTGATACAGAACACTGCCAAAGCTCTGATACCAATGTTAGGTGCAATGGAATGAATGTTTGCGCTTTGCTCAAGATGAGTGCTCCGAATTGTGCTCAAGGTTCCTTTTAGTTCTTATAAAAGGGAGAGCCTTTCATTCTTAATGGAAAGTGCTATGATCACAACAAAGTGAATGGACGCTGTGCGTGCAAGTGTATGAGACTGAGAGATAGAGAGAGAAGAGAGATACGACACCAGAGATGTTGTAAAACCCTCCTCCGAAGGCCCCCCTCTCGTCGGCGAGAGTGGTACAATGCGGATGCAATGGACTGATGCAACTTGGGACTATGCAGATGACGATGACGACGACTTTAGGGCTGAAATTTGTGGTCTTCTAACTGCTGAATTTCAGGACTGTTTCGGTGACTGAAATTGACTGTTTTGGCTGCGTTTTTATGGCTGAAAATGGGGGTTCTTCTGCAACCAATTAGGGCTGATTCTGCTGCTGTCCAATAGGGCTGAAAACGCTGACCATCTGACGCGGCAATGGCTGAAAACCAAAAATGCTGATCTGCCTATTGAGCGTTAGTAAAAACGCTAGGCTGTTCTGGGTCTGCTGCTGGCGATCATGGCTGAAAACGCCAGGGGATCTGGTACTGCTGATGGTATGCAAAAACGCTATGCAATCTGGTGACGATGGCAAAGATGCAAACTGAAAAACGCTGGGGCTGATGTGTGGCGAGGATGGGGGAACCAAAAACGCCAAGGGTACTGTTGGGGTTATGCTGAGAAGGTGCTTGTTGAGCATGTGCTCCTGCTGCCTCTTCTGCCAGAAAGTGCTATCTTGGGTTTGCTTATATATTAACTTAGCAAAATTGCCCTACCTACTTTTGTTGGAAAGTCACTTAAAAATAATAAGTGAAAAATATCAAAAATAGGGAAAATAGGCTAAATGCACTGGAAAACTCCCCTAACTGATTCTAATGGATTCTGAAGGGAATACTGATGATCATGCTGTGTGCAACCAGAGGATATGCATCTATGCTAATTGACTGGGCATGCACGGTCTACGAATAGGCTCACAAAGTGCCAGATCACTTCTAATCTAGACTGACTTGACTGAATTGAACCCTGATCATGCTGTAGCTTGTCCACGGACACATAGGGTTGGATGTGTCACGTGACAAAGGGCAAGAAACCACGGAAAGATCATCCATGGCCTCGCTGAAATTGCAGGTTATAAACTCCTTTAGGTTGAGGTAGGCAAAACCTCTGTCAAATTCTTATAAATAAAATCATAAAATGATTTATATATAAGTTTGATGAGAGCTCACTTTCTGGGTGAAACTATCGCACAACTGCCCACCCGGAAATCCGATTGCGCGGGGAATGGCTCATTGGATTCCTCTAACCTAAAACTATATGCACGTCATGCCCCCCGTAGTGTACTGACATCTGTCAAAACGCGTGTACAATTTATTTATGCAAGAGGGTTCCAAAACTCGAAAACCTAATCTAATGGACTTGTCCGAACATGCAAGTCCTGCAAACAGGCTCACAAAATTCATGACTTTTCTTGCGGATACATGTGATGATAAAAGGGTGCGTTTGCGATTTCAAGAGGAGGGTATGTCACGAGGCTGTGGCAACCACTAACCTTAGTTGTTGGTTTCTTTCTCTTGATTTTTATTTGTATTTTGGGACCCTCTTTTTGAAGTCACAAATGGCCGGACATTGTGTGGCCACTGTGAAATGTCCGACGGCCAAAAGCTTCACCCACAGTCGGGACGGCCAGGTCGCCACAAGATAGTCGGGTCAGTCGGCACTGAAATCCGAGGAACAAAATGGTGTCTAGGCTCATTTCAAAGTCATTTAGGCCCCTCGCTACACTTCATAAGTTGGTGGGTACTAGGAATTAACTCAAAAGACACAAACTGGGCACATGGCGGCTCTCGGTACACTTGCCAGGCTCATCCCAAGAGGGGCGCCCAATTTGAGAGAGGAGGCTGATTTTCGCAATTCATTATCATGAGCCTACAATGTGTGTCAGTAGTTGGGTGAAGGTGATCACAACTTTAATGGAAAGCTTACCTTCTCCCTTATCTCAAGTAGCGCAAAGATTTGCTCTCGTACATCTCTCTCCCCTTTGCAAACACGGTAATGCCCCTCTAGTTGGGCTTCTCAGATGACCATGTACAATTCTAGGGGTTTTATGCGTGTTTGCCAAGGCAAGAGCCTTCTGTACAGGAATCGGATTAGCTAATTGCTAATCCCCCATAGGTGCGCACAGTTCCATCGCGAAGGATTGCAAAAGCGGAGAGTTTTCTCACATGAAAACTTGTTTTTCAAAGGGGGACTGTCCCAATGCATGCAGGAGCACCTGAGACACGCGTGGACGTGTTCACTTCGCCCAAAACAGAAAATTACAGCCAGCTAGGGTTTCACACCTAACCTAGAGGACATTGCGAGGGGAGCCTCGGGAAAGCCTTGGGATGCTTAAACAGGACTTTGGACACCTCGAAGTGATAAAACAAAAAATTACAGCACGCTGAAATTTGACTTGCAGCTCACTGGAAAGCTTCCAAATCGCAAGGGAAAGTGTCCTTGACATAGCAACCACGGTACGGGACAGGACAGGACATTTAATACTTGGAGTACAATACGCGTACTAGACATATTTTTGAGAATCAAAAATAAAGTACGCCAACTTTTTTAGATATGATACTTTAATAAGGACAAATGAAGCGTGTCATGCACCTCCTCGATGTTTAATCATAGCATACATAAACAAGCACCATGAAGCTTTGAAACACACTTGATCAACTAGCAAAAGACATTAGAATAGAATACATTTTGAACAAAAAAATGCTAAAATAGAAGACGTTATGAGACGTATTGTACGTTTCAATACGAGACGTCCCGGTATTCTAAATAAAGTACGCGTATTATAGCTGCTATGGTCCTTGACGTGTACTTTTGACCTACAGAGGTTTTTTGCACCGTTATGCTGGCGAAATTGGGTCAAAAACCTGTAATTACAGCCATGAACAGGTTTGGACAGCTTGATAAGAGTTAGGTGAAAGTACTTGGATCTTATATATACCTAGATGAATCCAGGATAAGCCCAGATTCACCCTTGAAGGAAAGTGCAAGGTATAGCCCCATGGTAGTCACCCACAAGACAATATAGCCATCAGCTCCATCATGCATAGTATTGACTAAATACCACGACATCCCCACTAAAGTCGTCAGTGCCCAATAGTGGGTGTAGAACTAGGTACTAACATATGCTCCCCAACACAACACACACCACACGCACACACACGAGCATACATCAACACAAAGTTCAGCGTGCTGAGTTTCTGTCATGACTCCGGAGATCAAGGGCAGACTCAACCATAATGAAGCCTAGCACTAAAAGAAGCATTAAATCGGAAAAATTAGCACAAAAATGAGGTAGTTGATAGGGCATACGCACCACAAAAGATAGAAAGAATTAGCACAATATTAACTGGTCGTAACTTGGACGAAAACTTCACAATGTGAAGTCTGCATGTCCGCAATACGACTAAAGAATATACCTAGATGAATACTTGGATCGTCTATTTGCAATAAGAATAAAGAAATACCCAAAGGGGCACCAATCTTTGGGCCCTACAAGGTGTCGCTATCTGCTTGGTAGCACTCTAGCTGCCAAGCCGTGGTTTGTCTGGAGTGTTGATTCCAGTCACAGGTTTATTCGTGAAGTTCCACTGTGTCGTAAAGTTCAAGTAAAGTTTTTCAAGTAAAGAATTGGGTGAAAGCTAAAGTCTTATCGCCCTACGGGCCGGTTTCAATATGCCTGAGTCTATAGTTTCAAATAGAGATCCCCGCTTCACAAGCTTGTTTTGGAGGGCGATCTGGAAAACCATTGGCACACGGCTAAAATTCTCGTCCTCGTTCCACCCACAGACAAATGGGCAATCGGAAATAGCTAAATCAGTGGTTTTGGACTTGTTAAAGTCGTACATCTTTGATCAAAAGACTCAATGGGAGAAGTATTTGCCCTTGGTGGAGTTTTCCTACAACAACACGGTTCATACGTCTATGGAAAAGGCACCATTTGAGATTATCGAGGGTGTCAAGAAGGTTCCACCTATTCTGAGCACCAAAGATAAGATTTTTGAAGCAGATCATTATACATAGGATCTCGACATTGCTTTTGCCAAGGTACGGGAGGCTCTGGAGAAGTCTCAAGCACGGCATAAGAAGGCAGCAAACATGTATCGACGTGACTTGCAACTGAAGGAGGATAATTGGGTGCTATTACAGTTTGAGAAGGCACACCTACGGAAACGAAAGAATACCGAGCGGCTTTTTCCAAAGCTAAGTATGCAATACTATGGCCCTTTCTAGATACAAGAGAAGATCAATGATGTATACTTCAGGCTGAAGTTACTTGGAAAAAAGGAAATAAAAGTGAAAGGTAAGTAGACACTCCAGTATTTAGTCAAGTTCAAGAACTATCCGCCTTTGGATGCCAAGTGGATGGAGGAGGACTTGGCACATACTCCTCAGATTTTACAACTTATTCCAAGAGTTAATGATGAATCAGCGGGTTGACTCTAGTGCGGTGTGGATTACTCAAGAGGAGAATCACTCCGCTCCTTTGTCACAAGTTACCTCGATGGAATAAAGTCACTGATTTCACATTTGACAGGTTGACAATATTCTGTTGGGATCACTTTATGTAAAGTGTTGCTAAATTGGCTTTATCTGACAGAAAAATAATTCTAAATGAATTATTGGATTTCTAAGTGAGAGGGTTTTCTCGCTTGGTTACACCAAGGAAAAATAATTCTAAATGAATTATTGGAATTTTAAGTGAGAGGGTTTTTCTCACTTGAGACATCCGAGTACAGAGTATTCCTAGTACCTTGTTCAAAGTAATGACGGGAGCACTGAGAACGGAAATATTTGTAAGGCCACTGGGAACGAGTACTTCTGATGCGTCACATCGGATGTGCGACAGGGAGCATCAAGAAGAAGTATCCGACCATCTGGGAACGGACATCTTTGATGCGTCATAGGATGGGTGACATAGAGCATCGCAAAGGAGATTGTACCCTAAGTTCGGTAGGAAAGGACTAGGTGATGGGTATTCCTGATGCGTCACAAGGTGAGTGACGGGTGCATCGAAAAGGAGATATCCATAGTCAAGAGGAAACTCCGAACTGTGTTAGAATTGTGCAGAAGGAAAAGCAAGCACTTGAATGAAGATGGGTTCAAAGGAAACTTTGAGGAAAAACAGATGCTTTTTGAGAAAGCGGGGTTGCTTTTCGGGAAAGCAGATGCTTTCCTGCCAGGAAGTCTATGTCTGCATCCCAACTGTGTATGTGATTGCATCCAGGGAGCCTGGAAAGTGCTATGAAAGCATTGTTTTTAACTTTTAAGGTTTTATTGAGTTTTTGGGCAGATTCAGACTATTTTTAAAAATCACCGGCCGCCCAATTTATAAGTGGGCAACCATCTAATAAATAAGGCAACAAATCAGCCAGCGTTTTCTCTCTTTTTCTAGCAGAACAACGCAACCCCAAAAAAAAAACGGCCACGATCTCTACGCGAGCAGCTATTCTTGCCCGTGGCTAGGAGGTATAAAATCATCACGTGCCCTCACTCAAAGGGGAGGATCAGTTTTTGCAAGAAGGAGATGCTGCTGCAGAGTTCACCCGCAAAGACGTTTGCTGGTGATGCCCATGACTGTCCCAAGTGTACCCGATGTCGCCAAGACCCAGTGCGCGAGTTCCCTCGCGAAGAAGTGCCTACGGAACGTGTTTCCATCGCGACAAGCTGCTGTTTTTCTCTGTTTTCAGCCCATAAACGTCATAGACGAGGCTGATTTACATGTGTGTAGGATTGGAAGAGAGGATTTTCTATGTAGAGATCTCTTCCAAGTAATTGCTTTTCGAGAACCGAGTTGCGTTTCGAGCGTCGAGACTTTGAAGGTGACGATTTTCATGTTATGATCTCTGAGTATTTGATTGCAGGTGTACTTCCTCTTCGTGAGGGAGTAGGAGCAGAGGAAGGCATGAGCCTCTGCAGGAGAAAAGCGCTCTGAGGAACTAGAGCCAGATCTGCCCAAGGGTTTCGTACCGAGTTTGGGAAGTAGATCCACGGATCGGAGAGAGGTAGTCTCTCAAGTTGTGATCCGAAAGTTGGGATTCCCAAGTAAGGACTTCGTGTCCAGGAAATCAGAGTTGTTTTGTGGGAAGAGGACTCTAGAAACATAGTTGGAAAAGAGAGTTGCAGGGATGTCATGCCCTGAGTCTGGAAGGTGAGATCCAGAGGCGAGAACCTTGGTTCTCAAGGATTAGCAATAAGGAACGGAAGTTCTTTGGAATAGGGTTTTGCCCTAGGAATCGGAAGCCTCAGCTTTCGGGAACCATCAAGTCTTATTCTAGAACGAACGTGGTAATACGTTCGGTAGTGCTTGTATAGACTTCTCCTCGGTAATGAAGATACTATTAGGGGGGGGGGGACCAGCCCATCTTCTGGTCCCCAGTACTGTGTCGATCTTCTCTCTCTATCTCTCTCTCTCTCTAGATGGGCTGGTCCCCAGTACTGTCTCTCTCTCTCTCTCTCTCTCTCTCTCTCTCTCTCTCTCTCTCTCTCTCTCTCTCTCTCTCTCTCTCTCTATATATATATATATATATATATATATATATCCTCTGGCTTCAGTAATAAGTGATAAATCCTATTTATCCGAATGTATTTTATATTGTTATGCGCTCCCGTTTGTGACATAAAGAAGTACTTTAAATTCAAGTTCCTAAAATGAATCTATTACGTGTGCTTTCTCATGTGTGTATTGTTTGAGTGCATGTTTGAAAGACGAAATGACTGCAGCATTTCTTTCTTCTTTACCTGAGGGGTGTTGTGGATAGTGAGTGTCGTCTTTGTGCAAGTGTTGGATCTATGTAGTGCCACTGTAACAGACTTGGGCACCCCAGGCCTAAGTTCTAGTGCAACATACGCGAGAGAAACTCAAACAATTGAAGAAAACTGAGAGAGAGAGAGAGAGAGAGAGAGAGAGAGAGAGACGACATGGCACGACAGAGTTTCACACCCAGAAGTACTGGCCCCAAAGACTAGTGTCCCTTCTCGGTATTTCTTTATTGTTATGCTTCAACCAGTACAATATATATGTATGTATAAATATATATAATATTATATTATATTATATTTATTTATTTATTTATTTATAGAGAGAGAGAGAGAGGAGTGCACATTGTATGGGTGGAGCTTTCTGCAGCACAACAACCTTACTAGCCTCACTAACCTTTACTTCATTCATTAACTTGATACACATGAGAATAAGGAGCCCTTTGCCCGACAAAGGAGATCTCTATAAGAATATTCTTGCAATTTAAGACTAACGAAGTTCAGTTTTTTAATAAGTTTCCTCGCAAGCATATCCAAAGTCAATCTGAAAAAATCTAGTATTAAGGATGAAAAAGGTTAGAATAAGGGTCCATAATGCACAGGTCCTTGCACCAAGCATGGAAATGCCAAAAACATTCTTCAAAACTAAGACTATAAAGTTAAAATTTTAGCACATTTACTCACTAGAATCTCCACAGTCAGTTAAAATAATTTCAGTTCGAAATAAAGATAAACTTCTATAAGGCACAACTACAATCTAGAAATAGAATAGAATACCTGTACCAATGAAGTGCCAACCATGTATTGCAGCACCGAGAAGAGGATAGATACAATTTGCTCCCGTTCCAATGTCAAGTCCCAGTATTGAATCCTCAGCAATAGCATGCCAAGGAGCCGGGAAATTTGTTAGCAAGTCTTGTATCCAATGGATATAGTTTGCCCTGTTAGGAACAGTAGGGCAAAGTTGTCCATCTGGTATCCACCTACAATAGCAATAAAAGGCTGTTGATAGTCGTCATAATTGTTTCCAGTCATCTTGCATCAGCTGAGAATCGGACTTTGATAGACCAGCCATCAAGGTAAAGTCTCAAGCAGTTCCTTCTTGTGTGCTGTGGCCCATTGAGGACCACCAGCAAAACACTTTTAAGGCTTTTTTTCCCCTTTGTGCCCCCGCTCATCAGAGGCATATGGATGTTCATATGCATGCATCAGTGCATGAATATGTAGGCATGCATGATTGTCTCCAGCCTCGAGTCGCCCACTCAACGACCTCTCTAATCTCGACCTCTGTAGACTTAGATTAGATTGAGCATGAGAAAGTTACCAGTGAATGCCAAAGTCGTGTTCGAGAAGGACTCGGGTGAGCTCTCGAGTGGCATTGAAGTCGGTCCAATCAATCTTTGCTCTGCCATTTGGAGTGTAGGAGACGTACTCCTTGAAGGAAGGATAGCGTGAGGCGAGGAGATTGAAATCGGGGGGATTCTCCGCATACTTGTTGAAAGGGTGCATGCTCCGCTTCTCCCTCTTCCGCTTCCTTGAGCCATCCTTTGCCATGGCAAGCTCTGTCTGCTGTCACGTTCGCAAGGAAGAGTTCGTGTTGCTGAATTTGGATTCTGGAAACAGGGTTGAGGCCTCACGGTGGTCAACGTAGTCAACATGTATGACGTCCAATTGCTGAATCTCATCGTATAATCTGCCCACGACACTATCTAACACCGGGTCTTAATGACACTTCACGACGCTAGGATCGACAGTTGCACGCTTGCTATAGGAATCTCGAGGAGGGTAGACGGTTGCGAAAAAAGTTAGTGTATTGACCCACGATCCCCCGTGGGGGATTCAGACCCGCGACCACACGGTTAGCAGCCCGACGCCCTAACCACGCGCTTGCGTGGGATTGTTTGTCCCCAAGGCGAAACCACTCTCTCATAAAGTGAACTCGGACAGGGGGGAAAGTAAACACGGACCAAAAAAGTAAACATGGAAAAATCAAACAGCATCCAAGCTTCACGGGAAACGAGCTTCACTTCAACCTCGTGGATCCCATCACTTGCTGTCAAATAGTATTGAGGCTAATCTGCCCTACAGCTTCTCTGCTTTTCGGCACGGAAAAGGGCTAAGAGCCTATGACGAAATCTTTATACTTCTCTGTCATTTGGAAGGTCAGCACAAAGTTGGCATGGTCTGCACAGAGTTGGAAGCCAACATGAGCGCTTCTTAGATAGTGTGAGTGTAGTCCATCATCGACCTCCCCCAAAAGAGACAAAGGAAATTCTACAAAGTGTTAGCAGAGCTCGTCAAGAAGCTGGAAGAAGCCTCTCATGAGTACTTCGTGGAAGTTTTCTCACGAGTATTCATATTCTTCTTACCCCTAAAAGCAAGTAAGCATTCAGATAGCAAAAGTGAACACGATAGTCCACACGGTTGTATGTATGCCAAATGTGGTGTACTTCAAAAAGCACAAAACTTGCTTCAAGAGCTTCTTGTTCGGAATGTCTCCTAGAGTGCATTGATTGTGGGATATGCCCAGTAGGGATAGGGCCAAGAAGCTTTGGGTTGTTTTCAATAGATGCAAAGCAATGGCATCTCTCCAAATGCAATCACCTATGCTTGCATCTTGAAGGCATGTGGCACTATGCAAGATGCTCATATGGGCCAAAATATTCACGATGATATTGTTAGTCAGGGTTGGTTTAAAAGAACGTCATGGCACTGCCTTGGTCGACATGTATGCCAAATGTAGTGTACTTCAAAAAGCACAAAACTTGGTTGGCATGTGTGCCAAATACTTCAAAAAGCTCAGAAAAGTGCTTGAGGAGCTTACTGTCCAGAATGTCGTATGTTGGAACTCACTCATTGCGGGATATTCCCAACAAGGGCTGGACCAGGAAGCTCTCAGTTGTTTTCAGTAGATGAGAAGCGTTTTGAAGGCATGTGGCACTATGCAAGACACTGATATGGGCCAAAATATTCATGATGATATTGTCAGTCAAGGGTTGTTTAAAAAATGTTTCATGCTTGGCATTGTCTTGGTTGACATGTATGCCAAATGTAGTGTACTTTCAAAAGCACAAAACTTGCTTTAGGAGCTTGTTTGTCCAAAACATTGTCTCTTGAAATGCATTGATTGTGGGATATACCCAACAAGGATAGGTCCAGGAAGCTCTTCTGGCCCTAGGCTATTTTCAGCAGATGCAAAGAGATAGCATCTCTCCAAATGCAATCACTTACGCTTTCATCTTAAAGGCATGTGGCATTATGTAAGAAGCTAATACGAGAAAAGGGATTCACAATGATATTTTTAGTCAAGGGCTGTTGAAAAAAGAAGTCGTGCTTGGAAATGCCTTTGTTGACATGCATGCCAACAAATACTTCAGAAAGCTCAAAAGAATGCTTGACGAGCTTCTTGTCCAGAATGTCATCTCTTGGAACACATTGATTGTGGGATATTCACAACAAGGACACGGATGAGAAGTGAGGGCATCTCTCTAGATGCAATCACCTACGCTTGCATTTTGAAGGCATGTGGCACTATGCAAGACTCCAAGATGGGCAACGATAATATTGTTAGAGGTAGGGGCTACATGCTTGGCATTACCTTGATCGACATGTATGCCATATATGGTGTGTTTGAGAAAGCACAAAATGTGCTTGAGAAGCTTTCTATCCAGAATGTCGTCTCTTGGAGCGCACTAATTGTGGGATATGCTAAACATGGATAGGGCCAAAAGCTTTGGCCTGTTTTTAGAGGATGCAAAGCGAGGGCATTTATCCAAATGCAATCACTTATGCTTGCATCTTGAAGGCATGTGGCACTATGCAGAACACCAATATGGGCAACATCATTCATGATGATATTGTTAGTCAAGGGCTATCGAAACAAAACATCGTGCTTGTCACTACTTTCGTTGGCATGTATGTCATATGTGATGTACTTCAGAAAGCACAAAAAGTTCTTGAGGAGATGCCTTTCGAGAATGTCAAGTCTAAGAATGCAATGATTGTGGGATATGCTAAACAAGCCTAGTGAGGCCAAGAAGCTCTGGGCTGTTTTCAGCTGATGCAAAGTGAGTGCATCTCTCCATATACAATCACCTATGCTTGCATCTTGAAGGGATGTGACAACTTGGAAGACGCTGAGATGGGCAAAAGAACCGATGCTGATATTGTTATTCAAGAGGCTGTTAAACAAAAACATTATGCTTGGCATTGCCTTGTTCGACATGTATGTCAAATGTGGCAGGGCCAGGAAGCCCTATGCTATTTTTAGTAGATGTGAAGCAAGGGCATCTCTCCAGCTACAATCATCTATGCTTTTGTCTTGAAGGCATGTGACACTATGCAAGACACTCACATGGAAACAAAATTCACAATCATATTGTTAGTCATGGTTGCTAAAAAAATAAGTTGTGCTTGGCATTGCCTTGGTCAACATGTATGTCAAATATGGTGTACTTTAGAAAGCACATAAAGTGCTTAAGGAGCTTCTTATATGTAATGTCAACTCTTGGAATGCATTGATTGCAGGATATGCAAAAAAGGGAAAGGGCCAAGAAGCTCTGGGCTGTTTTCAGTAGATGCAAAGTGAGGGCATTTCTCCATATGTAATCACCTATGCTTTGGTCTTGTAGGCTATGCTTACATCTTGAATACATGTGGCATTATGCAAGACACTAACATGGGCAAAAAAAATTGATGAGATTCTTAGTGAGGAGTTGTTGACAGTGCTTGCAATGGAAAAACCAGAAGTTTGGAATGTTTTTAGAGGAGAAGAGCGGATAGCTTGTGGAGAAAATAAAAATGGAGAGAGAAGTATCTTGCACATCACGCATGCCGCTTGTGTTTCTCTAGACTCTTAGAGTCTCCTTCCTCTCACACTCTTATGCATAGATACAACAATGTTTCCCTGCTATTGTAGTTTATCAAAAGCTATGCATGTGTCGCAAATTACCACACACATCATTTTCTAATACAAACGATGTTGTGAAGAGAGATCAAGAGATATGGGTTGAGGTAATGGTGTTGAGCTTCTTAAGTACTTCATCACAATTTTTATCATTAGCATTTCATGCTATTATTTTGCCTAAAAGCAAGGCTGTAGACAAGCAAAAACATGTGCTTTTTGTCCCTAATGATGGAGGGAGAATCAAAGAACTACAAAAGGAGCTTGCGCATGAGGCTAAGTTGAAAGAAGAGGAACAACACAAAAGCAATGGTTATGGTAGACATGATAGAAAAAGTGACGTGATAGTTGACATGAAGGCAGGAGTCATAGAGAAGATGACAATGGAGATCGCAATGCAGAAAACAATGACGCATATAGACAGAAATGGAGAAAAAAGCCACGTGAATATAATATACATTATAAAACGGAGCTAGATTGTTCAAATACTATATTTATGGCTTTAAGAGGTATCTCTCTCATCCTCATAAAGCTCAGCATAACTTCCTATATCTATATAGAGCTCTCCGTTTAAACAAATGTCCTCCGTTTCATTTTGTAGATCCTCTCCATGCACCCCATAGAGAGTGGCAGCTTGATGCTCGTCTGGCACCACCTCAGCGGCTTCTGACTGAGCATCTTCTCCGATCTCCTCCATTGATGCCACTGTGATTGGGACATGGTAGCCTTCATACGTTCGTGCACTACGAGGGGCTACCTCTATGACGTACCACCAGTTTGATGCAGACTTTGTAGGATGAAATATCACCTGCCAGAGCCACATAACTTACTTGAGAGCTTCCAAGAACATAACTTCTAAAATTGGATGTTAACTATTTATGTACTTACTTGTTCACAATGCTCGGGTAGTACGAAAGTGTCTCTTAGGTCAGTCCATTTCTTAGTTGAATCCACCTCAAGAAAACCAGACTCTCCTCTACGCACAGTAGCGTTGTGACCCTCCATGATTATCTTGAACCATTGCACGTCAAACAAGTCGACAAAAAATCCTCTATAATCGATCCTCAAAATCTCTTGGAGCGTGCCGAAGTAAGTGAGTTCTACCACCACAGGATCTGCATCAGAGGACCGTCGTCAACTAGACTATTCAAATTTTGCCATGATTCCACAATCTTCAGTAAAATGCTTTTTGTTGATCCATTCCACCCTAAAATGTCGACCTTTACACCATGTTGCTATGTATAACTTATACTACAACCAACAAAGATTATGAGTGGCCGTTCAAACATCTAGAAAGTCACTAGTTGTACATTGCAAACTTTCCTTGGTCGCCCAACCCCGAGAGTACTCCCACTTCTCCTCAATCACTTCTTCACCGCACTGTTTTGCGCTTTTCAATTGATTGTGTAACCATCTTAAGCTCATGAATGTTGATAGGCTCTCCAGACCCGTCGGATAGTGCATCGGTGGTTGTCTTCCCTGTCTCCACTCGATTCGTGCCCTTTGTCGCTCTTGCTTTGCATCCTCATATTGTGAAATCCACTTTTGCATCACCGGATTGTGAAGCATGCAAAATCGGTTGATTTTAGCCTCTAGATCTTTCATCATCTTCTTCTCAACACCGAGATTGCACATGACAATCCCAGATATGTGCTCATCATCTATAGTTTTCCATAGCGTGTCTCAGGCTTTATCAAACCCGTCTAGCCACTCTCCAATGTACACTAGGGACTCTGATACCAGCCAACCTTTTGCCATGCTACCCTTCGGACGTGCCTTCTGACGCACATATCCCTTGAGCATTTTCATGAAACGTTCTAAAAAGAACATCCATCTGGATTGTACTGTGCCAGCTATTTCCACCTCATCAACTATGTGAACAACAAGATGCACTTGGATGGTTAGCATGGTAGTAGGAAAGTGTTTCTCAAACATGCACACAACCTCCGTAGTGTTTAGTTTGGCGAATGGTATGGAGTCTACGTTGATCTCCTTTTGTGAGATCCATTGCACCAACTTCGCAAGTTTGTAGATTGTGTTACAGACGTCAAGAGACAAACATCCCTCAATGGCCACCGGTAAAATAAACTGCAAAACACATGCAGCAATGATATTAAAGTCCACACACGAATTTGTTACACAATTCCCACTATGATATATTCCACTATGAACATACCTGACACATTTTATGCCAGTCGTGTGACTTCAAACCGGTAAGCTTTCCTTCTTTAGTAAAACACGTTTGGAGCGAGTGCATTACTCCAGTGGGGGTGTGCAAAGATCAAATGGTCTCTTTTACTTTGCGTTCTTGGGCTCATGTGAAAATCCATGGCACTTTAGGGAGTTTTATCGATCCATTGGATGCTGTCTGCGACCAATATTGCTCCATATGATCCACATTTCTAAGGTCAATCCTGGCTCCCAAAGTATCTTTCTTGCCGGTCAGATGGTCCCATAGTAGATTACCCACATTTTTGAATATGTGCATTGGATCAAGCAAGTGATTGATCATGAGTTGGGGCCAATATGGTAACTCGTACCATAGAGAGAGTCTCTTCATCCCTGGGGGCAAACCGTCATCACACATCTCCTTTTGCTCTAACCATGCTTGTGCAAACATCCTCGGTGGCTCTCTTCCCAAAAAGCCGTCGCATAACACATGATTCTCTAGAAGATACGCTTGATGACCTTCGTAGATTTGCTTCTTCAATGAGGGCGCCCGGCGTGCATTCAATCTAGGTCCACATGTGACACATGCTTTGTATCCGCTTGTTTGAATCCCTGCATGTATACACATGATAATAGATAAGCTTGAGAAAAACCAAGATTTACAGTGTTTGAGTTTAAGTGTAAATCACCTGAGCATTTTGTTAGTCTGGGATAGTCATGCATGGTCCACATTAGAATGCCTCTGATCAAAGCATTCTGTCGACATTTGTGTCGGCTCATATCCACCACTCCTATGCCAATCCACAATTGTTGTAGCTCTTCCAATAGTGGACAAAGATACACATCCATATTCTTCACTTTATATCGCCCCCGACACAATCAAGCTTACCCATAGGTGCCCCTTCTTTGTAGTCAACCACGGGGGAATGTTGTAGTTGACGATGACAATAGGCCATACACTGTAAGATGTTGATCTTTGACCAAATGGATTTACGCCATCCATAGCTAGGCCTAGGCGCAAATTTCGAGCTTCCCTGGAAAAATCCGACCATGTTTCATCTATATGTTTCCAGGCTGCGCAATCTGCAGGAATCCGTAGCACACCATCCGAAGATTTATTCTCCTCATGCCAGGATACTAGGGCGGCCATGGACTTACATTCAAAGAAATGCTTGATGCGAGGAAGCAGAGGAAAATGCCGCAAAACCTTTTGTGGAATTTTTGTTTCGTGGAGATCTACTCGATATCTCTCGGAATCACATTTCAGACACTTCTCCATGTCTATTGATTCCCCTCTGAAAAGAATGCAGTCCTTAGGACAAGTGTGGTTCGAATTGTAATCCATGCCCAAGTTTCACAAAATCTTTCTTGCTTCCTCTTTGGAATCTGGCATCACATTATAAGCTGGTAGTATGTGCTCTTTGAGCAATCTACACAACGAAAAAAATACGGTACAATCGTGTAAAAATCTATCATATCATTATACATCTAGAGTTTTTTATTAAAGTAAACACATTGTAATAGATCACCTGAAAAGCGCTGTGACGCTAGTGTCACTCCATCCAAACTTTGTCTGCATGTTGAGAACCAGGAGCGCCTTCAATCTAGACACACGTGCTCCATCATACAATGGCGTATCGGCTTCACTTTTCATATCATTGTAGGTAAGCCTTTCTGAATCCATGATCGTCTCGATCATTTCATCGATCTTGGGCTCAGACATTGCCTCGTTGGGAATGTGGTCTGCATGATCATCCCCCGAGCTATCATAGGCTACATCTTGTGGTCTCACATATGCTGCTTGACCAAAGCGCCTGCGAACACGTCTATTGGGTTGAAATATTGCTGCTTGTTGGCCAGCGTCAAAGTCCGACAAGTTATAATTGGCAACAACTCGATCTATAATAGATGGATCGAACTTGCCAAATTCGCAAACATGTTGCAAAGAACGCATCTTGTCCGTCGCACAGTATGCTTGCATTGATTACAAGGACATAAGATCCTCGTTGAGAGATAGGTGTTTTGGTTGGACGGCCCCACATACTCGTCATTACTCATAATGAGGGTAAAAACCTTATAATCTGGACAATAAATTTAATCTTCTATTGGCATTCTTCGTCATTTGTCTCTCTCTCTCTCTCTCTCTCTCTCTCTCTCTCTCTCTCTCTCTCTCTCTCTTTGTTCACACTATAAACTACCTCACATTCTCTAGTCATGTCCAATCCCCGCACACCTCGGTCTAGAGGTGCACGGAGATCAGAACCACCGGGTTATAATCTCGTCTTTATTGGTCAATGCCTGTATTTGTGGGTACAAGAAATCTACACACCCACGTCTACATGATAGTGCATGGTAGCATTTCACAGCATCTTAACATCTTTTCACAGTAGATCTTTGTCTGTAGCATGTAGGTACGTCATTCTTGCAATGTAGCTGATGCCTGCTCAAAGCACTTAATTCTTACTCTAGATTTGACGGGCTGTGTAGTGTGTGTGTGTGTGACCCTTGGAATCGTCATCTTGCATCACTAATTTTTGTGTAGGCTCAATTTGCTCTTCCATTGGCTGATCATGACGGCTTATTGTATGGTAGCAGCAGTCAAACATGCAGGTGGAATTGCTGGTTCGCATGGACTGTCGAGGCTGTGAGCGCACCTTCATTGACATGCACTAAAATCTAACCTAAATCTAAAAAAAGCTAGTCCATCGAACATAAATCTAGATCTACTTTAATCTTAAACTCAAAATAAACATAAATCTAATCTAATTTAACGTAAATCTAAATCTAACGTAAATAAACCTAAATCTATTCTAATCTAACACTAAATAAACCTTAATTTAAATCTAACCTAATCTTAAACTCAACATAAACACAAATCTAAATGTAATCTAACCTAATCTAATTTAAAATTTAACATAATCTCTTTCTCTCTTTGTTTTCTCCCCTTACCTCTCTCTTTCGTCTTCTCCCCCTCTCTCTCTCTCTCTCTCTTTGGTTTTTTATTCTCTCTCTCTTTCTCTTTGTTCAACAAGGCTTGTGCTCAACTCCTCGTCGGCTAGATCTTTAAGGTCTCTAGGGATAGTTTTCTACGACGTTAAAATTCTCTTCTTCTCGGGTGTGTGTGTGTGTGTGGGTGTGTGTGGGTGCCAATAAAAAGAGGAAAATGGTATAACCTTTCTATCACCCAAGTATGGTAGATTGGTTATGCCATTTCCCTCTTGAATAACAGGTCTTGAGTTCAACTCCTCGTCGGCTAGATCTTTAAGGTCTCTTGGGATAGTTTCCTACGACATTAAAACTCTCTTCTTCTCGTGTGTGTGTGTGTGTGTGTGTGTGTGTGTGTGCCAATAAAAAGAGGAAAACGGTATACCTTTCTATCACCCAAGTGTGGTAGATTGGTTATGCCATTTCCCTCTTGAATAACAGGTCTTGAGTTCAACTCCTCATCGCCTAGATCTTTAAGGTCTCTTGGGATAGTTTCTTACGACGTTAAAATTCTCTTATTCTCATGTGTGTGTGTGTGTGTGTGTGTGTGTATGTGCCAATAAAAAGAGGAAAATGGTATAACCTTTCTATCACCCAAGTGTGGTAGATTGGTTATTCCATTTCCCTCTTGAATAACAAGTCTTAAGTTCAACTCCTCGTCGGCTAGATCTTTAAGGTCTCTTGGGATAGTTTCCTACGACGTTAAAACTCTCTTCTTCTTCTCTCTCTCTCTCTTTGTTTTATATCTTTATCTCTCTCTCTCTCTCTCAATGTGTGTGTATGCATTCTTTGTTTATGCATGTGTGTGCGTGTGTGTTTTTTGTTTATGCATGTGCTCTCTCTCTCTCTCTCTCTCTCTCTCTCTCTCTCTCTCAAAAACACAATGTGTGTGTGTGTGTGTGAGAGAGAGAGAGAGAGAGAGAGAGAGAGAGAGAGAGAGAGAGAAAGTGGGGAAGGGAACATGAGAGAGAGGAGAGGGAAGGAGCATACCTGGCTCTCCTTCCTCTCCTCCCCCACCTCTAAAAAAGAGGACTCTCCACCACTTTTGAGTAGAAAAATGAGGTTTGTAGGTTGCTAACTTGCGCTTATTGGTTATTGTTCTTCACTTGTTACCTTTTAAGTGTTCTCATTTTTTGGAAATGTAAGTTGATGTGCATGGAATGCCCGAAAATATCATCTATGCCTCTTGCATAACATGAACGTAATGTAAATTTGGACACCCCCTAACCCATCTCCCAAAAGGTAGTGAAGTCTTTAAGAGGCTTGAGCAATGGGCCCCAACGCCCGCTAAGGTGAATGACTCAACCAATGAAATACACTATGTGACAACTGTACAAAAATATTCAACATAGTGAGCACCATATGTGTAAAAGTAAGTTGCCCATGCTGGCATCCTTTTGGACATGCCACTTGCATGATAGATTAGGGAGAGAACACTAATCAACCATCAAAGATCAAGAGATAACAAAGAAAACATAACTTGTATTATTCAAAAGTTTGCAAAAGAAGGCTTCTTTTTCTTTTTGTAGGTGAAGACAAGCATTGGGGCTCACATCAAGTGATTGGGAATATAATGACATTATGCTCCAAGTGGGAAAAATCTGGGATGCTTTTCGACTCCAATGAAATGGATAAATGACAAGGTTGGCATACATGTGGTGTCATATGACTAAGTACCACATAGGTTTCAACTCCACTAGAAAAAACACACATGGAAACTCAACAAATGTGCTCCAAGGTAGGGTTCTCCCAAGGGTTATATGACATAGACCACACCCAACAACACTCACCTTGGGATTTGAGCTATGGCAAAATGGAGAAGACACTCAATGCCACACAAACTACTAATGTTACACGGGATTTTGTATAAGAGAAAATACCATGCATGCATCCATAAAGGAGAAATATGTCACGTTTTCCTCCACAAGGGAGAAAAAAAAGACCTCCCCTTAAACTAGGGAACTATGGTAGGACCAAGCTTTCCATGTTATCTAGAAATGGCTCTACCCTATACAATATATAGTCACCAACGGTGTAATTGTTTTCCATAGAGTAAACATGATTGTTATTCCCTTGCAATATGCATGATTGAATGATGCAATTAAAGCTCTTCCCCTTTAAGTTGTGTCCCTCTCATACTTTCTCTCTTCCCTTGATAGTGAGCTCTTCATATCTTGCATGGCAGATGCACACTCCTTCTTTTCAACCATGGTAACTCGATGGCCAAATGATGGGGGTAAGGCAATTAGAAGCACAATAACTTTGTGTTTCTCCGGAACCTAGCATTGATGTATGCGAGTGCGTGACAAGGCCATGTAGCCTATTGACTAGGCTAGCAATATCTTCATCTTTGTCTAATTGAGCTTTTAACGTTGCTTCTTAAGATTTACTTTGCTATTTTTTCCTCGCGTGCCAAAATTTTCTCTAAAACCCCCAGGCTTTGTGTGCATTACCACACTCATCTATAAAATGGATAGGATCATCATGTAGAGCTATGTTAATGACTCATAAGGTTTTCTCATCATTCATTAGGAGTCGAGCAATAATGGTAGAGGATGAGGCTCCCCTTAGATAGCATGGAATTGGAAGATGAGGCCCTAGTTTTCATGTCATCACTAGATTGTTGATCTCTATCACTACAGCCAATAGATTCTTTCCCATCAAAGCATCCCCTAAGCTTGCTTGGCCAAGTTTGGAACTCTTCACCCTTAAGTTTTTCAATACTCTTCACTCCCATAGTGCTTATGTAAAGGTCTTATCACTTAGAGACTCTCCTTTGATTAGTGTCTACGGAAGGATTTTTGGTGACATGTTCTTTACTTTTTCTCATCTACCATGGCTCCATGCATCAACATCAATGTTGCTACCATGAAGTACTTCTTCAAGATCTCTTTAGGTTTTCCTCTCTTTTGTAGTTTTGTATTGGGCATCTCCATGCATAAGAATTTTATAGTTAATGTTATCAATGGTGGCCTCTCAAGGGTGTGCTATACTAGGTTGTTTAGAAAAGAAGATCTTAAATAATGTTTTACCTTTATTGTGATTAATGGTTATTGTGTGGTGCATGCCTTTGCTCTTTTTGCCGCGCATTTGATGCAGTGTATAGAGCTTCTCCATGCATTTTGGCTCTGGGATCTCCTTAGTTCTTTAAAAAAATGGACCTCTTATAGGAGAGTTGCAACAAGCTATTGATGAAAGATATTTGAAAGGGTTTTGTGCTTAAATGTAGTTGAGAGTGACTATGATGTAGCCTCCTCCATTCTTTTAGGACTTTATAAGATACATCAGATTGAGATGATATTGTGCGATCAAGCATTGAGCTCATTCACATGGAAGGAGCAAGAAGAGGGGTAGCAGACAAAAATGAAGGATGGATGCATACTTTGAGCTGTTTAGAACACCCAAGAGGATACGAGGTACTCATCTGGTAGGTTTTCTGTGTACAAGTCTTTGATGGAACCCTAGCCCCTCATGCTTGAGAGCTGTTGTATTCTTATCAAGTTAATATAAATTAGCTCAACTCACGATTGTGAGTATGGCAAAAAAAAAGATACATTAGATTGGGCCTCTTAGCTCTTCTCATACTCAATGCCTTGTCTCACACAAGTACGTTAGAAGCCTCTTTTTAAAAAATGATTTCTCATTGTATATGTATCTCTTGTTTCTTCTTTCCCCATTCTCTTTCTCATGTTCAAGCCTGTACTTATAGCTAGTTTATCTTGTTATATTAGCCATAACTTGTTGTAATGCCTTTATTGACAAGATAGTTTCTTTTAAGATCTAAATAGTTGCTAGATGTAGCCTGCACATTGCCGCGTTTAGAAAATGCATGTCTTCTATTCTTACAACTACAAAGGTGGAAAGTTATATAGATTCTATTTTTCTACATGTATACACTCTTTTGCGCTTCAAAAAAATGATTCACAACATCTCTTTATGGATTCTCAAAAGAAATTATACATGCAAGGGGCGGCAAATATTTCTTTAATACCAATCTTGGCCGATTTTCACATGTTACATAGGATTTTCAATGGATCTAGGAGTGCTTTATAGCTATTGAAGAGAGAGAGAGAGAGAGAGAGAGAGAGAGAGAGAGAGAGTCTAATCGTTTGAGAAAAAAGAGAGCTACATAGTGCCATCCAACTCCATGATGAAGGAGAATTTAACCTTAAATAACTTCTCCACGGAGCTACTGCACATATTTGGCCAACATGGAAGATGATCATGCCTATGTGTACCACATTTGAGGGATGCAATTGGCCATGGACATGCATAAGATGTGTGGTGTCATCGCCACCCAATAAGCCATCTTGTGAGGAGTATCATCGCCGCTTGTTTGCACTCACACGAGCTCGTATTCTAAAAATGGATGATTCCCAAGCCTTTAGAAGAGGTGAAAAGAAGCATAGTGTGCTTATTGGATGACTTATACATCATACTTGACATTCTCGAGTCCATGGGATTGGCCCCTAGATTGATGTAGAAAGAGATGAAGAATGGTTTACATACGTCGAAGCATGTTGCTCGGCCGCTAGCCTTCAAAGGATCATCTCCATACCCATCTCACATTCAAGCAAACCAATAGTTCAAGAAACCATTAATGTGTTAGCATCATGCAAGGACTAGATGAGGGAGAATTTGCCTCTTCACCATCATCATTAGATGTTGGATCAATGGCACCTTCAACAAATAATGTCTAAGACACTTTGACACCTTCCCCTCCCTACTAAAAGTCTCAAATCTTTCATCTCTTGTAACATTAATTTTGTGTATCCCAATGCTAAAAAAAGGGCTAGGTTTAGTGCAATCACACCTAGAAATGTATTTGAGTGTTCGCTTACTGTAATCATACGTAGATTTTCTAAGTTTTTTGGAAAAAATATTGTGTATTTGAGTGCTAAAAAAAAAAAAGGTTTAGTTTGATCCAACGTGCAAAATGAAACCTACAAAATATAGTACATTTGCCTTTAAAATTTCTCATACATAGGTTTTCCACTTTTTTGGGAGAAAGTATTGTGTATCTCAATGCTCGAAAAAAACTTTTGTTTACTATCGTCTAGCCTACAAATTTTGACATTTACCTCTAAATTCTAGATTTGAAGGTAAAACTCCTACAAAGTTTAGTTAAATTTAGTGTAAAAACCATCACATACAATAAATTTGCCTCTAAAATTTCTCATAGGTAGGTTTTTCAAATTTTTGAAAAAAGCATTGTGTGCGTGAGTGCTCGAAGAATAATTTTAATGTAAATATAGTAGATTTGCCTCCTTGAAAGTGACCCTAAAGAGTAAAAACCCCTAAGAATGGGGGTGCCAAGGGTCACATAAGTGCATTCCAAGAGGCTACATTTAAATATGGTGTACATGTTGACCAAAACATTTTGAAACAAGATGGTTTTTTCAACGAGCACCTCAATAGCCATTTTAGTTTGCTTATGCCAAATACTTGCATGATGCCACATGCCTTTGAGATATAAGGTTACAAAATTGTATCCGGACACGAGCCCTCACCTTGTCTCATGTGAAAACTACTCATAGCTTCCTTACCCTCACCCTCCTCCTTCCAGACATATGCGACATCGTAAACTACAAACATTAATACCATCGAGAGCTTGTTGTGCGTTTTTCAGCACATGATCACACTTAGTGTATATATTGAGTAAAGCATTTTCAACCATAATCTGTCTTTTGGGCTTCTCCAAGAGCCCTTGACAGGAATCTCATTATGAATTCTTTCATTCATGTCAACTTCTTAAATTTTGGCATTGGATAATACTAACATACCTTCAAGGTGCAAGCAAATGTTGACATCATTTAGGCCATTTCATAAGCAGTAAAAAAGCTAGTTGTGTTGGCATGCACAGCGGGTGACTTGGATGTAAGTTTCTAGGAAGGGAAATTTTGATTGATGACTTCTCAAGTTCCTTCATGAAAGCTCGAAAGTTGAGACCAACAAAACATGGTCAAAACGTGCACCCAAAAACCCTAAAATTCAAATTTTTCTAAAAACTTTTGAAAAATCTTTTTTTACTATCCAGAGCCCCCCCAAAAGTAGTCATTAGGCAAAAAATGATTTTCTCTCTCTAGAACCCCTTCTCCAACCCCTCCTTGGTTGCAACCTTCACACTCACCCTCTACTCCAACACTCTCTCTCTACACCATCTGCATTGCTGTAGCAAGGAAGCTCCTCTCTCCTCTCCTACCACCTTCCATTGCCACACCAAGCAAGGATTATCCACCTTCTCCTCCTATTGCCACACCAAGCAAAGGTTAACCACCTTCTCCTATCACTTTATCCCACCTACATTGTAGCAACAAGCAAGGTCCTGCTCCTCCTCCTAATTTTCTTTGTCAACCATGGCCAACTCTACTTCTCAAAGGTGACCAAAGGATCAGGTCACATCACTTGCATGCCACAACACAAGAGGTATAGATGATGAGTGGGTACCACAAGAGTTCACCAAAGGTGTTTGGATATACATGCAACCATCTGCTATTGGCCCTCATCATGTGCGGAGTCGTGCAAACTTGGATCAACATTCGAAAGGAGAGCTCCTTGGCTTCAAGAACCTCAAAGACAAGGGGACCGTAGCCATTTTGCAACATGTTTTCTCAATGTCAAGCATGCAATTGCAACAACCACCTCGATTTCCAACACATTGTAAGTACATGTTTTGAGAATACAAAGCTAGGTGTGAAATGACAGTGTAATGCTATTATGGATTCATACTTAAGATTTTCCATGCATTTATAGTCATATTTCCATCCACATTGGTGGAGGAGCAGCCACTACATAGTCTCTCCGACACATTCAATGCTATACATGCGGATATTGGAGCAACAATGTTCGCACATCTTTGCCCATCCAAACTGGTTCAAAGAAGGATTTTCTTCTATTCTCACTCCTATATTGTGCCTACTTCTACACAAGAGTTTGGAACACTTGAACCCATCAAAGTAACTTCCTTATTAAGTATGGAGTGGTCGGTGACAGGTTTATGGTCGGTAGCATCTTTCAAGCAAAAGATGATAATAGATGTACAAAACTCTTTGAAATACTCTAAAGCTTTTAGGTCTGTGGGCTTGAGTTGGTGTTTGCCTATTCATTGTTTTGTGCACATTTTTAAAGAATTTGGATTTGTGGAGACTACCACAATGCTTGTATGTAAAGATGTGCATTATGAGGAATTAGGAAGGCTTTTAGAAGAGGAATGGGGTTTTGTGGAGGGCATGCACAATGGGAATTGGTACCGTTGTAAGGTTGGAGCTTCAAGTATTGGAATGTGTTATTTGAAATCCCACACCTCCTTGTACATACGATTCCACTATGATCATTGGATGTGCAAGCTTGAAGTGTGGACTCCCTTACAGAGTGTAGACGGTGCTATTGCAAGCTTTGACATTGCAGTGAGGATGCCCAACGATGCTTTGGAGGCAGCATTGGACTCTCAGTAATGTGCGAGAACATTTGGTTATTATGGGTTTTGAGGCCCTTCAACAAGAGTAATTTTGTTTACAAGGTCAGAAGGTGAGAATCCTTCCTGCACATTGCAATACATCATAGTTTGTCGATCATTGGATGCTTGTTGTAATGAATGTCTGTAGATTGGGAAGAGAATGGAAGACAAATTGAAGGTCGAGGAGGACTGGGGTATGGATGGAACTATGCTATCGCTCTTATAACTTTGTAACTCTTGCAATTTTGTAAACAATCCCCGACGTAATCAACATGATTTGCTTCGGCAAATCATGTCTTTGATTATAATTTTTTGCACTGAGATGAGAGATCATTTTTTGGTGAAAAGTGCTTTTTTAATGGAAAAAAATGTCTTTAAAAAAGGGACCATTGTAAAAGGGGGTCCGTATAACTCATTTACACTTTTCACTTTCACAACTCTTGAGCTCCTCCACTCTCTATCTGCACCCTAGGCTAGACATGGACGCCTCCACAACCTCTGCATCTGCACCCACATCCACATCCACCCCTTTGTCACGCTTCATCCTCTTCCTCGAGGACACCAAATACAAAGGGAAGTTGGACCTGCACACCTTCTTTACTCGTCTCCCTGAACTTGACCCCACAATTGCCCTTCACATGGATGCATTTGCCGAGATTTATGCGTTCATGGAGGAGCACATCATAAATATTCTGTATCTATCTCCCCATATGTAGGAATCTAGGTGCCTTGCGATCTTTTGCTTTACATACACAAAGGTGATCACCCATTCTCCAAGCGGTTGCAACGGTTCCAAGAAATTGCCACCAACGTAGACCATTTCTTGGACGAGCAAGCCCCAGGGGTGTTAGCGCTCAAAAAGCGCAAGTTGGGAGTGGAGTATCTTTCTCGAATGGCAACATTCATCTTCTTGGTGAGCGAGGGACCTGATATGGAAGAGCTCTGCCTACCACACCTTCAGATTCGGTCTTTCATCAAGGACACCAAGGAGCAGGTGGTTGACCCCATGAACCTTGCAGCAGAAGGACAAACACTTCAGCTCAAGTACCCCAAGGGGCTCAAGGAGGTGGTAGAGAAATCTATCGTCGTGGCTGGCCCTAGTGTCATTATAGTTCCACTACCATCGACAGATGAGGCTATCCCAAAGGTGGAAATAAGCCACTTCTCCTCAGTGGTAGTGGATGGAAGGAGTATGTGTTTATGCATGATTTGGAGAAAGCATTTGGCCTGTGCATGCATGAATTCTTGAGTGTGCTATGCAGCAGCACCAAATTTCCCTTATATAATATGCCAGATGCCCTTGAAATCAAGCTCTTGCCACTTGGGGACTTTGTTGCTGACACTATTGCAGTTGTGTGTGTGGAGGTCCTGGCAGCAGAGTAGTTGCACATGGTTGAGGAAGAATTCCAAGCTATGCAAGCCAAGGTTGAGACTGCTGGGATGCCTATGCCACTACGCAACCCCCCATCTGATGATCCAAAGCTCGTAGCTGCGATGCATGGGAGCATTGACTTGGATGGAAAGGGCAACAGGGAGGAGGACGACAAGGAGCAGGAGGTAAACTCTATCCTAATTTTCATGTTATTTGTTTATCCTTCATTGTCTTTTTTCTAAACCTTGATTGGTTTATGACAGGACGTTGTGGAGGTTGATGATTTTGCAGCAAGAACGGGTGGCAGGCGGACGGGCTTTGGACCTCAGTCTTCCCTTGCGCATTACCTAGGACAACTCCCCCCTGTATATGTTGCCATTGTCCATAATGAATTTACTCCCTAAGGCCATTTTATGACGTGGTCATTGAAAGCTTTGAGCAAGGTTTTGTGTTTGAGCACCATTGCTCAAACTGCGCATGTTGTGTTCCTAGTGCGTAGATCCCTTGTGTGCACAGCATTTGGCACTGGCTTCCGTGGTAAAGTGCTTGCCCAGATAGGGATACATGCTTCCATTGGCTCAACTGACCCAAAGGCCATAGCATTGCCCCTCTTGACTGGGGAGTTGCCTTACGTGCAAGAGAGGCGCCAGGAAATGGTCAAGAAAATTATGAACTCCTCAGATGAATGACGTAAAATCAACTTTTGAAAGTAATAAAAAATATTTCGAATTGTCTCTCTATCTTGTATATTCTTCTAAATATGATCTATCAATCTTGAAAATAGTTGTAATTGGTGATATGTTTCAATAAGCTATGTCTTTTTTGCTTGAAGTAACAACATAACGGAAGTTGGATGCACACGATAATCCTTTCAACTTACCTTAATTCTGGGGAAAGTATAAAACACATCTGAGTGAAAAGAAGTGGTATCTCTATAGTAATGCTGCAAAAACAATTGCTTTCACTTAATCTATATTTTTTAAGTATCCTGAGGGCAAAGAAGCCTACCAAGTGCAAAAAAAAAGGTAGCCATAAGGACGTGCAAATGGCCCATCCATCAATTTGGGATGGCCAATTTGCGCGCCCTTGTGGCCACCCTTTTTTTTGCATATGGAACCTATGTTTGCACTCAAGGACACTAGAAAAGGTGAGATCAACTCAGGATTTAAGTTTTCAAGCACACTATCACCTCCTAATAGTTCCTTGCACCAAAAGGCCCAGTTACATTGGACATTTGAAAAATCTAGTTTAATGTTGCATAAACACTTGGTTTCACTATATGTTAACCTTTTTGGTATCCTATGGGGTAAACAAAGCTAGACAGTGCAAAAAAAATGGTGGCCACAAGGGCGCGCAAATTGGTCATCCCAAACTAATGGATGGCCAATTTGTGCACCCTTGTGGCCACCCTTTTTTTTGCATATGGAACCTATGTTTGCACTCAAGGAAGTAAATTTGTCTCTGAAAGTTTATCATATGTAGGTTTTTCAAATTTCAATCTTTTGTGGGATTCTCCAAGACCCTTGATGGCAACCTCCAAATTTTGTAAAAACCGTCAAATTTTAAAGGAAAATCGCATAAAAACCTTCAAATATACTTTTCTCATATGTAAGGTTTCCAAGTTTTTGAAAAAGTGCACTATATATGTGAGTGCTGGTTCTAGGGAAAAGGCTAGGTTTAGTGTAATCACACCTACAAATTTTAAATTCTAGATTTGAAGGTGAGAAAACCCATGAAGTTTGAAGAAAAGCACTATGTATCCAAGTGCTTGAAAAACTGCCGAACGCCACCTATCGCTTGGTGTTGACCTTGGGGTTAAAGACACTACAAGAGGCATTAGAGTCAATACTATGCAAATAGGAAGCTTGGGGGCTGTCCAACGCTCCCTATCGCTTGGTGTTGACCTTGGTGACAAAGACATGACATGCGACAGTGAAGTCAACACCAGGCGAATACGAGGCTTGGGGACTGCCCAATGCCACCTATCGCTTAGTACTGACCTTGGCAAAAAGGCAATGTCCCAGTAAACATCCACGGACATTACATTGTTTTGAGTCAAAGATCGGGCTTGTCGGTCCAATAGGAAAAGGGTAAGAGTGATCGCCGATGAGAGGTGCACTCTAACGGGAACATTCAAGGTTTAGTTGGTTAAGCATGGGCACCCAAGTGTGAATGGGCGAGCTCATATAAAAGTCACCTAAACCTTAAAAATAGTATTCTCTCATTTGTGCAATGGAAGGGTGCTCTTGCTCCATCTCCATCTTCTTCTTCATCTCTTTGTGTGTGTGTGTGTATGCGTGCGCGCGAGAGAGAGAGAGAGAGAGAGAGAGAGAGAGAGAGAGAGAGCATTACAAGGCACGATGGCGGTGAGGCGGTTGAGCGCGGCACGGTGGTAGCTCCCTCTTCTTCGCGGCGAGGAATCCTTCACGAAAGCGAGCATAGGGTAGTGAGTGACACACCCTTGCTCTCTTGAGCTTGCTAGATTAGTCTGGTTGTGTGCTTGTAGCCATTTGTGGCTCGCACACAGTGTATCGGCAAGTCCGTTGCATTGACACGTGCGACATACGCGCACAAAATAGGAGAGTGTGTGCAGGTGCACCTCCTAGAGTGGAGTGCTACACCGGCACGACAAGAGAGAAGAGAGGAGAGGAGAGAAGAATAGACACAAGCACTGGGTGCAATCTCCCCCAGTGCAAGAGTGAGCATTTTCCTCTTACATGTATTTATTTATAGATTTCTTGAACGCTAAAAAATGAATACATACTGTCGATCGGACATAAATGACTATAACTCATAAAGAGCACTTAAATAATGAAATGTTCATAAATGTGCTAACCTTTCGCATAACCCTTGACTATTTCCACCTGTCACCTACAATAAATAAGTCATTTTTCAGTTTCCTTATAGATTACTCTTCTTTGATTTTCTTGCTGCCAAAAAAAAGGGGCATAATCTGCCAACATTTATTCTTGGGAAAATGAGAAGACGCCACCAATGAAGAATAGCTAAGAGACTAACGCTTTCATGTTTTTGATAGTGAACAATCAAAATGACTCTCCTCTAATCAAGCAAAGTCAAAGAAGTTTTTCTTGAAGGTAGATGCGATACTCTAACAAAATATTAGGACAATGTACTACGTGCTAGTATGTCGCCTCAATTTTTGAAGCAGGTCTAATTAGAGGGTATCTCATGAGATACCCTCTTGGACAACCAAAGCAAAGCGAGCGCTCGTTGACAGTTGGCATGCAATTAAACACGTGAGAGAGAAAAGGGCAGAATCGACATATATTTCTCTCCTTGTCCTTTTTGTGGAGGTGCAGAACGTGTCGACGATGATTGCGATAGCAAGAAGATGGAGAGTATATTCTCTCTCTCTCTCTCTCTCTCTCTCTCTCTCTCTCTCTCTCTCTCTCTCTCTCTCTCTCTCTCTCTCTCTCTCCTCTTCGTGATATAGAGCAGCAAATGCGCATCACGTCTGGTGCCAAAGAAAGAGGTGGAGAGTAATTTGTGGCGCGCAAGGCAATTTTCACAAGGCATAGGTTGATTTTCTCATTTGCCTCGCTATCTGTGATGGGCTCAGAGTGGACGCAAGTAGAGAGAGAGGTGGTGTCTAGACACCGAAGGCAGATAGACAGAGAGGCGACGAGCCAAGCAGGGATGTCGAGCTACCGAGGGAGAGAGCGAAGGTGCTAACAGAGGCACGAGGAAGCCATAGCTCACCATGGTGATGGAGAGAAGCTCTACAATGCAATGATGGCAACGTCTATCAACTTTTCCTTTGAAATTTCCATATTCTTCGGAGAATCTGCATGCATGTGTGTGGGTGGTGTGTGAAGCACAGGGAACTAGAACCACATGAGTAGGACCAAGATGAGCATGTAGGATATACCATGTGTGAGAGGAGCTGATGTTGTGGACATTGCGATACGGTGGGGGAGAGAGAGAGAGAGAGAGAGAGAGAGAGAGAGAGAGAGAGAGAGAGAGAGAGAGAGAGAGAGAGAGAGAGAGAGAGAGAGAGGTGGAATCGACCTTGGAATGCTTTTGAAAGCTTTGTAGGGCCAGCAAACCTAGTGCATGGGAAAGGATGATTGTAGTCCATAGAACAAGGAGAGCTGCAGTTTTCATGGACTATTGCATTGAGATGTTTTTTTCTTGCTACAATTTGTAGCGTTGATTGTGCAACTACCAAGCACGGGTTGGACTGGCCTCAGCAATGCTATGAAGAGCCGCCCCATGTCGTGAAATATTTGAGGAGGTATAGCTGCATAGGGGCATGCCAACCGCTAGTGGAGGGCAACATGGGAAAGAGAAGAAACACAGAAAGGGGCATGTGGGGGAGAGGGGAACTTCACATTGTCTCCATCGTTGCATTGTCTGACGTTGACACATCTAAATGCAGCAGTAGCCTTGTCCTGCTTTTTCATCCTAAAAGAAAAAGGGAATATTCAAAACTAATTAATGAATGAGTTCAAAAGTAGACTCAATATGTCTATTGCTACAGCAAATTAAGTAAACGTATATGGCCTTGCCTTTACATTGGCTTCATTATCTAATCGTTGTTTTGGTATGTACACAATGGTGACACGTGGGTCACACGCTTGCATCATCTTATTACTTCTCAAGCACAATAGATTAGCATCTTATTGTGTATAGGTACATGTTATTAATAACATATAAGCACTAGATAGACCAACCTTTTAGATAAAAAATGGTGAATAGCAATGTGGATTCAATGCAAGATGTGCACTTTCCTTAATACTAGTATGTGACCCGCGCGTTGTTGCGGCCAAGAAAAGCATGTTTATTGGATCTCTCTCTCTCTCTCTCTCTCTCTCTCTCTCTCTCTCTCTCTCTTCTCTATCACACACACACACACAAAATCATATATAGGTAGGTGTGTGTGTGTATCTCCATGCCCACGTGTGAGGAGAATGAAACTGTAGTCCTTGGAATCACTTTAGGAAGATAACGATGTCTCTCTCTCTCTCTCTCTCTCTCTCTCTCTCTCTCTCTCACACACACACACACACACACACACACACACACACAAACACCAATGTCCCTTTTTGGATTGTTCCTATTTTGTTGAAAACTATGTTCTCTCTCTCTCACACACATGCGCGCGCACGCACACGCACACGCACACACACACTCACCCCCCCCCCCCCCCCCCTCTCCCCCAACACACACACACACATACACACACACACATGCCTTACGATAGATGTAAAACATCTACAGCTTCTCCAAAAATGTGAAGCTAACAGCAATGGCTCCTAGAAGCTAAAACACCATTCATAGCCATAGGAAAATCCAAAATGCATCCAATGCTAAGTTGCTCTACATTATTGCATCCCCAATTAAGGTCTTTTGATATTCACCATTTCAAGAAAAGGACCCATTTTAACTTTTTGCTTCAACTACTACATCACCATCATAGCTTGCAGATAAATATCTCTGAATATGTTAGCTCTCAGAGTGCTCTAATATACAAGGAAGTGCCATCGCTACTAATGGGGGGGGTGAGAGAGAGCATGGAGAAGAATGTGTCCCCTAAGTTTGGACAATGGCATGTGCTCTTACATCTCTCTCTCTCTCTCTCTCTCACACACACACACACACACACACACACACACACACACACACACACACACACACACACACACACAATCTGTCCGAGTTTTGGCTACAACTGCTCCCACCTAAGCCATTAACTCTGTACTCTCTTGCTACCAAACCAAAATCTTAGTGGCTCAAGCAAACTTATGCACACCTATTGCCTTGATCGCCCATCTTCTACTACCAAGCATTCCCCACAAATTGACAGTGCTTGTCCCCCTGTTTGCCTCTACATGATCATTAGTAGCTATCTTGATGAAGGTTTTGGTCTTGGTCTCGATGACCACCTCACTCTTTCTCTTTCTCTATATACTTGCTAGTAGCAGAGCACTCTCTCTCTCTCTCTCTCTCTCTCTCACACACACACACACACACACTCACACACACACACACACACACACACACACACACACACACACACACACACACACACTTTTGACTACTACGATCTGCACTTTGTCGCAAAAAGGTGATTTGCACAGTCTATGTGATCTCCCTCTCTCTCTCTCTCTCACTCACACACACACACACACATAGGCTGACAACTGGTTGTTACGCGTACAACTTTGACTATTGCAAGTCATTGGAAAAGGATGGAATCGCATAGAATCTGAACTACTTCATTCAATTGTCAAAGGATCTTTAATGTGTCTGTGGTAAGAAGGGCCACCCGATAGGGACTCAACAACTCAATTTCGGCATTGATCCAACACGCCATGTAAATCAACCAAAAAACAACGTGTGGAGGTCCTCTCCTTCCTCTAATTTTTCAAACTCCACTATAATGAGTATAGATAATAGACTATTGAATAATATAAAAAATCTATTGAGTACCCCAATGCTCAAGAAAAACATAGGTTTAGTATAATCCCACCTACAAATTTTCTCAACTATATCTAATGCACCGTGGAGGCCCTTGTTACGTGACATAAGGAAAGGGCTTGGGGTGGGGGGGGGGAACCAAGGCAAATAAAGAAAGAGAGTGGATTGGGTGCAGGAAAAGGGTCTCTCTCTCTCTCTCTCTCTCTAGGAAGGGCCACACACCCGTAAGATTTAATTTGAATGTTAGAACACCGACAACGATTGGACAAAAAAACTTAGGTTTAGTGTAATCCCATCTAAAAAATTTGAGATTTATCTCTATTTGTGAATGGCTTTTATCAAGCAAGCTAAGATGAAGCGGCTTGCTGAGAAGAAGAACTTGATAGAAATATAGTGTACTTGCAAAAATGTTCGGGTATGTTTTGGGTCACAGTGTGAAAATGTTGTATTGGTTGAAGATCCCTGTGCAAAGGATATGCTAAGGTCTGCATGTATTCTTTTTGAGTTAATTCAAATCAAGCTCTTAAGAGCATTTTTAAAAAAAACAAAGGTTAGAGAACATAAATTAAGGTTTAGAGGATTTACAAAGTGCACAGAAATTTAGTGCAAAAACCTTCAAATATAGCAAATTTGCCTCTAAAATGTTTGAAAAAAGGTATGGTATAGCCAAATGCTTGAAAAATAATCAATTTAGTGTAATCTTACCTGCAAAATTTGAAGTTTATCTCTAAATTATAGATTTGAAAATAACGAAACCAATAAAGTATAGAGAAATTGAGTGTAAAAGCCTTCAAATATAATCAAGTTGCCCCAAAAATTTCTAGTATGCAAGTTTTCTAAGTTTTTAGGAGAAAGCACTATGCCCCAACTCGATTTAGTGTAAGTCCCTTTACAAAAGTTTGAGATTTTCCTTTAAACGTCATACAAAACCTAGTTTAGTGCAATCCCACTTACAAATTTTGAAATTCGCCTTTGAATTCCAAGTCAACCCAAAGGCAAGAGCACTGATAAAGCTCAAAGAAATCTAGTGTTGAAAAACTCCCGTTATCCACCTTTGTCATTTGTTGAGGTCTGCTCCTACCTTGGGCTTGCACATCTTCTGCCTCAGATTTTTTGGATTGAACTTTCCAAATTGCGTCAAACTCTCAATTTTGTCAATTCTCAATTTCATAGACGTCGATGTCGATTCTTTATTTTTGATTCTCAATTGTGGATTTTGCCGATTGCCGCTTTGTCAATTATTGATTGTAAAGCCAATGCTTATTCTCCCTCCCCTCTCTCTCTCTCTCTCTCTCTCTCTAGTGCCGGTGTGAGAGCCCTCTCACCCTCTCTCTCTCTCTCTCTCTCTCTCTCTCTCTCTCTCTCTCTCTCTCTAACCAAGGAGAGCTTAGTATTCTCTCTCTCTCTCTCTCTCTTAGACACACACACACACACACACTCACTCACTCACACAGGCTGTAGTGAATGGTGCTCTCTCTCTCTCTCTCTCTCTCACACACACACACACACACACACACACACACACACACACACACACACACACACACACACACACACACACACAAACACAAACACATGAATAAACGGATCTAGCTTTGGAACTTCGAGCATCGAGGTCAAAGATCATTTACGACATGGAAGGTCCATGCGAGCCTCCGAAGGAAGATTCATTGAGCAACACATGGAGAAAATCTCTTTATGGCCTTCAAAATGCCACTCTTTAAATGATTTTGCGATATAAAAGTAGTTAGTGATCAGCCTTGAAAAAATTGAGGGCTGGAGTGAAACATCCTCCCAAAAACCCAAAACCTATACGCTTAAGTATTATAAATTTAGATAGAATACAAAGGTCTTTTTGACTTTCCACCGCCAGGACTCATAAGTCTTTTCATTTTCTACCATCATAGTACTCACCCTTCACTTTTGCATTTTCAATTAAATGTTTTTTAAAGGTTGTCTTTGAAATGAAAGAGAATGTGACACATGGAGCCTGGAGGGTGTCTTCTTCCTTGAAAATTTTAAGCTGTTTCATATATAGTATAGAAGCTCGTAGTCCAAGTAAACTATGATGTAAGAGTGAGGGAAGGTCACCAAGTCTAATTAAGGGCCAATCACTTCAATCATAAAAAAAATGTTGATTGATTACAAATAGATGTTTATGTGTGATCAAAATGTAAGTTTGAGCCATGTAGAGCAATTTTGTTTTTGTAGGCTGTAGAGATATAATGGTAGTAAAATTCCTTGAAATGGGCCATGGAACTAGTTGGAAATGGAAATTCCAAATCTAGAGATGTGTAATGAGATTAGGAACATTCAAAAGTCTCTAGAATTTACTTTAGGGATTTCAATGGATTTTCGTTGGCACAAAATGCCATAGATATTGGAATTAGGGTTGCAGAGAAATGCACACAGCTTGGGGAAGACGAAGGAAGCTCAAGGCACACAATAGAGAGTGTGTTACTTAGTGTGCAATGGAGAGATAGATAGCCCTAGAGTGATGGGCGTATATACAATGCACGGGGGAAAAAACCTCCTAAAGAAGGAAAAAATGCCTCGACGGTCCTAGTGTGTTCACACACATCACTACCACATGTATATGGTAACAAATCCCCCCTGGAGTGATGCGGTGAACGAGAGCTGGCACATGAGTAAAGGGAAGTGCCATGCCCTGAGGACAGGATCAGTCCACAAAGGGGAGTAAGCCCAAAGCTTTGCGGAAAGCTTCAAGCTTCTCACGAGACAATGCCTTTGTGAAAAGATCTGCAAGGTTGTCCTGTGTTGGCATATAAGCCAAGCTGATCTCTCCTGCTGAGAGCCTCTCCCTGACATAGTGGTAATGCACCTCAATGTGCTTTGTGCGAGCATGAAAAACTGGGTTCCTCGCAACTGCCAATGCGCTCTGAATGTCAGTGTAGATAGTGCTGGCAGTGTCCTGTCCAACACCCAAATCAGCCATAAGGCGTCTGCGCCATACACACTCAACCGTAGCTGTGAAGACTGCCCTGTACTCAGCCTCACAACTCGAAGTGGCCACAGTAGGTTGCTTCTTGCTCAACCATGATATACATGAACTGCCAAGCATGAAACAAAAACCACTTGTGGATACTTGCGTGTCAAAACAACAAGCCCAATCTGAGTCCGAAAAAGCATGTAAGTCTGGCGGCAATGATCCCCCCTTGGGATAAAACAAGCCAAGATGTAAAGTGCCACTAAGGTAGCGGAAAACCCTCTTGACAGCCTGCCAATGCTTAGACCCTGGGCTATGCATAAATCTGTTGACCTGTGAGATTGCAAACTGAATATCCGGCCTCGTGTTGCATACATAAATGAGGCAGCCAACAGCAGTTTGGTAAAGAGTGACATCAGCAGGATCGCCAACATCATGTAGACTCAACTTCAAACCTGTTTCCATGGGAGTGGCAATAGGTTTGCAATCCTCAAGTCCAAACTTACATAGCAATGTCTCTATGTAACTTTTCTGAAACAAGGCAATACCACCATCACACTGCTTAAACTGTATACCCAAGTAATGATGCAACATTCCCAAATCTTTCATCTTGAAAGTAGCATTCAAATCAGCCTTAAATTCAGCAATATGTCTCTCATTTGGTCCAGTGATCAGCAAATCATCAACGTAAAGAACCACAATGAGAAATACATCATTCTCACGCTTTACATACAATGTGCTTTCTGTTGGACTGTTACGAAAGCCTCGTTTAACCAAATGAGTGTCAGCTTTCTCATACCAAGCACGAGGAGATTGCTTCAACCCATACAAAGCCTTCTTACATCTGCACACTTTGTCCTCTTGTCCTTTTATGACAAAATCGCGAGGCTGCGTTACATAAAATTCCTCAAATATGTCACCATTCAAGAAAGCAGTAACAATGTCTGATTGATGTACATCCCAACCAAAATGAGCTGCCAATGCACATAGAAAACACACAGTAGTCATACGACAAGTGGGAGAAAAAGTCTCTTCATAATCTATGCCTTTTTGCTGTGCATAACCCTTTGCAACAAGGCGAGCCTTATGGCTATCAATCTCACCATCCGGCTTGCGTTTCAGCTTGTAAACCCACTTCGTACCAATGGCCTTTTTGCCAGGAGGCAAATCACATAAAGTCCATGTGTCATTTTCTATAAGTGCATCATATTCTGATTGCATGGCAGCCATCCAATTTTCTGAATTCTGTGCTTCATTAAAAGACAAAGGCTCCTCAACAACATGTAAACTAGACATAGCCAAAGCATAACAATCTGATGCATAAGATGCATGGCGAGAGCCTGAACGAGTACGACTAGACAAAGGTGCATCCAATTTACTGTCACGCAAAGTGTGCACCAGCCATTTTGGCATACCTATAGCCTGATCATTTTCAGCCCTTTCCTCATCAAGTACATCATGTACATCTGCATCAGTAATAGGCTGATCTAAAACATTTTCAGAAACTCCCATAGGCTGTATATTTGCCTCATTGGAACTTACATTCGTATTTCCACCACTGAAAAGAGGCAACAAAGTGTCATAAATGTCCTGTGAGCTTACATTACTGTCTCTAGTACATGACAGCAAGGGCTGAACATAATCTTCCACAAACACTACATCCCGTGAAACCAGAATACGTTTTGTTTGTAGATGATACAACCTGTAACCTTTGCTTTCAGCACTATAACCAACAAAAATACATTTGACAGCCTTATTATCCAATTTTCTTCGCTGCACTTGTGGCACCAAAGCATATGCCAAGCAACCAAAAACGCGCATGTGCTCAATAGAAGGCTTTCTATCATGCCATGCTTCATATGGAGTAATAGACTGCAAAGATTTTGTAGGACACCTGTTAAGTACATAAGTGGCACACATGATGGCCTCAAGCCAAAAAGAATGCGGCAAAGCTTGACTCTTGACCATACATCGTGCCATTTTCGTCAGTGACATGTTTTTCCTCTCAGCAACACCATTTTGCTGAGGTGTATAAGGCACTGTACATTGGTGTTTTATCCCATGACTAGCCAGAAATGCATTAAATTCATGAGACATATACTCCCCCCCTCGATCGGAACGGAGGGTGCCCATAGTACATTTCGAGACATTTTCAGCCATAGCCAGAAATTGTTTGAAGCACATAAAAACTTCGGACTTCGCTTTAAGCGGAAATACCCATGCATGCCTGGAGTAATCATCAATGAAAGTCACGAAGTACAAGTAATTGCCCAAGGACGGAGTTTGCATGGGCCCACAAACATCACTATGCACAAGCTGCAACTTGCATGTGGCCCGAATTGAACCATCCTTTGGAAATTTAGAACGCTGCATCTTACCCAAAATACAGCCTTCACAAACATGTTTGACAGATGCCTCAAGAGGCCCCAAAGAAGCAACCATATCAGATTTCTGCAAACGTAGCAAACTGGCAAAATTCAGATGACCAAAACGTGCATGCCAAAGTTTTGCATTTGAAATAGCCCTTGAATCTGCAACAGCATTTGCAAAATTCTGTCCACACTTGTCATACAAAGTGACCTTATACAGCCCATGGCACAAAAGCCCAGATGCAACAATTTCATCACCAAAACTGAGATCATGAACTGTACATCTGTCATCCACAAATTTGACTACAAGTCCAAGTCTAGCAAGTGCGGATACAGACAAGAGATTCTTCTTGATCCCAGGTACATAAAGTGCATCAACAAGTGTGAAGAAACTGCCATTAGCAGTAGTGAGCACAATCTTTCCAACTCCCTAAACTGGATAAGAGGAGTTGTTGGCACAAGTGACTGAATTCCCATGAGGGACAGACTCAAGAGAGGTAAACAATTCATGATGTGAGGTAATGTGCTTTGTAGCACCACTGTCGAAATACCACACATGTGAATCTGCAGCAACTGATAAGCATACATCATGGACAGCAGGATTGTAAGTTCACTCTGTGCTAAAAGCCCATTCTGCATCAACATCAGCAGTACTGCCTATAGTGGAAACGGAGGCCGAAATGAGCCCAATTCAAAATTCTGAGCAGACCAAGCTCTTAGAGCTTACCCAAAATATTGGTCGACCTACGAACGCTCTCTAAAGCTCACTGAAATCGGAGAAAGTGAGCAGGTGTGTGTTGGAGCAGCTGGCGACTAAGCCCGGGAGGACGTGAACTGCTCTGATACCAATTGTTGGAATTAGGGTTGCAGAGAAACACACACAACTTGAAGAAGACGAAGGAAGCTCAAGGCACACAATAGAGAGTGTGTTACTTAGTGTGCAATGGAAAGATAGATAGCCCTAGAATGATGGGCGTATATACAATGCACGGGGGAAAAAACCTCCTAAAGCGGGAAAAAATACCCCGGTGGTCCTAGTGTGTTCACACACATCACTACCGCATGTATATGGTAACAATAGAGAATGACCATGATACAATATCTTTACTACCTAATAAGCCCCTCTAGAACAAGGGGATACATGTGAGAAAGCACTAGAAGCATTGAGAACCAATGTTCGGGAAAAATCATTTTTCCAAACATACAAAATGTCCCTTTCTTAAATTTTCCAAGAGGAAATTTTAGAAAATTAGGTTTTTTTTTGGGTTTTTACACTAATTTTCTCTATTTTGAGGCGTTTCTCCTTTTCCCCTTGCCTTCAACCAACATTTTTGGAATTGAAAATGGCACGATATTAAGTTGAGGCACATTTTTCCTGAACAGTGTTCAGACAATAAGAACCTTTGTTTCTAGATGATATTTCTTTTAAGAAATTTGGTGTACAAACTTTTTGAATCGAAATAGGTTGAAAATGATCCTTGAACCACGTTTTACACATCTCAAGAGCAGTACAAGAATTGCATAAAAGTGTGTGCATATTAAGTAAGACTAGGAATGAGAAGGAAAGGCTAAAAGAGATCCTCTGTCACTCATTCAAGATTTAAACAAGGTGATTCGTGAAGGTTCAATTTGGCATTCTAAAACAATAAAATGAACAAGGTGAGAAGTGTATATGTCCTACATGTCCTTATTATTTATTGGCTCTACTCTTAAAGTTTTCGTTAATTTAACCCGAAGATTCCTTCTCGTTAGCTTACCAAAAATGTAAATTGTCCTTTGTTGCATGTTCATGCACGAAGAGACTCCTCCCTTCTGCCTCACCAAGTTCTCCTAAGCAAAGCTCTCCACATGCTCCTACCCTAGCATGTCACGAGAGTGCAGCTTTTGCACCTGCGCACAAAGAAAGGAAAAGGAAAGAGAGAGAGAGAGAGAGAGAGAGAGAGAGAGAGATATTGCATGCCTGTGTAGGTGCTATGCAACTTGCCTACCCTGCACCCCTCATACTTGAGCCGACATGGGAAAGATCTCAAGCTCTCCCTCCCTCTCTCTCTCTCCCCCCCGCTACATGCTCTGTGCAAATTTTCCGCTCCATTCATTGGGCAGCACCGAGCACAGGGGAACACCCACCTCGCGAGATCGCAGACCTCCATTGCAATCCCACCACTCTCCATCAGGACAAGGTCCAACACACATTGTAGCTGTATTTCTTGCTGCTTTGAAACATCACATAGAGAATTAGCTCCCACAGGAGCTGCGCAAATCCCAACGCTGCCATTGTCCCCTGCTCAGAGCAATAAGAAACCTGTGTGCAAGAATTGCCTCGTTCAAACCCGCGAGACCATGACACCATGCCCCTCCGAACCCTGTGCACTCATGTGCTACAAAGAGACGGAGAAAACGATAATCTATATGGACCTGCATGAATGAGAGAGAGAGAGAGAGTGAGACAGAGTGGACACATGGACACAACGATATTTTCTTTTCCTCGAAGCTAATATGTGCCAAGCCTTCCCAAGTCAAGGAGCATGCCAATTGGAAACGCCAGGACAATGGCCACTTACATGCTACCAATGGGATCATGACAGAGTGACACTCCATGCATGAGACCATCGCATGCGTTGAAAGTAGGGATAAAACATCTCCCTCTCCCTCTCCTCCATGTGCACCAGCTCGTAAGGCTTGGCCTTTCATTTTTTGTTCAACTACCTTTTTCTTCTCAACTCAAGGGAGAATCTCACTTGATTCTCCCTAAGAAGACTCAAAAAAAACGTTTTGGACATACTGAAGCTAAAAGGAGGAGGTTTAAATGAGTACTTATAGCGGCATGTCATTTTTGTTTTGTTTAACTATAAAATTGTATTGTCCATATATTGTCCACTTAAACGACAAGATGAAAGGTGCACATTAATATTTTTAAATGAATAAATGAAAAAGAATTAAATCATTAGGTTGAGTTTAAGTGAAATCAGTGTTTGAGAAAGGATTGCATCAGTTTAGTTTTGAATTGGTTGAAAATTAAGACTAGCCGGTTGCAAACTATGGTAAAGGGAAAAAAAATTGATGAAATATGTAAGAAAATGGTTCAAAAATTTTGCAAATTTCAAAATTTCTGTTGTGTTTCTGGTTTGCTTTTTTTTGAGAGAAAAAATCAACCGTAAAAGAGAAAGTCAAGCCATGCGAGGTTCTGAAATGAAAGGTGAAATAACAAGTGAAAGAGTCACGATGGCTTTCAAAAACAATAAGAAAGTGACAAAATTGCTAGGGTGAATTAAACTGGTATCAGTGTTCGCGAAAGGATTGCCTCAGCTTAGTCTTGAGCTGATTGAAAATTGAAACTAGCTAGCTGCAAACATGGTAAACGGAAGAAAAACAAATGAAATATGTAAGAAAGTCGTCCAAAAATTTTGCAAATCTCAAAATTTTTGCTAGTATTTTCGGTTTCTTCTTGTGAGGAGAAAACTCGACCAGCAACCGCTTAATAAAAGAGATTTTCTCGAGCGTTAACACAGACTGAAATCAAGCTATAGAATGCAAGAAATGTAAAGCCATGTGAAGTTATGAAATGAAAGGTGAAATAAAAAAACTAATTAATATGTGTGCGTGTGTGCAGAATTTATTAAGATTATGCAAGGTGAAGCTTTAATTTAGCATTCTAAAACAATAGAATGCAACAAAAAAAAACAAGGAGGAAAACAGGTGATAAAATCACAAGGCCTGTAGTATAAATATTGGAACTACACACCATCTCATTTGTCATAGAAATCTATATACAAGCACACGAGAAATTTGTTAGGTTTGGTGTGTGTAGGAACATGGAGCAAGAGAGAGAGCTCAAGAGGAGGACGAGAAGGAGAAGAAGAAGAACAAGTAATCTCAAAATCCATTTGCCCATAGAGCTGAATTCTGAGAGGAAGAATGGCCATTCGTTGATCCCAAATCCCAAATTTTTTCCTTGCCATTAGTTACCTTTCCCCTCTAATGCGAGGTCAACACTGAGCGAGTATATGCTCACAATTATAGGCTCTCTCTACCATTTATGACATCTTTCTTTGATGCTTGAGAGTTGTCATCGTACACGATTCCTTTACTTCCTCTCTCCGTGTCTACTTAGATTACATCTCAAAGGTACTTCGATTGGAAGGACGAGAAACCTTTTCCACGAGGATTTCTTGCTAAACAACACTAGGCCTTTCCTGTACGACAAGAATAGCCTCTTTCAAAGCAGTGCATTTTTCCTTACTCCCAAGAGGCCTTAACCAATCCTAAATCAAACTTATACACTTGCAAAATTTTGGAAAAGGCTATGCAAGTTTTAAACTATTTGTCAACATACTTTTGAACAATAATTTTTTTTTGTGATGAGTTATTACTGAACATGATACAATACTTTCAAAGTTCTAAGCACGTTCTGGTCCTCATGGAACTTGTGCTCTGCTACATCGAACATAATACAAGTCGCATGATGCATTCTTGCCTTATCATAATCTATATTGCATAAACAAAAGCATTGCTCCCATCTCAAGCGCCACTGCTCGACTGTAACAACAATGCGAGTAGGCAATGAACCATTATACTTTAGAGACTTTAGGTCCTTCAGTTTCCATCTTGAGACCCTTAACTGGCATACCATTGGGTCCACTTCCTGATCATGCATACCTACATGTGTCTTTGTAAATTCTCCCTATGAGTCAATTATTTTCTCTTTACCTTCTAGTTTTGTTTCTACCGATTGCTGCATTTGATTTGTCAAAATTTGAAGACTCGACTTCTAATATACTTGGTCTCTTGTCCATAGCAATCTCCATTTCAACAGCAATGGGTACTTGGAGCAACAACTCCTCTATCGTTTCTTGGTTCTCGTCGGATTTCATTCTGTTTTGTTTTCTTCTCCCCCTTATGTCATCTTTGGCAAAGGCTTTGGCAACGGTGCAACATCTAGTTTTTTCTTGATCTTCTCACAGATCCAACGTGTTAACCAAGTATCTATGAATTGCTCTCTCTTCGCCGCTACATAGGGTAGGGGGAGAGAGTGGGCATGACACAACAATGAACCCTAGGTGAACACTGAACTCCGGCACAGTGCCACTAAATAAAGCCTCGCGTCACTTGTTAATAGTGGCCCTCACATTGAAACGGACGGCCCCTCATATTATAATTACTCAAGATCATGAGCTGATATATTCACTTTGCATTCTGATGAGTATCTCTATCTTTTTGGATCTCATTTTAAACAAGAATGTCTTCTAACGTCTCTCTCTAATGAGTGTCTTCTCTTTCAACCAATCAATCATAAAATTAAACATTTTAAAAAAATAATCTTCCCTTTTTCACTAAAAAAAAGAGAACACATCACTATGGCCTTAGCCCTTTGGGCAGGCCAAAAATGTGTGTGTGTGTGTGTAAAATTTAATAAAATTATGCAAGGTGAAGCTTCACTTTAGCATTCTAAAACAATAGAATGCAAGAAAAGTAAACACATGTAAGGATGTGAAATGAAAGGCAAGTCTCCATCATGCACTCAAAACGATGCAAGACTCCCTAACCCAACACAACACAACACTAAGAGTTTCTTTTAGAAAGCCAAAAAGAACTCCTATATATATATATATATATATATATATATATATAAAAGTGTGTGTATAGAACTTACTAGAATTACGCAAGGTGAAGCTTCACTTTAGCGTTCTAAAACAATAGAATGCAAGAAAAGTCAAGATATATATGGATGTGAAATGAAAGGTTGAAATAAAAAGATCCATTAAATTTTTTTAATCAAAATAATATTTAAGGTAGATCTCAATCATCGCTAAAACATTGAAAGTATGCCTAACTCAACTCTCCTCTAGGGTTTCTTTCAGAAAGCCAAAAAGAAGGCTCAACCCTAAATTTGGGAAATTGAATCACTTTGGACCATAAAACTAGCCAAAAAGGTGCATGCATTTGAAAAATTGTAGTTTTTTCTTAATTCAAGGAGGCTCAATAGCTCTAGGGTGCTAAACTAGCTCCATCAATATATTTCTAGGAGCAAGTGTGAGAGCGATGGTGTACTTGCAGTTTTTGCAAATGATGATACCTAGTCACTCGATGAAAATACATAGAGAGAGTAAAAGCATGCACAAATATGTACTGAGAAGACCACACATAGAAACTCAGTCTAGTAGTTCATGGGACTTGCATAGAAGGCTATATATATGCATGGAGAAGACCACACAAAAAATCGGTCCAGTAGTTCATGGGACTTGCATGGAAGGCTATATAAGCATAGGTTGGGTGGATATTAGTAGGCCATTTACCCCTATGTCCTTAACTTGGTATCAGACCTCACCCAAGGGGCCATTCACCCCACTCGTCCACAAGGGCTTGCAAGGAGACAATGTTTAGCAACCTGCATTAAATGCAAGAAATAAAAAATTCCAAGTTTCGCCATGCATGCAAACACAAATTGTTGTCAAGCTTGGAGGAGGACAAGGGTGCTTAAGAGATGATGCTCTGCATCCTGCAAAGGAACCATACAAGGGCTATACAAATCCATGCATGCAAAGCCATCCGATGGCTGGGAAGCCACACAAAGATAATGATCAACCAGATTGGGTAAATTCTCATAATTTAAGAGTCTTTGTTCTCCGATTTCACTAAGTTTCCCAAAGAATTACACAAGCCATGCGAGACAAGTGGTGGATTTTGACACGGTGAGCAAGGGAAGGAAGACTTTTATGCCATGAAATGCATCATGTAAGAGCTCTCCTTTGAGGAGTGAGGCAATGCAAGGGCGTGCCAAGATACAAAGCAACACAAAGAGTTGAGATTCGCTAAGGGGCAAGGGCTCCAATTTTGAGAATTCAAGGCAAAATTTCTAACGAGTCTTGCACTACAAGGCTGATCAGCTAGTGCTATTAAAGGTGCATGCCAGTACGGTGGATCCAACTCCATATAAGAAATTCCTTTTGCACTTCCACCACAATGCACAACATTCTATCAAGGACATTGTCGACCATATTACAAGCGATCTATTTAAGTTATGCAAAGCATGCACAAGGGTGCATAATCACACAAGTTTTTAGTACTGACACTCTACATGAGGGTGGTATGAATTTATACACAAGGGTTTTACAAGTTTATTTTTTGAGTGGCAATATTCATATTTAAGTTATATGAAGCATGCACAAGGGTGCATTACATAGGTTTTTGACAATTTGCATGAGGGTGCTATGAATCTATGCACAAGGGCGCATGTATTTTACAAGTTTAATATCTTTTGATTGGCATTTATTTTGCCCTATTATGCCTTGGACGTGTATATTTCTTCCAAGAATTTATTTTTCCTATGTGGAAAAAACGACTTGTCTATGGTTGAATCTGATCATTCTTAATATGCACGTAATAGCATGGTTATGAGCCATAACAAACCACTTAAGTGGAATGTATTTTGCCTATTCCTTACCATTTTACAATTAAGCATTCCATGACTATACTCTATGAGATACATGCAAAGACATACCAAATTTTTAGACATAAATGGAGATTCATCTTGAGCACAAGGGTCTCGGGCTATCACAATCATCCAAGCTTATGACAAAAGCTTCCAAGCACTTATGATGATAATGCCTATGGACAAAGGGTCCTACGATGTTTTTAGATGAAGAACCTTCTTTATTTATGCAAAGACACACATATCTACAAAGGTAGCAACCGAGGCAATAATTAATTTTTTTCAAAATCTTGAAAGGAAGATTGGATTACAAAGATCCCATGGCTACAAGGGTAGATATCTTTTTTAAGGCACTTGTTATCATTCACAAATGTGAATAATAAGGTCTACAAACTAATGGACTTTAGTACAATCATATTAATACAAACTTCCTTTTTTCAAAGGCATCAATGCTTGGCCAGGTGAGAGCGCTAGGATAGCAATCGACAAAGGAAGGTAGAGGGCCCTGTTGTTGGCAGCCCCTTTGCCAACTCAAAGAGGAAGGTAGAGGGCCATCCATTGTGGTTGTATGCATTTGAAGCCACATGGATGCAAGGCACTACAAGAGGTTGTGTGCTCTTGTGACGCTGTTAGCGACGGAAATACATTGGGTTTTTATAACTCTCGGCGTCGCTAAAACCGTCGCTACGAGCGTCGCTATATGCGTCGCTATATAGCGACGCTCATAGCGACGCTTATAGCGACGTTTACACAGAAAACTATAGCGACGCTCATAGCGACGCTACAGAGCCATAAATAGCGACGCTTATAGCGACGCCCGAGAGATTTTTTTTTTGGTGACAGGGCATTGAATGCCCTGCCACCCATCAACCATATTGTACTTGATTCACTTTTTAAAAAAAGTGCAAGGGTAGATAATAGACCCAAAATAGTCACCCACAAGACGCATTGTTTGCAAAATTGACAATTGTACACATCATAGGCAAAATGAATTGATTGGCAAATGTAATAATGACAATTGTACAACATCATAGGCATAAAGAATTGATTGGCAAAAGGAACTGCGGTGACAAATGTAATAATATACATGGTTCAAAAAGACGTATAAAATCCGTCTCATGATACATAAGCTATGAGAAACCCTAAACTAATGCTATCTAGCTACGGCTAAACTGACGTCGTCTAGTCAGACGTCTCATCGCGTCCAAGCGGCGTATCTGTCGGATTCTGCAAAAAAAGACAATAAAACAGCTTTCAGTAAGTATAAACATATAATGACATTTATAAAACAATACAAAAAATAAAAAAGAGTAAACCCTAATACTAACCATGCCGCCGCGAGAACTGAGAATGTCCATCAGGGCGTTTAAGCCCTTCCTGCCTGCGTACTCGCGCTCGTACGGTGTGGGATCACGTCCTGTCATCGACCACTGTCAAAACATACAAAGATTTCATTATGTTAGAATTAAAAAACTCATAAACCCTAAACTATCGAACATAAAGAGCAATGTGAAAACACTTACAAAATCGGCCTCAAATGATGCCTATCCACCGCTCCCCAAGTGGTGCAAGCTCCCTGCCTCTACTCACGCTCTGGCTGCATCCTTTTGTTGCTTCCACTTGTCGAGATTCTCGCGCGCTGCTTTCTTCGCATTCTTCCAATCTTCTTTGGCCAGCCAATCTGGCCTGTTCCACCCATTCTTGATTCCTTTTTGCACTTCGGAACGCTTGTGTTTGCAGTATTCGCGCATTCGAATCTTCATCAGGTCTTCATTGAAGCGCTGATCCCGTGTTAGAACGGGAAACTCATCATGAAGTATGCTGATGACTCTGTTTTTTAAATCACTTGGTACTTCACTCCATTTGTTTAGTATGTAGTGTCTAAACAGCTGAGAGCAAAGACCACGCATGCGCGAGATCACCTTCTTGCCGTCATCATCCATGATGATGCCGCCGCTGATGTTGACGGAGTAAGGCAAGCCCTCTGGCCGGTGACGCGTAAACCTGGGTGTCCCGGCAGGGGTCTCTAGCGGCGTGTCGATGGGGGTACGGACGTCAGGTGTCTCCACCGGCGTCTGGGCCCCGAAGCGAGGAGTGTCGAGTGGGGTGGCTCCTGGCGGAGTAGGTAGAGGTGTGTAGCTTCTAGGAACAGTCAGCCGTGCAAAACTTGGCGTAGATGGCGATGCGGTGGCTGGTGTGGGGGCGGGCAAAGAAGGGGAGGGTAAAGAGCCTCGTCGAACATGAGGCGGTGTGGAGGCATCGATGGCGGAATCCCCACAACAACCGCCACCGCCACCACTAGAGCGCCGGTGTCTAGACGAGTGTGAAGCTCGTCTCGTCGACGCCGAAGCTTCGGAGCGCGCCGAATGCTCCGAAAGAGAGGGAGATGCGGATGGAGTAGGAACGCGCGATGATGCGCCAGAGCGATGACGCTCCACGTACCACTGTCTCTGCTGTGGTGACAAAGAAGAAAGAAACTCCTCATCATCCATACCTGCATTAAACACACGAATATTTAAACTTAATATTGAATGAATAGAGTAGACAATGACGCAAAGACCATTAAATACAATGACGTAATGACGCATATAAATACAATGACGCAATGAATTGAGTGATAGAAGAGGCAAGTCGAAAACTCAGAATTTTCAATCAAAAGATGTGAGCGCGAGTAGAAAAGAGCGTTATACACCATGGAAGGTACTTAGAGAGCCAGAGATTTTACAACACGGAGCAAAATTGTTCAAATACAATATTTGTGGCTTTAAGAGATCTCTCTCTCATCCTCGCATAACTCAGCATAACTTCCTATATCTATATAGAGCTCTCCGTTTAAACACATATCCTCTGTTTCATTTTGTACCTCCTCTGCATGCACCCCATATAGAGTAGTAGCATCTTGATGCTCGTCTGGCACCACCGCAGCGGCTTCTGATTGAGCATCTTCTCTGATCTCCTCCATTGATGTCGTTGTGATTGGCACATGGTAGCCTTCATACGTCCTTGCACTACGAGGAGCTACCTCTATGACGTACCACCAGTTTGATGTAGACTTTGTAGGATGAAATATTACCTGCCAGAGCCACATAACTTACATGAGAGCTTTCAAGCACATAACTTGTAAAAGGGGGATGTTAACTATTTACATACTTACTTGTTCACAATTCTCGGGTAGTACGAAAGTGTCTCTTAGGTCAGTCCATTTCTTAGTAGAATCCACCTCAAGAAAACCAGACTCTCCTCTACGCACAGTAGCGTTGCGACCCTCCATGATTATCTTGAACCATTGCACGTCGAACAAGTCGACAAAAAATCCTCTGTAATCGATCCTCAAAATCTCTTGCAGCGTGCCGAAGTAAGTGAGTTCCGTCACCACAGGATCTGCATCAGAGGAACGTCGTCGACTAGACTGTTCAAATTTTGCCATGATTCCACAATCTTGAGTAAAACGCTTTTTGTCGATTCGTTCCACCCTAAAATGTCGACCTTTACACCATGCTGCTGTGTATGACTTATACTACAACGAACAAAGATTATGAGTGGCCGTTCAAACGTTTATAAATAAAGTCACTTGCTAGTCGTACATTGCAAACTTACCTTGGTCGCGCAACCCCGAGAGTACTCCCACTCTTCTTCAGTCACTTCGTCACCGCATTGTTGTGCGCTTTTCAATTGGGTGTGCAACCATCTTAAGCTCATGAAGGTTGGTAGGCTCTCCAGAACCGCTGGATAGTGCATCGGTGGTCGTCTTCCCCGTCTCCACTCGATTCGTGCCCTTTGTCGCTCTTGCTTTGCATCCTCATATTGTGAAATCCACTTTTGCATCACTAGATTGTGAAGCATGCAAAATCGGTTGATTTTAGCCTCTAGATCTTCCGTCATCTTCTTCTCAACACCGAGATTGCACATGACAATCCCAGATATGCGCTCATCATCTATGGTTCGCCATAGCGTGTCTCGGGATTTATCAAATCCGTCTAGCCACTCTCCAATGTACACTAGGGACTCTGATACCAACCAACCTTCTGCCATGCTACCCTCCGGACGTGCCTTTTGACGCACATATCCCTTAAGCGTTTTCATGAAACGCTCTAAGAAGAACATCCATCTGGAATGAACTGTGCCAGCTATTTCCACCTCATCAACTATGTGAACAAGAAGATGCACCTGAATGGTTAGCATTGTAGTAGGAAAATGTTTCTCAAACATGCACACAAGCTCCGCAGCATTTAGTTTGGCGAATGGTATGGAGTCTACGTTGATCTCCTTTTGTGAGATCCATTGCACCAGCTTTGCAAGTTTGTAGATTGTGTTACGGATGTCGAGAGACAAACATCCCTCAATGGCAACCTGTAAAATAAACTGTAAAGTATGTGCAGCAATGATATTAAAGTCCACATTTTATGCAATGATATTAAAGTCCACTATGAACGTACCTGACACATTTTATGCCAATCGTGTGACTTCAAACCGGTAAGCTTTCCTTCTTTAGTAAAACACGTTTGGAGCGAGTGCATTACGCCAGTGGGGGTCCGCAAAGATCGAATGGTCTCTTTTACTTTGCGTTCTTGGGCTCCTGTGAAAATCCATGGTGCTTTAGGGAGTTTTATCGATCCATCAGACGCTGTTTGCGGCCAATATTGCTCCATACGATCCACATTTCTAAGGTCAACTCTGGCTCCCAAAGTATCTTTCTTGCCGGTCAGATGGTCCCATAGTAGATTACCCACATTCTTGAATATGTGCATTGGATCGAGCAAGTGATTGATCATGAGTCGGGGCCAGTATGGTAACTCGTACCATAGAGATAGTCTCTTCATCCCTGGAGGCAATCCGTCATTGCACATCTCCTTCTGCTCTAACCATGCTTGTGCAGACATCCTTGGTGGCTCTCTTCCCAAAAAGCCGTCGCGTAACACATGATTCTCTGGAAGATACGCTTGATGACCTTCGTAGATTTGCTTCTTCAGTGAGGGTGCCCTACGTGCATTCAGTCTAGGTCCACATGTGACACATGCTCTGTATCCGCTTGTTTGAAGCCCTGCATGTATACACATGATAATAGATCAACTATGGGAAAAAACAAGATTTACAGTGTCTGAGTGAGGAGTGTCAATAGATCACCTGAGCATTCTGTTAGCCCGGGATAGTCATGCATGGTCCACATTAGAATGCCTCTGATCAAAGCATTCCGTCGTCCTGTGTGTCGGCTCATATCCACCACCTCTATGCCAATCCACAATTGTTGTAGCTCTTCCAATAGTGGACGAAGATACACATCCATATTCCCCACTTTATATCGCCCTGGCACAATCAAGCTTAGCCATAGGTGCCCCTTCTTCGTAGTCGACCACGGGGGAATGTTGTAGTTGACGATCACAACGGGCCATACACTGTAAGATGTTGATCTTTGACCAAATGGATTTACGCCATCCATAGCCAGGCCTAAGCGCAAATTTCGAGCTTCCCTGGCAAAATCCGACCATGTTCCATCTATATGTTTCCACGCTACGCAATCTGCAGGAATTCGTAGCACACCATCCGAAGATTTATTCTCCTCATGCCATGATGCTAGGGTGGCCATGGACTTACATTCGAAGAAATGCTTGATGCGAGGAAGCAGAGGGAAATGTCGCAAAACCTTTTGTGGAATTTTTGTCCCGTGGAGATCTACTCAATATCTTTCGGAATCACATTTCGGACACTTCTCCATGTCTATGTATTCCCCTCTGAAAAGAATGCAGTCATTAGGACAAGCGTGGATAGAATTGTAATCCATCCCCAAGTTTCGCAAAATCTTTGTTGCTTCATCTCGGGAATCTGGCATCACATTGTCAGCTGGTAGTATGTGCTCTTTCAGCAATCTACACAACATAAAAATATGATACAGTCGTGTAAAAATCTATCAGATCATTATACATTTAGAGTTTTATTAAAGTAAACTAATTGTAATAGATCACCTGAAAAGCGCTGTGACGCTAGTGTCACTCCATCCAAACTTTGCCTGCATGTTGAGAAGAACCAGGAGTGCTTTCAATCTAGACATACGTGCTCCATTATACAATGGCGTATCGGCTTCACTTTTCATATCATCATAGATAAGCCTTTCTGAATCCATGATCGTCTCGATCATTTCATCAATCTCGGGCTCAAACATTGCCTCGTTGGGAATGTGCTCTGCATGATCATCCCCCGAGCTGTCAGAGGCTACATCTTGTGGCCTCACATATGCTGCTTGACCAAAGCGCCTGCGAACACGTCTATTGGGTTGCAAGATTGCTGCTTGTTGGTCAACGTCAGAGTCCGACGAGTTATAATTGGCAACAACTCGATCTATAATAAATGGACCGAACTCGCCAAATTCGCGAACGTGCTACAAAGAAACACGTCTTGTCCGTCACACAGCATGCTTGCATTGATTACAAGGACATAAGACCCTCGTTGAGAGATAGGTGTTTCGGTTGGACGGTCCCACATCCTCGTCGCTACTCATAATGAGGATAAAAAACTTATAACCTGGACAACAAATTTAATATTCTATTGGCATTCTTCGTGTTATCTCTCTCTCTCTCTCTGTCTCTCTCTCTGTCTCTCTCTTTACCTCACATTCTCTAGTCATGTCCAATCCCCGCACACCTCGGTCTAGAGGTGCACGGAGATCAGAACCACCAGGTTATAATCTCGTTTTTATTGGTCAATACCTATATTTGTGGGTACAAGAAATCTACAGACCCACGTCTACATGATACTGCATGTAGTGGACAAAACCCCTTTGCCTCTTCTCTAGCTGTAGCACTTCACAGCATCTTAACATCTTTTCACAGTAGATCTTTTCACTGTTCGTCTAACTCTAAACCCTAAACCGTAAGTAATTCTTGCGTGGACTCGATCTAACGTAAATAAGCGTAAATCTAAATAAACGTAAATCTAACTAAAAGTAAACCTAAATCTAATTTAACGTAAGTCTACATCTAACCTAATCTTTAACGTCTTTTGGGATAGTTTTCTACGACGTTAAAACTCTCTTCTTCTTGTGTGTGTGTGTGTGTGTGTGTGTGTGTGTGTGTAAACCTAAATAAACCTAAGTCTAATCTAATATAACATAAATCTAAATCTAACGTAAATTATGTTATATTAAAAACAAAGAACTAAACTAACAGGGATTATAAGAACCTTAAAACTGATTTAACACATAATTTTTCACATAACTCGGCAAGAGTTGGCATTCTCATCACTAAAGATGTGAGAGTTAACTTCCGGCGGTGACGCTGCCTCATCTCCATCCACATCTGACGACAGCAATTGGCCCTTTAGACCGTTCTTGCTCTTGTTACTAACTTTGAAGTTGCTGTTGAATGACTAGAGGTTGTTTAGATGGTCATTGTGTCGGGGATGTAGTGACTCTTGCCGCCCTGAAGATCCACCTTCTTCCCTATCTTCTGAAGACATTTCACCAGTACTTTTGGATCGACGGAGCCCACCATGAGTGAAGGCAGCAATACCCTATATTCCATTGAGGGCTTTCTTCACCCGCTTCATGCAGGCATCGCAGTCTATGGAGACCTAAATCTAATCTAATATAACGTAAATCTAAATCTAGCGTAAATAAACGTAAATCTAGTTAAAAATAAACCTAAATGTAATTTAATGTAAGTCTACATATAACCTAATCTTTAACAACTTTTAAGATAGTTTCCTACGACGTTATAACTCTCTTCTTCTTGTGTGTGTGCGCGTGTGTGGATGTGTGTGCCAATAAAAAGAGATAAATGGTATAACCTTTCTATCACCCATGCCAAGTATGATAGATTGATTATGCCATTTCCCTCTTGAATAATAGGCCTTAAGTTCAACTCCTCGTCGGCTAGATCTTTAGGTCTTCTAATTTTAATTAGTTTCCTACGACGTTAAATTAGTTTCTCTCTCTTTCTCTCTCAATGTGTGTGCGTTTTTTTGGATCGTATGCATGTTTTCTCTCTCTTTTCCTCTCTCAATGTGTGCGTTTTTTGTTTATGCATGTTCTCTCTCTCTTTTCCTCTCTCAATGCGTGCGTTTTTTGTTTATGCATGCTCTCTCTCTCTTTTTCTCTCTCAATGTGTGTGTGCATTCTTTGTTTATGTATATGTGTGTGCGTTTTTGTTTTTGTTTGTACTCTCTCTCTCTCTCTCTCTCTCTCTCAAAAACACTATGTGTGTGTGTGTGTGTGTGTATGTGTGTGTGTGAGAGAGAGAGAGAGGGAGAGAGAAAGAGGGGAAGGGAACATGAGAATGAGGAGAGGGAAGGAGCATACCTGGCTCTCCTTCCTCTCCTCGTGTGTGTGTGTGTGTGTGTGTGTGTGTGTGTGTGTGTGTGAAGAAGAAAAAAAGAGAGAGAGAGAGAGAGAGAGAGAGAGAAAGAGTGAGGGAGAGTGTTATCTGCTCTTTGCTTGAGGGCGTCGAAAAACTCAGATCTGAAATCTGAGTTTTTGGACGCGTTCGATTATTTTTTTAGCCCAGCCGGCGTCGCTATGAGTGTCGCAAATTTCTTTGTAAATTTGCGACGTTCATAGCGACGCCGAGAATTTTTTTCTTGAGCGTCGCTGTGTGAGCGTCGCTAATATGAATAGCCTCTTGTAGTGAGGGTTGTCTTTTTTATATACTATATAGATGAAACATCTTTTACCTAACAAAAAGTTCATTTCAATTTGTGCAATTTCTTTTTCATATGTTTATTGCTGGTTGTTGTTTTAAATTACCCTTTAAGTTATGAGGTTAAAAGCGTTGTGATACCTTGAGTACTTTTATGGTTGCCGATGAGTTACTAATCATCATACTCCTAAAAGTTATTTATCTAATGGAGTATCAAATACCTATTGCATACTATCTAGTTAGCCTTACTTGACTTATGGTAGATGATGAGTTGTTAATCATCATACTCCTAAAAGTTATTTATCTAATGGAGTATCAACAAATACCTATTGCCTACTATCTAGTTAGCCTTACTTGACTTATGGTAGATGATGAGTTGCTAATCATCATACTCCTAAAAGTTATTTATCTAATGGAGTATCAACAAATACCTATCGCCTACTATCTAGTTAGCCTTACTTGACTTATAGATAGTGTCAAATTTCAATGTGGGCCTCCGTGGAAATTCCATGTTTGTTCATTAAGGTATCATGTTGAAGATTGTGCTCTTTGTTTTTAGAATTTGACTTTCCATAAATTGCAATGAAAGTTTTAATTTGATGATCATATCTAGCCAATGAAAGTGTTTGAATATCGTTTATTCTCAAAACACCACCTAGTTGAAACACAATTATGGTTGCAAAAGGAATAGAGGCTCTCGTGTAACTCCTTAGAATAAAGGAATGTAATCAAATCTAAACCCACCCATGGCCATGCATTTGGTTCCTTGCTTGTATGTCATCACTAGCCTTTTACACCTTGCTACTTTTTCATCGTTTGCTGAATGATAGCACATGCCCCCCATGAATGCTCAGACCCCGCTCAAACAAAGAGAGCATTCCCTATATGTTTTGAACCCATTGTATAAATGAATGTGAGAGAGAGAGAGAGAGAGAGAGAGAGAGAGAGAGAGAGAGAGAGAGAGAGCATGTGATAGAAAAAGGGAAAAAACTTATTGCTACCTTGTAAGAGAGACCTACTTTTTGTCAAGAGAATGTTTCCACATCAATTAACAAATGTCATTCATCATTCTGATCGAGGAATAAGATAAGGGTATTACACGTGAATTTATGAGGTGCACACCAAAAAGGAAAAGGATAATTACTTTGCCTTGGACTAATTATTGTCATTGAATCATATTGAGAGCTAAGTGACATACATGGATGTTCAAAGGTGAAAGTGATCCTAATGTAACCTTGGGTATTTACTCACGAGACCCTCAACTGTGTCATGATTTGAGGTACAACTCAAATGCCATGCAAAAATATTTGTCACACAAATAAGTGGCCACATATGTACTTACTTTACTTGGCCATTCCCTCATAATACCTGCTCCCCAATGGCTCCCAGTATATGTCGGTTGCCAAGGGGTTGCAGACATTACTAAGTGTCCATTCCCTACCCCAACTTATTCACTCTTATTAGGATTATTAGGAGTTGGATCAACTTCTACTATGACATGGTCAATGCTATGGAGAAAGACTTGATCTATTGATCATCTTTTGGAGATTTGGGACGCGTTGCTGAATATAGTCCAACTCCAACTCCAATGGCAGCTACTGTTGTCACTCCGACTAAGCCGGCTATCCCTACGTTATGTGGGATAACTGTAATGGCATTATTGAGTTTTTGTTCTGCAACTTCAAGCACTTTCCCCAAGCGATTCCGAACATTTTTATTAAAATCCTCAACACCATCTTGAAGGTTCTTCAAAAGGTCACGCACAACAGCCGCAGCATACTGCCAACAATTGGCTGTAATCGTGTCGTAGTTTGGAGGCTGTTGCTTCATTACCTGCAACACCTGCATTTAGGGCAAAGACTCAGACTTCAAAGGGAAAGCTGAGAGCTGGCCGGAGGCACACACCTTCACTACCTACGGCAAGAAAGAATGTGAAGCTGACCTCTTGGAGGCGGATTGGCCTGCTGAAGCACTTGAACTTGACGTCCTGGTCGGGCTGGAAGCGAAAGTTGCGCATCCAGCGGATGAAGATGCCGCTGGCCTGCTCTTCCTTGTCGGTGGTGTCTTCGGCCATGGCCTTCTCGGCCACAATGTGGAGCAGCGTGCCCTGCTGCCCATCCTTCAGCTCCACGACAACTGCATCATGGTTCAGCAGCCCCCTCCGCCCATCTTCACCGGCGCCCAGAGCGGTGGAGCGAATATACACGTTCTCAACCGTCAGACTCTCGCACTCGTCCAGCCTCTGGTACCTCCGCTCACCCATCTCCGACCTCAGGTAATCAAATACATCCGTGTCGGGTAAGCCCGCGGTTTTGATTAAAAACGGGCTCACGACACGCACCGCGTCAATGCTAGACGTTCCAACTCTCTGGACGAAGCTGGAGCTCTGCATGTTCTCTCTCTCTCTCTCTCTCTCTCTCTCTCTCTCTCTTTCTAGAGTCTACACGATCCCTCCAATGGACAGGCTGTGATAAGCTTCCTATATTGTAGCTGCCGCTGGCCCTGACTAAAAATTGACCAGCGAAGTTGCAGTGTGGAGCTTTCAAGCCAGCGATGACGAGGTCAGCCGCGAGAGAGAGAGAGAGAGAGAGAGAGAGAGAGAGTCGGGACCCAGCTACTGCCAATGCCAATATATCTGTTTCAGCGAACGCGGGGAGTCGTCCGCCCGTCTCTAGTGTATTGAAAAAATATTTTGGCAACTTGCAGGAATGAGGCTTGTACTCGAACCTCAACTCTCCAAGACGCGTACACGAGCAATCCTGCAGTCCCTAGTCCCGACGACCCAAAGCCTACTGACCCACGGACCACCACTCACGATCTCCCACGTTTTAGAGCCTGCCACAGTGGTTCGGAAAACCGACCTGGCAAGTTCATCTTGAAGAAAACCAGCTATATTTTACACATTTCAGTGTAAAAACTGGCAAATCCTTCATACTTTGAATCCCCCCCCCCCCAATGCAAGCCCTAGCCCTACTGGCTCGTTCGTTGATTTATTCATTTACTTTGGAAGATTCCTTCCACCTGAGGCCTCCCACTTGAACCATTCGTTAAATCTTTGTATTCTTACCCTTCAAAAAGAGGATCTTACCCTTCAAAAAGAGGATGCAGGATTCGAACTCAACCTCAGAGAGGTCATAGCTCACATGGAGCCCTGCTACCTAGTCGAGCAGTGTTGCGCTGTTGTATGCTGTTGCCCAATTGTTTTGCTTTAAAAAAAATCCCTGTCTAACCCTTGTCGCACTACTGTTCTGCCACCGCCCCCGCCTCAATAGTGCTGTGTCAATGCGCCTGCCTTCACCTCACTTCCATCGTCACTCGGTGCCTCCTGCGTCGATCGCCACCTACCTACAGCGGGCCCATGACACCCCTTCCCTTTTGTGCCACAGGGGATCTTCCCCGATTCTCACTAATAACATATTAAAAAAGATTGGGTCTCCCCTGTTGGGCCAGCGATAGCCCTCGTCTCATTCTTCGGCTTTTGCCTTACTCGCGGTGGCTACTCTTAAAAAACTAGTCTTGCTTGCAATTGGTTTGCATTGCCAAAGATATTTGTTGATATGGATTCTTACTCTTATAATGGAGAGAGGGCCTCTAGGAGATAGAAGGAAAGTGCCACGTGGTGGCTTCAGAGTTGAAACTTGAGACCACAAAATTTACCGCAATCTACATCTACATAAAATAATAAAAACGGTTTCTATCTACCAAACGTCGTTCCGTAAAACCTCTGATCACAGGATGTGCATGTAGAGAAGTGTCTCATGAATTGTTTCTTTGCAGTGCGCACCTTCTCCATTGCCAAGTAACTCTTCTTGAATTCTCTTGCTTTCATTGAGTTTTTGAAAAATGAGGTATCTGAACGGCTTGCCTTCCATGTCTCGCCTATGAGAGAGAGAGAGAGAGAGAGAGAGAGAGAGAGAGAGAGAGAGAGAGAGATGCCTACAGGTTGCATCTCTCGCTTGAAGCTTCTCATGCTTTCAAGCGAGAGATGCAACCTTTAGCAACCTTTAAAGCGAGAGATGCAACCTGCAGGTGTCTCTCTCTCTCTCTCTCTCTCTCCCCCCCCCCCCCCTAATAGGTCGAGGCTATGAAAAGTTTTGGGGATGGCTGTTTGATATGTGATCTCTCTCTCTCTCTCTCTCTCTCTCTCTCTCTCTCTCAACCGCCTATTGCCCAGTGCTAACCTTCCTCTGTCGGATGTACAACCTTGGAGCCCTTCATCTCTGCGGGCTCAAAATTCTTTCACCACCTCTAGCACCTGCAACCCTTGGGGAGGTCACGTAAGAAAAATGTAACCTATCACGTGAGTTCAATAAAAGGGTATATAAAGTTCTTGAAACTTATAGAAATATATATATAGAAGGATACCATTTTTTCAAAGTAAAAAAAACCTTACAGATTTCAAAAGAAAAGGGTACATTATATTCCAAAAAAAATGATAAGAGGTTTTACAAACATGTTTTGAACGCACGTGATATGGTAGTTTTACACATGGTGAACCCCTCGAGCTACAACCCTACACAAATGTGTTCTGTTCATATTGTGTGCAAGCCCTTAATTACATCACCTGCCACCAATAGGCTGTGCCGGACAACTAATCAACCGTCTTTGGTTAGCGACCAATCTTGTGTTGGAACGAGGGGCTATGGGGGATGCAGCCTGAGGGAAGCCATGGCGTGGAGGAAGCACAACACACACACACACAGAGAGAGAGAGAGAGAGAGAGAGAGAGAGAGAGAGAGAGAGAGAGAGAGAGAGAGAAGTCGATACAGTAAAAATAACGCTTCTTCTTATTTTTTGATTGATGTGTAGCCTTTTACATATATAGGCATACTTGCCATGCAAAAGAGACTCAACTCTAACTGAGGTTATCCTGCATGCTATAGGGGCCTGTTCCCACTAGTTGACATCAGACATAATTTGGGCTTGAATACCCAACAATCCTCCCCTCAAGCCTGAACTGAACAAGCAACTCATGATACCTCGAGTTTTTGGTGTACTCGTCAACCGTGAGTTTTAGGTTTTCTCACAACCAAGGATTTTTGGTTTATCCATAACCTGGTGCTAGGTCAGTAACCCCCCCTTGAACAGATAGGGTGTAGGTCAAAACATTAGCTACCAAAAGTGGAGTTTTTGGTTCACTGCCAAACCTTGGGTTTAAGGTGTACCCAGTAACCTCATGAGCGTGCAAAAATGGGCTGAGAACTGATAAAATGGGAGGTCTTACCACTTATCTTTGTGGCAGTGTCTATAACCCGTACAAAATTTGGCATACAGTGAAATAGCATGACAATAACCGGCTACAAGGCTTTTGACAGGAAATATATGATTGTTTTTTACAATAGACTGTAGAAAAGCTGACATAAAATAGGACAAAACAAATAATGATGATGATAATCGGTTTCGAAAAACCAAACATGTCGATGTAAATTCATCTCGAAGGAAATCTGTCTTGGTTGTTGTGAGCATCGATGTCTGGTAATTCTTGAACAATGAAAGGTTGCATACATACCAATATGTGTAGGCATAATACCAAAAGCTTGTTCGTCTTTCCTGTATAGCTCAGCAGATAGTGCTCTTGTAACTGCAGCGGATGTGCCGGATTCGTCGGCTGCGAGAGGCTTGACCACATTCCAAAGATTTTTCCGCATCAGATAGCCCTTTACTTTAATTTGCCAGGTGTGGAAACCGGATCCGTTGAATTTATCCACCTTCGAAGCCATATTTGACGCTTTATAGCTTTTGATTTGACGTCGTTTGAATTGTGCTCCGAGTCAGGGGTTTGTTCGATATTGAATTGCGGAGCCGAACAAAAATCCCTTTGTGTGTTGAAAGCACTACCACAACCTTGATAGATTTTTACATGGGAAATCAACCCTTATGAAGAGGGTGGCCACTTTTGAGGAGGACAAAAGACTGAAATTTGAGCCTTAGTATGGACTCAATATCAAGTTTTAATGAAGAACTCACGAAAAACAGCGAGCTGTGTACTGCGCAAACATGAAGATGATCATGGCGAGCAGGATATGCACCTCTTGGGGTTCTTGAAGAGACGAAAAATGCCCAACATGGCAGGGCGATCCTATTGATGCCGGGCTTGTCCCGTTTTGTGCAGGTCGATGGTGATGCCTTCCTGCTGTTAAGCGGCAGTACCCGCGCGTGACTTGTCGAGCGCCGAGGGCAAGGCTCTGATACCAATTGTTGGAACGAGGGGCTATGGGGGATGCAGCCTGAGGGAAGCCATGGCGTGGAGGAAGCATAGCAGAAGGCGAGAGAGAGAGAGAGAGAGAGAGAGAGAGAGAGAGAGAGAGAGAGAGAGAGAGAGAGAGAGAGAGAGAGAGAGAGAGAGAGAGAGAGAGAGAGAGAGAGAGAGAGAGTAGTCGATACAGTAAAAATAACGCTTCTTCTTATTTTTTGATTGATGTGTAGCCTTTTACATATATAGGCATACTTGCCATGCAAAAGAGACTCAACTCTAACTGAGGTTATCCTGCATGCTATAGGGGCCTGTTCCCACTAGTTGACATCAGACATAATTTGGGCTTGAATACCCAACATCTTGTAGGAGAGAATGCGGCTTCATTAGTGCACTTTGTCTTGGGGTTTGCGAGATAGACAACATTGCAGGCTTTAAAGGAAATCTAAGTATGCCTTCGCTCAAAAGATTTCATTATATTGAAGAGCCCCTGTTCCTTACTCTCAGCGAAACAAGTGCCTGCATTCCACATGAGTAGTTCTCAGGTTTTTTAAAAACGAGATTTGAGCTCTTATGAAGGATTGATGTCGATCCGTTACTTTGAATACTAGTCACTAATGCAGCAAGTGCGAGCATACAAAATGGCCACTGCCATCATCCCATGGCGAATAGAGGAACGTGTGACTTTGCATGTTCTATTACGATCTGTGAATTATGAAACATCAACTTCGGAACGTCGAAAGCTGGCCTCCTTTTAGTTCATGCACTGTAACATATAAAACACTCTCTCTCACTTAGTTCTTATTAAAAGAAGCACTTTTCAACTCCCCTTGCCAAAAAAGAAGATTTTGTATATTCTCTCACTGTCTTCTCTATCTAAAACATGAGCCAACTCTTTCTCTTTCCCCCCCTTTTCTCTCTTGTCACTTCCACCTCCCAATCATTAAGAGGACATTCTATGTTGTTGAGGCGGTCCGGGGCGGGCAACAAGAGAGGCGACCTCTAAACACCCCTCAAGGCTCCTGTGCCGCTCAATTGGGACTGGGGCAACCACAAGCACAACACAAAAACAAACCCACAACCAAACCCAAACAAAATAGGGGCACCACCTAGTTATGGTATGCGAACTAGGACGCAAAAGAGATTTTGTCACAACCAAGAAGATGCGCCACAAAACACACACAAGCAATCTCACACCAAGACACACACAAAATGGACCAGAGAGAGCTAGAGCAAAGGGAAGAGAGAGAGGAATGGATCTTGCATAATACCTTATTTGTGACTTGCAAATGGAGATGGTTCATTATGATGCTATCGTAGAGCTTGTACAAAACTAACTCAATGCTTAGTGAATGTTGAACATTGCTAACACACACACACTGTCTTAGGGTGTGGGAGACCTCTCACCACAATAGCCTCCTACAATGGACACAAAATTGGCAATAAAAACACACTAAAACACTTTCTAAAACAAGATCAAACGATAGAAACTCAAAATACACAAGTCACCTTGAATTCACTAAACCGTATCGCACAAGGGGAAGGACGAAGATTTGAACGTCAAATCATGCGTTTGATGCACCAAACCTCAATTTATTGATGATGGAGGAACATATACAATAGTGGTTATGAGATTTTGATCTCACGCTCTCTCACTTGCAATGTGTAGCTTGAAAGCTTCTCTCACACTAAGAGTGAAGCTCACAAAGTGGTTGCTACACCTAAGTCTCTCCTCATGCATAGAGTGTTGGGGTGTTGTGTGAGATATTGTAGGTTGTTTTACAAGAAGGAGAGGGGCCTATTTATAGGTTGGAGACCCCTTATTAAGATTATTGGAAATCCTAATTTAATTACAAGCTAACAAATCACGATTATGATTTTTTGAATATCAAAACATTGCGGGCCTTCTTTGTCTGCTTGATTCATGGATGTGGGCTCAAAAGAGAGCATTATTGATGGTAGATAAGGTGAAAGTAAAGTTTTAAGTAGAGAGAGAGAGAGAGAGAGAGAGAGAGAGAGAGAGAGAGAGAGAGAGAGAGAGAGAGAATTAATATGCACATGTCTTGAGGTGAGGTGTCTTTTATGGTTAGGTCAATGGTGATTTTGTGTTAGTATGTTAATGGTTAGTGTTAGTAATCACTAGAAAGTTAATGTTATATTTACAATGGGTAGTGAGGTGGATGGTTGAATAAAATGAGAAAATTTTTGTGATGGTGAAGCTTAAAGAAGTTCTTGACTTACTTGTGTGGGTTCTCAAAATGACTATCGATCTTCTTCTTCGTCTTCTCTTCTTTATGCCACCGCCGCCAAGGTTGATTATCGCGATGAAAATGGCAATTCGGTTGATGAGATCTATTAATTTGCAGAGATTAAGCATGGTTTACATGCTGAATTTTATGTATATAGAGAAGGGATAAGATGGAATTGTACTTTGGAAGTAATAGAGAGAGGCATAGAGATGGTGTATGTACATGGAGAGCTCATATGAGAGCTATGGAAGTAAGAGGGGAGGTTAATGGTGAAGAAGGTGAGAGAAACCATGAAAGGTACAGGTTTGAGTGAGAAATTGAGAGGAATGAGTGTGTGTGTGTGTGTTTAGAAGTATGGAAAGAGGTGAGAGAAGACTATGGGCTAAGAGGTGATTATTCAGCTCTTGGTCCACATTTTCTCTATTGACAACCGCTTCAAATTCGGAGTGGAGATGGATATAAAAAATCCCACCAAAACACCTATTTTTCTTCCCAAAAAAGTCTTCAGTGGCGCCCCTTTTGTTGAATTTTCATATGGCTCCAAAGGTGAGCCCCTCTTTGCATGAGAGCATGAGGGTGGATGCATGAATAGGTGGACCAAAAACCTTGTCCCGGACAGAGGTTTTATAACCGGTACATAAAACCATCTCTATTAGTTCAATTCGATATATTCTTTTGAACAGCTTTTTAATTAGATATAGAATTTCCACAGCTTTTTGTTAAATATAGAAGACGGCTCTGTACCTCTTAACTATGCACGTCAGCCAGCTCTTTACACCATTACTATTTCCACGTCTCTTTTGCAAATATAGAAGACGGCTTTGTAGCTCTTAACTATGCACGTCAGCCAGCTCTTTGTCTTCCCGCTCTCTCGTTTTCCTGTCACTCTCTAACTCTCTGTGTAGGAGCACAGATTGCTGTTTTACTTTGTAGGCCTATCACACATCTATTGCTGTCATATACTGCTCTTGCTCTCTGTAGGCCTATCACCTTGCTCAATCTCTCCCTCTCTAGCATGGAGCAAGAATCTCACACTGTATGTGATTGCTCTCAGCCTCACTGTGAACTGTGTGCTAGGTATGTTGTTGATGCGGTCAAGGAATATCATGCTAGGAGAAAGAGGGAGCAGCGTGCTAAGTGCTAAGAACAAGCTTGAGCAGGTAGCACGTGAGGAAGATAATGATCAAAATGGTGCTGATGATGCAAAGCATCAAAGACTTTGCAATGACCTTGTTATGCTCTTCAATCGGTGTACAAAGGCCCTCGATGTTGCATCACACTCAGATATTTTGTGCAAGTTTGTCAATCATCCTTCTCTTGGAGACCTTGAAATGCCCAAGGCACAAACAACCTTCATTGAAGCCATACGCAACACAATAGATGCAATCAAATTACCCAAGAGCGGACAAGAGCTCTTTCTTAAAAGGTTCATCACCACAATGCTCATGAATGTTGAGTGTACATCTACCTCAAAAGTGAATGTTTCAGTTGCATCTAAGTTGCTAAATTTGCGCAAGAGGAACTTCATAGCTGCAAAGAATTGGTTGAGGGAAGCAGGTGATGGAAATTTGCCAATCTCTTTGTGTGCTCGACAGCCCATGGATCGTGGTTTCATAACACCTGATGAGAAAGAGTTGATCTTCTCTTTTTGGATGTCTAACACTCGTGTTTCACCCAATAAGAAGGATGTGTGCAGAAAGCATATTGGAAGAAATTCATATGTCAAACATCCTGTGCATCTTCTTGAACAATCTCAGGTAATAACTTGCTTCACTATATCCATTTTTGTTTTCTAATATTTGCATTCATGACCTATATTCACTATAAATGGGTTGATAAGAGTAGATATGAAATCGGATATGAAGGAAGTTATAAATGGAAATAAGGGGAATCTGTATTTGGTCCTAGACTAAGAGTAGATAAATATTGGATGTGAAGGAGAATATAAATGGAAACATAGTTTTTATCATACGCGTATGTTTGCTGAAACATACGTTTGCAGACGCATACTTTCACACGCGTATGATATGTATAAACTGGTTAGGTAAAAAACTGGTTTACATAACCATTAAAAATCTTTTAACACTTATTTCTCACTGGTATACATAGTGGTAGTGTTCACATGTACTCGTCAAGTGTTCACATGTACTGTTTGTCATGCCAGATATGTAAAAAACATATCTGTTTGAAAGGAAAATACTGGTTTACATATCCAGTAAATTTTTTTGTACACTTATTTCTCACTGGTATACATTGTGATTAAGTGCTCACATGTACTGGTTAGGTAAATAACATACCGGTTTAAAATGAAAAGACTGGTTTACATCAGCAGTCAGAACATTTGAACTGGTTGACACTTATATACCACTGGTACGTACCAAGGATATGTGTTCATTTTTTTTAACACATTTTTCTCACTGGTATACATCGTGGTTAAGTGCTTACATGTACTGGTTAGGTAAATAACATAGCGGTTTTAAATGAAAAGACTGGTTTACATAAGCAATAAGAACATTTGAACAAGTTGACACTTATATACCACTGGTACGTACCAAGGGCATGTGTTAATTTATTTTAACACTAATTTCTCACTGGTATACATCGTGGTTAAGTGCTCACTTGTACTGGTTAGGTAAATAACATACCGGTTTTAAATGAAAAGACTGGTTTACATCAGCAGTAAGAGCATTTGCACTGGTTGACACTTATATACCACTAGTACGTACCAAGGACACGTGTTCATTTTTTTAACCTTTATTTTTCAGTGGTACACATCATGGGTAAGTGCTCACATGTACTGGTTAGGTAAATAACATACCGGTTTTAAATGAAAAGACTGGTTTACATCAGTAGTAAGAGCATTTGAACCGGTTGACACTTATATACCACTGGTACGTACCAATGACATGTGTTCATTTTTTTAAACACTTATTTCTCATTGTTATACATCGTGGTTAAGTGCTCACATGTACTGGTTAGGTAAATAACATACCGGTTTTAAATGAAAAGACTGGTTTACATCAGCAGTCAGAACATTTGAACTGGTTGACACTTATATACCACTGGTACGTACCAAGGACATGTGTTCATTTTTTAAACCCTTATTTTTCACTGGTACACATCATGGGTAAGTGCTCACATGTACTTGTTAGGTAAATAACATACCGGTTTAAAATGAAAAAACTGGTTTACATCAGCAGTAAGAACATTTGAACTGGTTGACACTTATATACCACTGGTACGTACCAAGGGCATGTGTTCATTCTTTTTAACACTTATTTCTCACTGGTATACATCGTGGTTAAGTGCTCACTTGTACTGGTTAGGTAAATAACATACCGGTTATAAATGAAAAGACTGGTTTACATTAGCAGTAAGAACATTTGCACTGGTTGACACTTATATACCACTGGTACGTACCAAGGAAATGTGTTCATATATACTGGTTTACCTAACCAATTAAGTGAAAAAACATAGTGGTTTGAAATAAAAATACTGGTTTATAGTAATGTAACAGTTTTCCTCAAAGATAATAAAAACTTGCAGTTTTCTTCAATGTTCTTTAACCATATATGTCTTTCATTGTAGGTGGAGCTCTTTCTCAACTTCAAAGAAAAATACCCTGAAATTGTAATAAGGCAGCGGGCGTTTGAGTACATGAAGCCATATTTTGTGCGGAAATTGAGAGACCGATAAACTTGCTGCTACATTTCACATGTTCAAATGTCCTTCCTAAAGGATGCCATAAATCACATGTGAAGTTCTGTATTCGGTCTGCATGGAAAATCTTGCCATTGTCAATGCAACATATGCAAAGACAATGGTGGATGCAAGGCACCAAAAAACCCTATCAAGAGTGTAACAGCCTTATTGGACTCTATACTGTGTCCAAAATCAGATACGTCCACCTTCCATGCTCTTGCCTGCTTGAGTGGTCAATGTAAAAGGTGTGGCCCGGATAAGTTAGACTTTTGTGCTACAGAGGCTGCATTTATTGCTAAAAAGATTATGGTGAAGATTTTTGAGGACCTAGAAGTAGGAACTGCACGTGACGGTCTGAAGAAGAAAAGGAAAGTCTTGTCGCATAAGGAAATATCATGCCAGGATCTCTCAGTCATGTTCAAAGACCATCTTAAGAAATACATAATGCATAATTTTGTGTATAGATGGCAAGCAGAACAATATAAGGAATATATACAAGCTTTCCAGAAGATGTTGTTGTGTCAGTTGTTGACTTTGCTGAAAATTATAGTTTCAAAGAACAAAATGAGATTCAGTCCATGCACTCGTATTCAAATCAAGTAACTATTTTTGTGCACATAACATATTTCCGAATTGCAGGTAACGACATCACCCTAGATCAATATTATTTCTTTTGTATTAAGCCTTCAATAATTTTTGATTTTTATATTATGCAGGTGACATCCACAAGACAATTCACTTCATTTCAGATGACAAGCAACATGACACACATTTTGTTCAACACTGTTTTCTGAAACATGCGGAATGGCTAAAGCAATTTGGTCTAAACATAAAACGTCATTGGGTATGGTCTGATGGAGCAGCTTCACAATTCAAAGCAAGAAGACCATTCTATTTCCTTGCCAGGTATACCATGTTCTAACAAAAATTATCTGAAGGTGGTTTTAATATAGAGACCTATAATAGTGGCATTAAAGTTGTAATAAAATGCTTGTCTAACATCAGTAATATTATAATACGTGTTTTTTTTGGTAATTTTATCGTGCCAAGAGTATATTAATCTTCTTCTATCCATTGAATAAATTGCAGATACAATGTTTTTACGGGATGGAAAATGTCTTGGAACTTTTTTGGATCCGGACATGGTAAGGGAGAACACGACGGTGCGGGAGCAGTGATAAAAAGGTCTTTAACTCAATACCAATTGCAGCCAAACTGCCCAAAGATAGACTGTGCTACAGATGTTGTGGCATTATTGAGACGGACCTTGTTAGATGGTGCTACAGCCACCTATGCATCCCAGGCCCGTTATGTAAGCAGGATTTTTTGGGTGATTGAATTGGGAGATGTCAAAAGGGGAAAAAATTGGGATGTGAAGGCTATAAAAAATACCCGCTCAAGGCACTCTGTTTTTGCATATTCAGAGCATGATACAACTGCTTTGAGAACATGTTCACTGTCTTATTTCTGTAGTGCATGTAAACAGGAAAAGTGGAGGAGATGTGTGAGCAAGTCACACGTTCCTTTCTGGACATACCTTATTTTGGAGCCTACAGAAGAAGGGGAAGACGATGACGACGGAATAAATGAGGATGCAGCATATGAAGGACACTATGACACCCTCAGTCAAGCTCTTATTGTTGTGATAATTTTGCTGTTCCCGCACCAAATGACAATGAAGAAAAAGTGGATTTCTATATAGTGAAATGCACTGCAGCTATTCAAGAGTTTCATTTAGACGTTGAAGATGACTGGGGCAATATCATTGGGCGAGGATCCTATGCTATCAAAGGGTTTTACTATCGTATGATAAATGAGCAGGCCTACGAGCTTTTGGACAAAAATCCAGAGGTGTTTATATATTCACATCTTGTTCGGGCAATCAAAATCCCCATGATACCCCATCCCAACAACTCAAAACTATATACAATATCACTTGATGTCAGTGAGTCTATCTACAATAGTATGCCTTTTGAGCTGTAACCATCTTAAGAAATGCATAATGCATAATTTTGTGTATATCTGCCTATTACTGTAAACTGAACTGTCTCCCACTCCCTCTCTCTCTCTCTCTCTCCATCTCTCTCTCTCTCTCTCTCTCTCTCTCTCTCTGTCATGTCTCAGTATCATACCGGTCACTCCACAGTATCATACCGATATCATACCAGTCCCTCTCCCTCTCTCTGTCACTGCTAAGTATCATACCGGTCACTCCTTAGTATCATACCGGTGTCATATTAGTCACTTCACAGTATCATACGAGTCACTTCTCAATATAAGACTCTCTCTCTCTCTCTCTCTCTCTCTCTCTCTCTCTCTCTCTCTCTCTCTCTCTCTCTCTCTCTCTCTCTCTCGCTCTCTCTCTCTCTCTCGTGTCACTTCTCAATATCATATCGGTCACTTCTCAGTATCATACCGGTATCATACCAGTCACTTGAAAGAATCATACCGGTATCATACAAGTCACTTCTTTGTATCCGACTCTCTCTCTCTCTCTCTCACTTCTCAGTATCATACCAGTCATGCCCAGTATAATACCGTTATCAGACTCTCTCTCTCTCTCCTTTTATTTGCAATATACTTCAAATATAGAATACAACGTATTTCCATACAACTTGCTTGTAAATGTATTATACATGAATTCTGTTACATTGATTGACAAGAAGGCTGAGTAATTCTCCATTTACATCCATCAACAAAAAAATACATCGATAAAAAAATACATCGACAAAAGTCGCCCACTTCACAGACTTTATGAATATTTCTTTTTATATAAAAAATCTGTTCCTTTCTTCTTGAAAAAGTCAATCCGCCATTTCCAATAAAAACGACGCACATAGGTGTCGTCAGGTTGTCCGTCTGCACAAATTATAGTCCTCTTTGTATACTCAATTCTGTCCTTAGAGTACAACCAGTGTACCAGCCAATTTATGACAGTGGTTGACAGAAAACAGGTGCGCACTTCTTTAGATTGCTTTTCTAGCTTGGAAAAAACAAGAAATGATCCCAATGGATTAAACATTAGCTTATATCCAGAATCATCAAAGATAAGTGTGTCAGGTGGTAGGTCAGGAAAATTTTCGAGATTCTTGTGGAACACCGGTTTATCTGTCGCGCCCAATTTAAAAGGGGCCCTTGTGCACTGCGCCTTACTTACCACTCTATTGAATCTTTTGTGGTGGTCAGGGAACACTGTCACTAGCGTGCGTTTGAGCTTCTCAAACTCGCAGCAGCTCCATATCTACACTTCGAACCATTTGAAACAAAAATTCGGAAACACTTCTGCATCGGGCCTTACCCAAAACTGTGTATCCCCTTCAACAACATACCGCATTTCTTGCCAGTGGGGCAATTCTTCACCATATTTTCCATCAAATTTCTTGATCAGTAATCCATTAAGGTCCAAAATGAGAACCCTACGCTGGACGCTCAACGGAGGTGGTGGCCTTGGCCATATCAGTGGGATTCTTTTAATTAGTCTATACCATAGAGGAAACACGAGCACTGCAGGAGACAACAGGCAATTCCATATTGCACGAATGTCAGCCCTGCCATTCTGCTTGTCAGCCCTGAACCTATCTGCAAGGCACCATTCTTCAACTGAAAACATATCTGCAGATGCAAAATTACACAAGACTCAAATTTAAATATTCAATTAGGACATATCTATAGATTGAAATCATACAATAAAAACACACAATGTTCAAAAATTAGGCACAAGATGAAAGAGACGTCGAATGGGAAAGAAAGTTATATTAATTTCAGAAGTGGTTACATAAAAAGAAACATAGGGGGGGCAAACTATAATCTTTTGCAGGCTCTGGGTTTAGGGTCATAACTTGTGCCGGTATTCTGCATCTCCTTGGTGTCTTCTATGTCCATCTCCTCTTCTGGCTGCCCCTGGGTCTCTTCCTCTTCCTTGCTTTTTTGCTCCATTTCAGGCTTCTCATCTCCAATCTTCTCGATTTTTTTTCTTTTTGCCTTTCTTATATGCTGAGCAAGGGTCTCCTCGGGACTTCCCTCCAGCCTGACATCTATACGACCATCAGTTTTAGAAATTTGTGCAGCAAAAGATCACTTATTAGAGCCATAATCAATGAAAAAACTTACTCTTGCCACGTTGGCCTCGTTTTCTCGGGGTCTTTGATCTTGTCACCCGCACGCCAGTGTCTAGCAACACATCGTCTTCCTCATTCTGGGTTTTCCCTTCAGCACCAGTCGTACTCTGCTCCTTTACCTCAAAGTTTTGTTCTTCTTCTGTTGTTTCCGAAACAGGTTTCTCAGCATTACCAGGGACATTTTCATCAAGCAATACCTCCACAGGTGTCTTGTATGTAGGCGTCACTGCATCGTTACCTTTGTCTTTACCAGTAGTAGTTCTGAAGCAGCTTGACTCTGAAAAAACATCAGAGAAGGCAAAAATCAACCACCTGAAAAGACATCAGAGAAGACAAAAATCAACCACCTGATTATCCATTGAAACAATTTTCTCACTTGTTTTTGGGCATGGTTCAACTGGATTCTTCTTTAGAAGGGATTGGTCTTCTGCAGAAATAAATCCGGGGCAATCCTTAAGCATGCACTTTCCTTTTTCAGCCAAGTGAGCATAGCAGAATGCATGGTATGCATGTGAACAAGGCAATAGAACAACATGGCTTGAGCGATTGTGATCATGAATTTTTACACCACAAGCATTGCACACATCAATGAGAACAACACTATGTCCAGGAGCTGAAACTCGTGCAGGCAAGACTATGGTTTCAGGTAGCATTGGTTGACTAATCATGTCTGTCACAAACGTGACATAGAGACCAAGGTTTCCTCACGGTCCAAGCATTTGGATAATTCTTCCTGTAGGCAAGAGACCTCTATTATCAGACAATGTCAAACAGGTTTAAAATTGGTATGAATGCTTGAAAATCGGTATAATGATGTTATCATACCGGTATGATTACATCCTGCTGGTATGATGTTATCCCACCGATATAATGTTATTATACTGGATAGTATAACATCATACCGGTAGGATAACATCTAGTAACATCATACCGGTAGGATAACAGTATACCGGAAGCATAACATCAAATTGGTTGGATTTTATCATACCGGTTGGATCTAACCATACCGATCGGATGTAACCATACCAGTAGGATGTTATCATACCGGTAGGATTATCTCCTAAATCCTATGGGTAAGATAACATCCTACTGGTAGGATATAATCATACCGTTAGGATGTAATCATACCGGCAGGGTATAATCCTACCGGTATGATAACATCCTACCGGTATTTTCATCTACCCTTACCGAATATGATATAATCCTACCGGTATGAAAAATCATACCGTATGGTACTTTGCAGGTATTATACTACAATCAGATGGAGTTAAAAGCATCCCTATGTCTGCTGTAGGGTGGCTTTTGCTTGGTCAAATTTTTCTTGGAGGCTGTCAAGCAAGCCTGTTGGTACATTGGCATCATCAGGGAAGTGCATTCGGATGGTGTCAAGGGCACCCTCGCAACGGTGCACATTAGCAACAGATTTGACCACTAAATCCTTAGCCTTCTGACACTCGGCTGATACATTGTCATGAGATTTTCTAACCTCAACAAGAAGTTCTTGCAAGGAAGTGGATACTTCAACACTAAACGTAGACTGAGTGATCGCAAAAAGTCCACTTTTGACTGGTGTACTTCCGGATGGGGTATTTACTAAAAAGATGGCAGAACCACTTGGGGTTCCTGTGGATACTTGGGAAGTCTCTAACTTCCATTGTTCTCTTTTCCTATCTAAGTGACCTTCATTGGTCACATTCTTCACCACCTCAGATGCAAACGCAGCCCACTTTACCGGACCTGTGCATACGAAATAAACATATCCGCGTGCAAACTTGACTCCCAACAGATAGTTTGGTGGTTTGGATTGGTACACCTGCTTGTAGAGCTGGTAGAGTGCCTTGTAGTGATCCGGCCTTGCTATTTTTATCGGCACTTTTTTCTCCTTCACTGGAAGACACGTGAAAACTTTCATCCAGTCGGATATGGGCACATCTGCATCTGTCAACTTCCTAACATCTTTCCCCTCAAGACTTAACCCATATTCCCTGTGAAAATCCTCCTTTGTCGTGCAGAATGCCTTTAATGGCACCTCCACATCCTTGGGGTGAACAAAGCGGATGATTTTGGGAGGAGGCTGTAACTTTTGTCTCTGAAAGGAATAAATCCATATTCATTACTCAATGTATCCACACCTCAGTACTCTACTACACATACAGGTCCGCTGTACACAACATAGAGAGAGACAGAGAGAGGTGACATTTCGTGGTCGGGTCTTTGTGGGGGAGACCTGTCGGGCTACATTCCTTGGGCTCTTTCTTAGGTTGCTATCCATAGCGAAGGATAAGCAGCGTGCACAGGGGGCTGTAGAGTGAGCTGAGAAAGGTGCAGAAGGAGAAAGGCGCAAAGATACAAAGAAGTCACAGTCATGAAAACATTCGACTGAACATTCGTTCTGACGTGGGCTCCACACGTGTTTTTGAATCCTCCACATGATTTTTAAGATTTTGTATCCTCCACACGAATATTTAATTCAAACAATTCTTGCCCATAACACCAGTTTCATACCCCCTAAATTTTAAGCCTCCAAAAGAAAATTCAACCGGTTAAAACCGGGCCACCTATTCATGCATCCACCCATGACCTAACTGATTCCTAGGGGTTTGAAAATATGCATCATTGTGGATTATGCATAAATATAATACATGGATATAATGGGAAAAAACAGGCTAGTATATATAAACAATTTATGAAATCTAGAATAGTGTCAGCTATATATAAATATAAAATGGAAAAAAGATATATGAAAATATAAAAAATCAAATGAGGGGACCCTCATTTGTTTTTATTGAAGTATATTTACTTACAAGAGATAAGAAAAAATACCTCTAAGAAATAGGAATTTAGTGAAAGGCAATGATTGATGGTGAACGGTATTTTTGAGGTTTTTCCTTGGAGTGGATCCTCGCCCAAAAATAATCAAAGTTTGCATGAAATGGTTTTTTGTAGAATAAATAGGTAAGAAAGATTATGGTAATGGTGAGTCAATGTACATAGCATACAGAGGAAAATAACGCACACCTAGGTAGAAATATTTAAATAAATACCAAAATAATTATGAAAATTTCCTACATTTAGGCTCTATGTACAATGAAATATATACACACAAATGGGTCATAATATGTTTATTTTTTTATTTTATTTATTTTTTTGGCTTAACTAGCCCAAATTACTAGGTAGCTGAGGGTTGTAAGGAGATATGGGAAAAATTCCCTAACTCACACACGTCTATGTACAGTGAAAAGGTAAGAATAGCCACAATGTTATGTGATTTTGGTAGGGTGAGGTAACTAACTATGGCAATTACGAAGAGCCGAAAAACGGCTATCATTATCCCTCCCCCAAGATGATGGTATATTCATGTACCATCATAAAGCATCTTGTCCAAAGAGAGTGCTTATGAGTCGTTGACAAGATTTTCATTGTTTGGCCCCTTGGCATTTTGGCTCGAGTTACACTCATGGCTTATGCAACAAAAGTGACATGAGAAAGTCTCTCTTTGACAATTCTTCGGTAGATCCTTTGGAAGAAGAGGACTCAAATAGGGCTTTAGACGATACCCGTTTACCTTCCTGGAGTGCTCTTTACCATTCAAGTCCATAAGCTGATAGTAACTTGAATTGAAAGCCTTCTTGACTATGTATGGTCCTTGCCATCTAGTTTCAAACTTGGCATCAAAATGATTGTCAAGTCAATTGTCATACCTTAGCACAAGGTCTCCTTCCTTGATGCCTTTGTCCTTCAATTTCTTGTCGAGATTTTCTTTCACTTCTATGGCTTTCCTTTTGTAGCACTCGTAAGCTGCTTCTCTTTTCCACTCAAGCTCCACTAATGTAAGAAGTCGATCCATCCTTACCTCTTGATCATCTTGTGCACCTTTTCCATGAAGCCGCATTGTTGGAATGTTGAGCTCGATAGGCTGCAAAGACTCTTGACCATAGACCAAGTGAAAGGGTGTGAACTCCGTGGCTTCCCTATATGTGGTTCGATATGCCCACAAGGCACCATCCAAGAAGTCATCCCATAACTTTGTTTTGTTTTGCACCATCTTTCTAATGATGCCCGGCGCAATGACACCATTAGCCTTCTCCACCAAACCATTTGACTGTGGGTAGTGGGTGTGCTATGACGATGTAGAATGTGAAGCTCTTCACAAACTTCTGTGAGTAAACCCTTCTTGAACCCTGGACCATTATCCAAAACAATCTCTAGAGGTGTGCCAAATCTACAACAAATATTAGTGTAGACAAACCTGCTCACTGTTTTCCCATTTACCCTTGCCACACATTGAGCCTCTACCCACCTAGTCATGTAATCTACAGCCACTAGAATGTAGAGTTTACCATTTTTTATTCTAGGAAGAGGACCCATAGCATCAATACCCCATTTTTCAAAGGGTCCATTGGCAAGCACTATTTGCCTCAAACCATGTACGAGCCTTTTATTTCCATTTACATGACAGTTGTGACAACTTTTACACCAATTTTGGACATCCACATGCAAGCTTGGCCAAACATATCCCGTAAACAAAATATTCTTCACAGTTAATTCTTGGGCAAAATGACCGTCGCATGCCTCTTCATGCAAACCTTTTAAAATGGCGAGAATTTCCTCAATAGTTGGTACTCTTCTACACACTTGATCCTTCGCTCTTTGATAGAGGGATCCTTCTAGGAAGAGATAGAAACTTGCCTTCTTCATGAGTCTCCTTTTCTGAGCTTTAGTGAAGTCTTCTGGAAACTCGCCCCTCAAAATGTAGCCAATAATGGGAGCCAATGACTTCAATCCTTGGTATCTCTATTGCTTGACAACTGCTACCACCATGACGACCTACGCTTCTTTCTCAACACATGTAACTTCTCGTTGTGCAAGTAAATCAGCATCTTCATTTTGTTTCCTAGGAATATGATATAGTTGCACTTCTTCAAACCGATTAAACAACCTACAAATGGCATGAACTTTTGCCTAAAGCTTTCATTCTTGCATGCCTAAATGCCTAAAATTTGGTTCACAATGAGAAGTGCATCCCCCTTTACCATGAGACGTTGTATACCTTGGCCAATGCACATCTTTAAACCATGAAGTAGTGTGTCGTATTCTACTTCATTATTGCTAGTTGAGCCTGGTAGATTGACCTTCTCTTTCATGATCACCTCTCCACTTGGGTTGAGCAATACTAGCCCTCCCCCTGCTTTTCTTGTGGCTCAAAGAAAAGCTCCATCAAAGAACAAGGTAAAAGAATTAGGAATACTTTTTGGTGGTGGCAATGGTAGGGTCTTTACTTCAGAAACCTTAATGTCCTTTTCATGTACCCTATAAGTGAGAATCCTTGCCAATTGTGCATGCACACTATCTTCTACCTTGAAAGAGTATTGGAACTCTTGCAACTCCATAATCCACTTTGAGATCCTAGTACTAAGATTCAATTGAGATGACACCCAAGGGAACAAATTTTCTGCAGTGAGAATTACAAAAGGTTTTGGTAGCAAGTAGGATCTAAATTTCCTCACCGCAAACATGAGAGAAAGCATCATAAGTTCTGCCTCTGTGTAGCCTCTCTCCAAAGCATTCATGACCCTACTAGCAAAGTAGATGGGTCTCATCTTGGTACTATGGGGATCTTGTTGTAGCAAAACAACACCAATTGTTTCTTTTCCAACGCTAGAGCTACCAAAAAAATGTGTACTCCCAACAAGGAGGCATGAGTGTTGGTAGCTCTGACAGAATGACTTTGATGTTACAAAAATATTCTTCAAGCTCATTAGACCAAACAAACTCGACTTGTTGCTCAACTTTTGCAAAGGGTGAAGTAACTCTGAGGCTGTGTGACATATACTTCACCTTTTGAATGAATGAGATGACCTCCTTAAGACTCTTCGGTGACGATAACTCAATAAGAGCCATTGACTTTGAAGGATCCACCTTGATTCCTTTTTAAGAAACTTTGTGACCAAGCAAGATCACTTCATCCTCATCTATGTGGCACTTGTCAGGGTTGAGTTGACCTCCCATGTCATAGAGCTTCTTCAAACCTTCTTCTACCCTTTGTAGATGTAATGATTTTGAACTATAAATGCAGAAGTCATCAATGAACACCCTAATTGACTTTCCAAAGAATGCTTGAAACACCATGTTCATGAAATGTTGGAAAGTTACAGGAGCATTTGTCAGGCCAAATGGCATGACTCTGAAAGCATAACAACCCAAGGAGTGATGAAGGTTGTTTTCAACTGATCCTCCAATGCAATCCCTATTTGAAAGTAACCTGAGTAGCCATCACACACGGTGTACTTATCGTGACTAGCTACTTCATTTAGTATCTCATCCTGAAATGGGAGGGGAAAGTGATCTCTTTTTGTTGCCTCATTTAGTGGACGATAATCCACACACACCCTCCACTTGCCATTTTTCTTGGGAGTGACAACAATGGGAGAGACCCACTCCGAATTCTCCATTGGATAAATAAAACCTGCTGCTAGAAGCTTTCTTACCTCCTTAAGTAAAGCATACTCCTTGATGACTCCTAGCCTTCGTAGCTTTTGAGATTTAGGTTTGGCCTCTGACTTTAGCTCGATCTTGTGTTGGACATCATCTACTCCACGCACGTCGGTGCAGTCTTTAGCAAAAAACTTAGAAAATTTCCTTAACACACCTTTGAACTCCTCTCTTTCATCCTTTGTAAGTGTTGTAGACAACATACCTTCTAACATTCCTTCATCTTCCACATTTTGGTTCTCTTGGGAACCTACCTCCTCCAAACCTTGACATGAGGTCTCTTGGTTGGTTGGCTTAAACCTTACCCCCATGACTTCGATGGAAGACTCCTCTTCAGTAATGCTGCCGCTACTTTCTTCTTCTGAAGTGTTATCGGTCCAATCTTCTTCCGTCTCACTTTGAGATGATTCTTCATGGAGCTCCTCTTGGTGTTGCTCCTTCATGTCAAATACAACCTTCTTATGATTGCCATTCCTGCAAATTAATTTTCCACTCTCCCAATCCTGCAAAGCTCACATTTTCATTAGCCATGGTCTTCCTAGGATAAATGGATTACCACTTCCCTTGGTCAACATAACATAAAAATCCACCGCCTTCTTAATGCCAAAGGCCTCTACAAAGACATTTTTACAAATGCCTACACACCTGGCCTTGCTATTGTTTGCCATCTTGACTTTGATTTTAGGTGTCTCATGGATGTGCATGCCTAGTCTTTGCATGAGTCCCTCTGTCATGATGCAAATTTGTGCACCCCCATCCACTAGACCTTTCCTAACCAATCTCCCTCTGATGTAACAATCTAGCACATGTGTAATGTCTTCATTCATTTTAGCTTGTGTAATTTTTACAACAGACACACTCTCTTTTACCTTTATCGTAGTGCTAACTGCCCTTGTTAAATCCCTCCTAATATGTGGACATAATGCAAGAAATTGAGGCCATGAGATATCAGGACCCTTACCTCTCATGTCTTCCAACAAGTTGTAAAGAGCCATACCATGTCCAAGAGGAAAGTCTTGGAGGTTAATACGACGTGGCATCCTCTTGGTTTCCTTGGTCTCCTTTGCCTTCTTTTCTCGTCCATGGTCACTTTGTGACGTAACTCCTTCTTTCTCCTTACCTTTCCTTGGCCACGCTTAATGCCATTTGCTTCCAGGTCAACCTCATTGGAATTTTTCACCTCTACCACATGCACATTTGGGTCTGGCAAAGGTGGAACTCCATCCACTCCTTGTGGAGGTGGTCTTGCTCCATTTGGCCTTTGTAGAAGCCGTGGTTGTTGACTAGCTCCTTTACCTGCATTCATCACTGGGTAGTTCAAGTTAGGTCTCCCTGGATCCCCACAGGGCCAAGGACAATTATACATCCCATGTCCAGACTCTCTACAATTCCAAAATTGCAAGACTCTCCTAGGTCATGGTGGATCTCGCTCTTCTAACTTCTTTGCTTGTCCCTTGGGACCTACCGCTTGTGCAAGGTGAATTGACAAGTTACTTAAGGATTCATTTAACTTTTTAATTACCTCTGTTGTTACCTCCGGAATCTCTCTAGATGTTGATGCTTGCAATTTTCCCTTAGGTCTAGGACCCTCTATTGGAACCTCTCCTCTTAGACACTTGAGTTTCCTATACTTCTCAACAGCCCTAGTTTCAACTGCGTCAAAGGTAGCAGGTGCACCCGCCTCAACTTTTATCTTGAGTGTGGGAAAGAGACCGGCTATGTAGCTCTCCTTCTTTAGGAACTCTGCACCATCACCAGGGTTAGCAACATTTCTCACCCATACAGCCCAAAGACGTAGAAACTCTTGTTTATACATGTAGTAGTCATCTAAGTCTTTTTGTTTGTGAGAAACAATGTCTTGCCATAGCTTTTGAGTGTTTTGGGGATTAAATAAGTATCACTTGAAATGATTCACAACTTTCGTGTAATTCCCTTTAACTTCCTCAGGCAAAGAGTTAAACCAAGTGCTAGCATCTTTCCTAAGGACCACCTCAAACATTTCTACACGTTCTTGATCAGTTACTATCCTCTTGATACGGCAAGACATCTTGAAATTTGCTAAAAATAATTATGCATCTTCTCCAGGCTCTCCAAAGAAAAGAGGATATCCGGACAATTGGCGTTGGGCCTCCATTGAATCAGTTTCAAAGTGAGAACACGTTTTTGTTTTTCCTTTCTTTAAAAGATTTACACAATAATATTTTCTAAAATGCAATCTATTCTACAACAAAATAAAAATATTCACATCAAATGACCTATGATAATCAATAAGAGGTAGGATGACATGGTTTGGTGACGCGAGAATTTCTCCTACTCTTTGGGCACCAAACATGAACACCATACGTTGTTGAAAATGGATTTTTCTACTAATTGCAATGTTTATTCTAATGTGAGGAGTGAAATGGAAGGGAAAAACCTCTATTCCTGGGCCATTATCCATGGTCTATGCATGACCTAATTCTTAAAACAAAAAAAAAATATAGACGTCCAAACTAAGGTCGTACCTAATGAGAGGCAAAATAAAAGGATTTACTGAAGCGTTTATCTTGGCCAACCTAAGAGGGCCCAAAATTCTATAAATTACTTGTTGAAATTGCAACTTAGTACTAACAATTATGTGCACCTTTTGCCTTGCAATGGGAATAAAAGGATCGTAAAAATTCTCGTGATTCATGCAAGCTACTTGATTATGATAAAGGTTGAGCCTACACAAAATATAAACAAGCTCTCCTCAATGGGGGCACCAAAATTGAGGCGGTTCGGGGCGGGCAACAAGAGAGGCGACCACTAAACACCCCTCAAGGCTCCTGTGCTGCTCAACTGGGGTTGGGGAAACCACACGCATAGCACAACAACAAACCACAGCCAAACCCAAACAAGATAGGGGCACCACCTAGTTATGGTATGCGAACTAGGACGCAAAAGAGATTTTGTCACAACCAAGAAGATGCACCACAAAACGCACACAAGCAATCTCACACCAAGACACACACAAAATGGACCAAAGAGAGCTAGAGCAAAGGGAAGAGAGAGAGGAATGGATCTTGCGTAATACCTTATTTGTGACTTGCAAATGGAGATGGTTCGTTATGATGCTATTGTAGAGCTTGTACAAAACTAACTCAATGCTTAGTGAATGTTAAACATTGCCAACACACACACACACACACACACAATCTTAGGGTGTGGGAGATGTCTCACCACAATAGCCTCTTACAATGGACACAAAACTGGCAATGAAAAATTTCTAAAACACTTTCTAAAACAAGATCAAATGATAGAAACTCAAAATACACGTCACCTTGAATTCACTAAACCGTATCGCACAAGTGGAAGGACGAATATTTTAATGTCGAATCACGCCTTTGATGCACCAAACCTCAATTTATTGATGATGGAGGAACATATACAATATTGGTTATGAGATTTTGATCTCACACTCTCTCACTTGAAATGTGTAGCTTGAAAGCTTCTCTCACACTAAGAGTGAAGCTCACAAAGTGGTTGCTATGCCTAAGGCTCTCGTCACGCATAGAGTGTTGGGGTGTTGTGTGAGATATTGTAGGTTGTTTTACAAGAAGAAGAGGGCCTATTTATAGGTTGGATACCCCTTATTAAGATTATTGGAAATCCTAATTTACAAGCTAACAAATCACGATTATGATTTTTTTGAATATCAAAACATTGCGGGCCTTCTTTGTCTGCTTGATTCATGGATGTGGGCTCAAAAGAGAGCATTATTGATGGCAGATAAGGTGAAAGTAAAGTTTTATGTAGGGGTAGAGAGAGAGAGAGAGAGAGAGAGAGAGAGAGAGAGAGAGAGAGAGAGAGAGAGAGAGAGAGAGAGAGAGAGAGTTACTATGTACATGTCTTGAGGTGATGTGTCTTTTATGGTTAGGTCAATGGCTATTTTGTGTTAGTATGTTAATGGTTAGTCTTAGTAATCACTAGAAAGTTAATGTTATATTTACAATGGGTAGAATGAGGTGGATGGTTGAAGTAAGATGGTTGAATGAAATGAGGAAATCCTTTTGATGGTGAAGCTTGAAGAAGTTCTTGACTTACTTGTGTAGGTTCTCAAAATGACTATCAATCTTCTTCTTCGTCTTCTCTTCTTTACGCCACCGCCGCCAAGGTTGATTATCGCGATGAAAATGGAAATTTGGTTGATGAGATCTCTTAATTTGCAGAGGTTAAGCATGGTTTACATGCTGAATTTTATGTATATAGAGAAGGGGTAAGATGGAATTGTACTTTGGAAGTAATAGAGAGAGGCATAGCGATGGTGTATGTACATGGAGAGCTCATATGAGAGCTATGGAAGTAAGAGGGGAGGTTAATGGTGAAGAAGGTGAGAGAAACCTTAAAAGGTGTAGGTTTGAGTGAGTAATTGAGAGGAATGAGTGTGTGTGTGTGTGTGTAGAAGTGTGGAAAGAGGTGAGAGAAGACTATGGGCTACTTGTGAGAAAAGTGGGCAGATTGGGATCCACTCAAAAAATCCTAGCTCACCGGTGGTTGCTCCAAAAATCACCAAAAGTGTTGAGGTGATTATTCAGCTCTTGGTCCACATTTTCTCTTTGTACAACCGCTTCAAATTTGGAGTGGAGATGGATATAAAAAATCCCACCAAAATACCTATTTTTCTTCACAAAAAAGTCTTCAGTGGCCCCCTTTTTGTTGAATTTTCATATGGCTCCAAAGGTGAGCCCCTCCTTGCATGAGAGCATGACCTAATTGATTCCTAGGGGTTTGAAAATATGCATGGTTGTGGATTATGCATAAATATAATACATGGATATGATGGGAAAAAAAGGCTAGTATATATAAACAATTTATGGAATCTAGAATAGTGTCAGCTATATATAAATATAAAATGAAAAAAAAAGATATATGAAAATATAAGGAATCAAATGAGGGGACCCTCATTTGTTTTTTGAAGTATATTTATTTACAAGAGATAAGAAAAAATATCTCTAAGAAATAGGAATTTAGTGAAAGGCAATGACTGATGGTGAACGGTATTTTTGAGGTTTTTCCTTGGAGTGGATCCTCGCCCAAAAATAAGAGAAGTTTGCATGAAATGATTTTTTATAGAATACATAGGTAAGAAAGATTATGGTAATGGTGAGTCAATGTACATAGCATACAGAGGAAAATAACGCACACCTAGGTAGAAATATTTAAATAAATCTCAAAATAATTATGAAAATTCTCTCTATTTAGGCCCTATGTACAATGAAATATATACATACAAATGGACTAGCCCAAATTAGTAGGTAGCTGAGGGTTTTAAGGAGATATGGGAAAAATTCCCTAACTCACACACGTCTATGTACAGTGAAAATGTAAGAATAGCCACAATGTTTAGGTGATTTTGGTAGGGTGAGGTAACTCACTATGACAATTATGAAGAGCCGAAAAACGGCTATCACTGTCTACATCTGATAGAAAGTGTAGATCCTCCAAGGTTGCTGAAAGGGCAGTGGTAATGTGAGTGCTACTCTCCACCCAACTGTGCTATCTTATAGCCTCCCCATAGCATACACACAATCCGGCTATGCCGGTGGCCTTGCCCGTAGGACCCATGTCCTTACATTACCCCCTCCCCCCCCTTTGAGAATCATTTTTGTCCTCTAAAATGAACATAGGAAAACATTTCTTAAGTGTGGAGACATTCTCCCATGTAGAACCTTCTTTAGGTCTATCTAGCCATTTTACCAACACTTGTCGTCTGACATGATGTCTGGTGCGAAGCTCATGAGAATCCAAAATCTTTTCGGGCTCATGAGGGATGCTTGGTTGTTCGATAAGGTCAACTAACACACCTGTGGCAATAACATTATCATTTTGTCCTAGCTGTTTTTGCAAATGGCTAACATGAAAAACAGGATGAACTCATGAGTGCTCTGGAAGAGCTAACTTATAGACTACTTGACCTATACGTTTGAGAATGGTAAACAGTCCACATTAGCGTGGTGAAAGTTTAGCAACTTTTCCAGTCTTCAGACTTTCTGAATACTCCGGAACCTTGAGGAAAACCTTGTCTCCTTCTTTGAAAGTAGCGATGACGATGCTCAACTGCGTACTTCTTATACCGATCTTGAACTTGCTTAACATTTTGTCTAGCAACTCGAAGCATGTCAAAATGGTCTTGGAGAAAATCCTTCGCTTGTTGTATCTTCTCCTTAGCCAACCCCACCGTAATGGGTGATCTATGTTGAAATGCATGTAAAAGCATAAATGGACTAAACCTTGTAGTCACATGCTTTGGACTATTATAAGAAAATCCCAATTTAGGCAAGTAGTCTTCCCAATTGGTTTGCTTCTTGCTAACGTACGCTTGTAGCATATCCTCCAGCACTTGATTAACTCTTTCTGTTTAACCATCTGTTTCTGGATGATCACCCATACGTAGATTAGGTTTAGTTTCCAAATTTTGAAACACAGCTCTCCAGAAGTGATTTTAGAACTTTCGATCTCTGTCACTAATGATACTAGCTGGAAGACCGTAGAGTCTACATATATGCTCTACAAATGGCCGTGCTAATTCCGGTGTCTTAACCGTAGTCTTAGTGGGAATGAATCGACCCATCTTTGTGAGACGGTCTACAATTACCATATGGCATCATGGCCATGCTTTGTAGGAAGTAGTCCTACTACAAAATCCATAGAGATACTCTCCCACTTACCTTGTGGAATCTCTACAGGATGTAAAAGGCCACCTACCTTGAGGCGCTCCGCCTTATTAACTTGGCACTATTGGCAGTGTAGTACATACTCTTGAACATCATGATGTAAGCCTGGACCAATAAAATTGTCGTCGAACTAAGGTATAGTCTTACGAATACCTAGATGACCAGCACTTGGACTATCGTGACACTCATATAAGATTTGGCGCCTAGTGTCTGAGTCCTTTGGCACATATACTCTACCCGTGTAAAGTAAGTAGCCATCATCAATGGCAAAATTCTTCCATTGCTTAAGCTCTTCCTGAGTAGGGGTGGAGCTCTGTGTGTTGGAGTTTTTATCTGTACGTGCAGAGACATGTTGATCTAGCTGTACAGATGCATGTGAGTGTGAGGGATCCCTTTTCAAAACTGCACTCCACACTTTAGCATATGATTGATCTTGTGCACACTTGCCACATAATGACTCCAAAAATTCACTCTTTATTTCCATGAAAACAAGTGACTTAGTGCATCTGCTACTATATTATATCGCCCCTTGCGATATCGTAGCTTACAATCATAACCTTGAAGGATTTTTGCCCATCTAGCTTTACAGCCCTTCAAGTCTGGTTGAGTAGTAAACCATTTGATACTCTCATGGTCAAAAACTACTTTAAACTTTACTCAAGTCCCTTTGAGTAGTAAACCATTTGATACCATTTGACACTCTCATGGTCAAAAACTACTTCAAACTCCGCACCATCTAAATAGTGTTGCCACTTTTGTAAAGCATGAATCATGGCATAGAGCTCTCTCTCATAGACAGTATAATTATGTTGGGCTCTATCTAACTTTTTACTTTCAAAGGCTGTAGGTCTTCCCTCCTGGAGAAGTACCGCACCAATTGCTTTATCATTAGCATCAATCTCTACCACAAACGGCTTAAGTGGGTCAATGATTTCTAGGATGGGAACAGTGGCTATAGCTACCTTAAGCTTTCAAAACTACGTTTTTGGGCTTCTTCCCAAGAAAAGTTCTTACCTTTTGCTTTAAGTTGATCTGTCATAGGAACAAAGATTTTGGCATAATCATGAATATACTGTCGATAAAATCCAGCTATGCCTAAGAATATTTGAAGCTCCTCAACCGAGTTGGGATGTGGCCATCGAAGAATGGCAATGACCTTGTCAGTGTCCATCTTGATGCCAGAATAAGAGATCACATGACCGAGGTAATGTATCTATGTTTTAAAGAAATCACACTTGCTTTGCTTAGCATACACAGCGTGAGTTCGTAGCTATTCGAACACTACCCGTAAGTGTTCTATGTGTTCATCTTCAATCTTACTGTAAATGAGAATGTCATCAAGGAAAACCACAAATTTTTTTCCAAGATAGGGATGTAAGACACTATCCATGAGTTTCATAAATGTACCTGGAGTATTGGTTAAATTAAAAGGCATAACCAAAAATTCAAAATGCCCAAACCGTGGTCTAAAGGCAATTTTAGAGATATCTTGCAAACGGATACGCACCTGGTGGTAACCTGAACGAACATCTATCTTTGTATAGTATCTTGCCCCATGGAGTTGATCAAACAACTCATCCACTCTAGGCAAAGGATACTTGTTCTTGATGGTTATAGCGTTTAATCCGCGATAATCTACACACATGCGCATAGTACCATCTTTCTTTTTTACCAATAGAATTGGTGTTGCCCAAGGCGAAGTGCTAGGTCTAATGAAACCAAGGGTGAGGTAGCCAGCCAATTGACTCACAACCTCCTTGGCTTCTTTAGCACTCATACGATAAGGTGGTTTACTCACCTATTTAGTGCATGGCAGGTCATCTATGCCATGCTGCACATCACGTGTAGGGGGTAAACCCGGTGGTAAATCACTTGAGAATACATCACGATACCCCGTGAGTAAGTGAGTCAACTTTTGCCGTGCAAAAGGAGAAAGTAAACTAGAGTTATGTTGAGATAGAGAATCTTGTAATGCGTGCAAATTTTGCTTTACAACAGTTGCACGTTGCTCAATAGAATTAAGACTGAGAGCACTTTGCACATTAGATTGTTAACACTTTGTTTATCATTAGAATTCATTGCACCTTGCATACCATTACTAGAATTCACAGCACTTTGCTCTTGAGAATTCACAAGACTTGGAGACAAGCAGTAACACAAAAAGACTTAATCTATTAAATCTGCTTTCTGTAAAATAGAAAGCTGGCTCTACATATAAGAGGTGCAGATGGTATATTTTTCTCACCAAGCAAAAGCACATGTTTACCATTGGCCATAAAGGATTGGGAGTTGTGCTCATAACTAGTATTCAATGTCTTTCCTAAACCATGCAGCCAATCCCATCCTAAAACTACATCAGTACGGTCCATGTTAATAACTTGAAAGTCAAGGGTCATAGTATGATCGTGAACAATAAGCTCAACCCCTTGAACTACCGTGCCCCATACTTCTTTATCATTCGCAGACATCTACTCTACCACATACTTATGGGACCAGGGAGTCTGTGTAAGATTCAATTTCTTGACTAGCTTATAGTTCAAGAAATTATGAGTTGCAGCATCATCCACTAAAATACAAACATGTTGTTCGTTAATAGTGCCATGCATGCGAATCAACTCATGGGGGCCAAAGGTGGGTTGCCACCTTGAAGCAGGCACACAACAATTGTGATTTTCTTCCATATGAAGAACCTCTACGACACAATATTTCGGAGATGAATCTAATGTGAGGTGTTGCATGTTACCATATACATGTGGTAGTGATGTGTGTGAACACACTAGGACCATCGTGGAATTTTTTCTCTCTTTAGGAGGTTTTTTCCCCCGTGCATTTCATATACGCCCATCACTCTAGGGCTATCTATCTTTCCATTGCACACTAAGTAACATACTCTCTATCGTGTGCCTTGAGCTTCCTTCATCTTCTCCAAGCTGTGTGCATTTCTCTGCAACCCTACTTCCAACAATTGGTATCAGAGTAGGTTGCATCCTCCCGGCTTAGTCGCCAACAACTCCAGCATATGCCTGCTCATTTTCTCCGATTTTAGTGAGATTTGGCGAGCGTTCACAGGTCAAAAAATATTTTGAGCTCATTTCGGCCTCCGTTTTGTATTGCACAGGCTATTTTGTCATTTTATGCAAAATTTCTGTCAGTGCCATTTTCTGCATAACATGTGCCTTAAGTCTTCTACGGTTTGTGCTATATAGCACGCGTTGTTCCCGCTTCATTTCTCCTCTTTTTAGGCAATTTTCACATCCGGTGCAACATTACCATGGTTGACAACAACACAGATGTGTTCAAGATGTTTCCTGCTGAGGATAGATTGGATGGGGACAATTACCCTATGTGGGCTTACATGATGCAACATGTTCTTGTGTCAAAGGGCATCTGGAATATTGTGCAGGGCATTGATGTACGTCCTGGTTCTAAGGATGTAGGCGATGTTGAGGATGTGGCAGGACTTGCTGCTATTAGAGTTGTTTTGCCTACGATAGAACAATCTTGTTGCGATTTAAAAAATGTGCATGCTCATGCATTGATTGCGTTGTCTGTGAAGGGCACCATTGTTCCTCACATTTGTTCAACAAAATCTGCAAAACAGGCTTGGAATATTTTGGCTGGTCTTTATGCAAGTCACAATGAGGCTAAAATTGCTTTTTTGCTTAAAGAGATGGAGTCGAAGATTATGCATGAGGAAGATGATATGGACACTTTCCTTGCTGGTGTCAAGGATATCAATGAGCAACTTATTTTTGCAGGTGAAGTCATTTCAGACAGTTCCCTTGTACAGACTCTCTTGATGCCTTACCAGATTCTTACCAGTCTTTTGCCAGTACTTGGAGACTTATGACCCAAGGAAATCCCGAAGTTGTCAAGTTTGATGCATTATGCACATTGCTGTTGCAAGAGTCACTTTCCAAAAAAAATAGGACTAGCCAGCATGCAGTTAAACACGCTTTTATTGTTTCTCAAAGAAAGGGTGGTAACAACAATGCAGCCACTTCTTATGGTTCTACTGTGAGTGGCAAAACTTCTGTTCCCAATGCTTCTGCAGGCAGCACTTTGTTTGGCAATTCTGGTGATAAGGGCAAAAAGAAGATGCGTTGCCTTTATTGTAAAGCTAATGATCACTGGATCAAGCAGTGTCTTAAGTTGAAGGCCAAAGAGGCTACTTGAAGAAAGAGGGTGGTTCCACTGCAAATGCTGGTTCCACTACAAATGCAACCATTGTTGAGTCTTCTATGAAAGGAGACTGTGATAATGATGTTGATGCAGAATGGGCTTTATTCAGAGTGCACTTACAATCCTGTTGTCCATGATACATGCATGTCAGTTGTTGTAGATTCACATATGTTGTATTTGAACAATGGTGCTACAAAGCACACTACCTCACATCGTGAATTTCTCACCTCTCTCGAGTCTATCCCTCATGGGAATTTAGTCACTTGTGCCAACAATGCCTCTTATCCGGTTCAAGGAGTTGGAAAGATTGTGCTTACTGCTGCAAATGGAAGTTCTTTCACACTTGTTGATGCACTTTATGTACCTAGGATCAAGAAGAATCTTTTGTATGTATTTGCACTTGCTAGACTTGGACTTGTAGTCAAATTTGTGGATGACAGATGTACAATTCATGATCTCAATTTCGGTGATGAAATTGTTGCATCTAGCCTTTTGTGTTGTGGGCTGTAGAAGATCACTTTTTATGAAAAGTGTGGACAAAATTTTGCAAAATAAGTTGCAGATTCAAGGGCTATTTCAGATGCAAAACTTTGGCATATAAGTTTTGGCCATCTGAATTTTGCCAGTTTGCTGCGTTTGCAAAAATCTGATATGGTTTCTTCTTTGCCGCCTCTTGAAGCACATGTCAAACATGTTTGTGAAGGCTGTATTTTGGGTAAAATGCAGTGTTCTAAGTTTCCAAAGGATGGTTCAACTAGGGCCACATGCAGGTTGCAGCTTGTGCATAGTGATGTTTGTGGGCCCATGCAAACTCCGTCCTTGGGCAATTACCTTTACTTCGTGACTTTCATTGGTGATTATTCCAGGCATGCATGGGTATTTCCGCTTAAAGCGAAGTGCGAAGTTTTTATGTGCTTCAAACAATTTCTGGCTATGGCTGAAAATGTCTCGAAATGTTCTATGGGCACCCTCCGTTCCTATCAAGGGGGGGAGTATATGTCTCATGAATTTAATGCATTTCTGGCTAGTCGTGGGATAAAACACCAATGTACAATGCCTTATACACCTCAACAAAATGGTGTTGTTGAGAGGAAAAATAGGTCACTTACGAAAGTGGCATGATGTATGGTCAAAAGTCAAGCTTTGCCGCATTCTTTTTTTCTTGAGTCCATCATGTGTGCCACTTATGTACTTAACAAGTGTCCTACAAAAGCTTTGCAGTCTATTACTCCATATGAAGCATGGCATGATAGAAAGCCTTCTATTGAGCACATGCGTGTTTTTGGTTGTTTGGCATATGCTTTGATGCCACAAACACAACGCAAAAAATTGGATGATAAGGCTGTCAAATGTATTTTTGTTGGTTATAGTGCTGAAAGCAAAGGTTATAGGTTGTATCATCCACAAATAAAGCGTATTTTGGTTTCATAGGATGTAGTGTTTGTGGAAGATTCTGTTTAGCCCTTGCTGTCATGTACTAAATAACGTAATGTAAGCTCATAGGACATTTATGACACTTTGTTGCCTCTTTTCAGTGGTGGAAATACGAATGTAAATTCCAATGAGGAAAATGTATAGCCCATGGGGGTTTCAAAAAATGTTATAGATCAGTCTATTACTGATGCAGATGTACATGATGTACTTGATGAGGAAAGGACTGAAAATGAGCAGGCTAGAGGTATGCCAAAATGGCTGGTGCATACATTGCGTGACAGTAAATTGGATGCACCTTTGTCTAGTCGTACTCGTTTAGGCTCTCACCATGCATCTAATGCATCAGATTGTTATGCTTTGGGTGTGTCTAGCTTACATGATGTTGAGGAACCTCTATCTTTTGATGAAGCACAGAATTAAAAATTGGATGGCTGCCATGCAATCAGAATATGATGCACTTATAGAACATGACACATGGACTACATGTGACTTGCCTCTTGGAAAAAAGGCCATTGGTACAAAGTGGGTTTACAAGTTGAAAAGAAAGCCGGATGGTGGGATCAATCGCCATAAGGCTCGACTTGTTGCAAAGGGTTATGCACAGCAAAAAGGCATAGATTATGAAGAGACTTTTGCTCCCACTTGTCATATGACTATTGTGCGTTATCTATGTGCATTGGCAGCTCATTTTGGTTGGGATGTACATCAATCAGATATTGTTACCACTTTCTTGAATGGTGACATATTTGAGGAAGTTTATGTAACACAGCCTCGTGATTTTGTCAAGAAAGGTCAAGAGGACAAAGTGTGAAGATGTAAGAAAGCTTTGTATGGGTTGAAGCAATCTCCTCGTGCTTGGTATGAGAAAGCTGACACTCATTTGGTCAAACAAGGCTTTCGCAACAGTCCAACAGAAAGCACATTGTATGTAAAGCGTGAGGGTGATGGTCTTCTCATTGTGCTTCTTTATTAGATGATTTGCTTATTACTGGACCAACTGAGAGACATATTGTTGAATTTAAGGCTGATTTGAATGCTACTTTCAAGATAAAAGATTTGGGGCTATTGCATCATTACTTGGGTATACAGTTTAAGCTGTGTGATGGTGGTATTGACTTGTGTCAGAAAAGTTACATAGAGACATTACTATGTAAGTTTGGACTTGAGGATTGCAAACCCATTACCACTCCCATGGAAACATGTTTGAAGTTGAGTCTACATGATGGTGGTGATTCTGTTGATGTCACTCTTTACCAAACTGCTGTTGGCTACCTCATTTCTGTATGCAACACGAGGCCGGATATTTAGTTTGCAGTCTCACAGGTCAGCAAATTGATGCATAGCCCAAGGTCTAAGCATTGGCAAGATGTGAAGAGGATTTTCAGCTACCTTAGTGGCACTTTACATCTTGGCTTGTTTTATCGCAAGGGGGGATCATTGCCGCCAGACTTACATGCTTTTTCGGACTCAAACTGGGATGGTTGTTTTGAAACACGAGTGTCCACAAGTGGTTTTTGTTTCATGCTTGGTAGTTCATGTATATCATGGTTGAGCAAGAAGCAACGTACCGTGGCCACTTCTAGTTGTGAGGCTGAGTACAGGGCAGTCTTCATAGCTACGGTTGAGTGTGTATGACTCAGACACCTTATGGTTGATTTGGGTATTGGACAGAACACTGCCAACACTATCTACACTGACAGTCAGAGCGCATTAGCAGTTGCGAAGAGGATCCCAGTTTATCATGCTCGCACAAAGCACAGTGAGGTGCATTACCACTATGTCAGGGAGAGGCTCTCAGCAGGAGAGATGAGCTTGGCTTATGTGCCAACACAAGAAAACCTTGCAGATCTTTTCGCAAAGGCATTGTCTCATGAGAAGCTCGAAGCTTTCCGAAAATCTTTGGGCTTACTCCCCTCGGGGGGTTCACTATGTGTAAAACTACCATATCACGTGCGTTCAAGACGTGTTTGTAAAACCCCTTATCTATGAATTTGGTTAAGAATATAATGTACCTTTCCTTTTAAAATCTGTAAGTTTTTTTCAAATTTGAAAAAATAATGCCCTTCTATATATATATATTTGTAAGTTTCAAGAACTTTAAATACCCTTTTGTTGAACTCACGTGATAGGTTACGTTTTTATTAGGTGACCTCCCCGGGTTACTCCCCTTTGTAGACTGATCATGTCCTCAGGGCATGACACTTTCCTTTACTCATATGCCATCTCTCGTTCACCGCATCACTCTAGGGGGGATTTGTTACCATATACATGTGGTAGTGATGTGTGTAAACACACTAGGACCGGTGGGGCATTTTTTCCCTCTTTAGGAGGTTTTTTCCCCCGTGCATTGTATATATGCCCATCACTCTAGGGCTATCTATCTTTCCATTGCACACTAAGTAACATACTCTCCATCGTGTGACTTGAGCTTCCTTCATCTTCTCCAAGCTGTGTGTATTTCTCTGCAACCCTAATTCCAACATTTCATCGTGTGCATAGCCTTTTCTTTGCCTTGCAAAAGTGGACAATATTTCGTGTTATGTTAGTTTGAAAGGCATCTAAAACACAAATTGTGTTTGTTTGCACTCTCAAAATCAGCAATGCTGAGAGACCCACGTGGAGTATCTTGTGATTGCTTGGGCTTTTTAGACTCTTTTGGGCATGGAGAGGTAGATTGTCTCTTATTCCTCTTGGAACGTGTGGGAGATCTACCTTGCCATTGACTCTTAGCCACATTTCTCTTAACAAAATTATTCTTAGAGTAGGGAACATTTCCTTTCCTCTCTTGGTCATCATCATATCTTTGGGCATGACCGATGGATTCTTCCAAAGTTTTTGGATGTTGGGTCTTGACATGAAGATGATAGTCTTTGTCAAGACCCCTATTAAAACCCTATATCTTTTGGAATTCATCTAGACCTTCTAGTTTCAATATGATTTCCCTATACTTTGAAAGGTACTATGTGAGAGAGAGGCCATACATGCGGCATGCATCCCATGCTAACCAGCTCTTATCTTCCTCATTGAAGTCCACAAACTCTTTGGAGAAAGAGGCTTGAAACGCAGCCCAAGACGGAGGACGAGCATCTATTGGAAATGTCATCCACCACTTATAGGCCTTGCCTTTAAGAGATATACTTGTTTCCACACCCATCTTTATATCCGGGGTGTGTCTCAACCTATGAATATCACTCCATTTCTGTAAGAACGTATTGATCGCATCTTTGTTGCGATCACGCTCTTCCCCGTGAAACTCAAGAATGGTGATATTCTTAAGCAATGCATTGCTACCTTCTGCACATTCTAAAGCACTTGTCTCTTAGACCGCTTGAGTCGTGCAAGCTTGGATTTTGTGAATTGTGCCACTTGTGGCTCCTTGAGCCGTCTATGAATTCATAAATTTCACAAGTAGCTCAGTAAGATTTGTAACATTGCATTGAATACAAAGAGGTTGCGTTCAAGTACGCTTTGACGGTTTTCCAAAGTCTTGAAAGGAGCCATATCTACAAGGCCATGATCTCCTGGATCATCATCGTCATGAATATTAGTGTCAGCAGCACCCGTGGTGCCCTGATTTTGATCTACGTGCTCAAAATCAAAAGTGTGCATAGGTGGGATATCCTTACTGGCCACGGTAAACACACACTAATGTAAAGAGAGAAAAAGATGTCAACTTGTACCTTGTAAAGCTTGAAGTCTTTGTGGATTTTATGCTCGGCAATTTGTGTTGCATGCGAACCTCGCCTTGAAAAAATTGTAGCGCTTCACGTGTCATTCGTGGTAAGAACACCTTCCTTGATTCTTCACAAAAACTCGTCGTTTTTGTGAAGGCTTTTCTTCACATGTGAAGGTTCTTCCTTGAAGAAAAATGAAATTTGGAGGAAACTTGCCTTCCTCCAAGAAGTGAAAAGGAAGGGTGAAACTACTTCCTTGAAGTTTGAAGCTTTCCTTTTCCTTCTAGCTTTCTTGTCGACACAAGTATGCTATCTTTCCTTTGTTATACACAACAAGGTTGAATAGCTTGGATGGTAAAGTGTTGGCCTCTTACGCTCATGGGGTGGGTTCAACCCTCCTTCATGCAAGGGTTTAGAGGGCCTTTATAGCGTGCAACCAACGGTGCCAATGGAGCTTTCGTAGCCTCGATGACATAGAGTTGTCAGTTGAGTTTCCCTTGGTTGTATGCTGTGGAGGGCGTAGGTGGGGTGGTTGGGTAGAGGTCGCTCTCTGTGGAACGTGGGAGATAAGCAACACGTCACATGCACATGCAACCCGCTTTTCTCCTTTCTCAAAAATAGCTCGGATACCAGTGAAAAGATGGTGGTAATGCGTGTGCTAGTCTCCAACCAACCGTGCTATCTTATAGCCTCCCTCTAGCGTACACACTTTCCGATCGTGCCGGTGGCCTTGCCCGTAGGACCCATGTAATCTTTCTCCCACTCTCTTTCTTTAATGTCTCTCTCTCTCTCTCTCTCCCACTCCCTCCCTCCCTCTCTCTCTCTCTCTCTCTCTCTCTCTCTCTCCCACTCCCTCCCTCCCTCTCTCTCTCTCTCTCTCTCTCTCTCTCTCTCTCTCTCATGCTTCGCCCACTCAAGCTTCAGGTGAGAGAAATGGAAAACTTTATTATCTCTGTGTACAGCATCATTTCTCTTTCTAAATCTCTCATGATCAACATTTTGAATTTAAAGGAGATTGAGCTGCACTTCCTCTCTTTCTTCCCTCCACAACATAATCCTTTTCTACTATCTTTGAGTACTCTCTACTTTTTTCCTCCATAGCCATCTTTCCTTGTTTGCAGCAATCACCATTACACATTATCTCTCTAATTTGATTGATTAGCTAATAAACATGTCATTTAATCACCCTCCATTGCAAGGCATTATTAATTGGCCAAAACGATATCAATTAAACATTGATTTGGAGCAGGAGTACACTACTGTGCGACTTGGCACCTCGAATCCCAATGCTGCAAATCAGCTACAAAGCATTGGGTGCAAGGCAGTCAACTTATGGGTTGATGGCCACATTTACCCTGGTGATCTAGTAACCAATGCACCACTACCCTTTCGTAATGTCACTGAGATTTTGCGTTTTATTGGAGATGGAAGAGATGGATTGTTTGGCTATTGTTGAAGATTGTATTTAGATTTTGTCAATGAAAGGAAAGCAAGTAAACATCTCTTTGCTGCCTATTCATCATTGCAAGAGAAGGCCGCGAAAGATCTACAACAAGTTAGAGAGAAAGCCAACAAGAAGACGAAGCAGCTGAATGATGAGATGGAAAATCTCAATAAAAAAGTACAACAACAAAAAGAAGAGCAAGAACATTGACTAGACAATTATGTTAACTACAACACACTTCATGGAATATGCATCAGCGAATCAATCATGTCACACATGCTCCCCTAGGCTACCGCATTTGTAAGCCCAAGGGACAAGCGTTATCCTTGCTATGCTCAAGTGGTGGAGCTCAAAAGAAACGTGTTTGTCAAACTCAGTAGGAATATGAATGCAAGATTTTGATTTGCTACATGTTCTGCAGGTTGATGTTACATTAATTCAATATGCAGAAACTTGGCTCAAATGATGATAAGAATCAATTCCGATGCTCAAACAACAGGACGTGCTCTGCTGTAGCATATCATCACGCCAAAGGAGTTGGTTGACTACTGGATGATCCATCCAATGCTGACATTACTGGATTTTACGGGTTGACATAGGAAGAGTGTGATAGCAAAGTGATATTTGTTATGAAGCTTGATGAGTGCTAGGTTGTTAAAGGTCAACGGCTCGAGAGGGTAAGTGTCACGTTGATGATTAGGGCATTGGTGGGTGTCGATGTTGAGCTAAATTCCAATGAGAAGGAAAACACGTGTTTAGGTGTTCGGTCATAGAATAATATTTGGTGGCTGGCAGCTTTTCATCTCCCACATGAGACACGTGAGGCTCTGAAATGGTATTTCAATCACACCGCAATCGTTGACGTCATTCGGCAACAATAAGAAGGGAAGATATTCCATGTTTCAGGACTTGGAACGTTCCAAGTTGAGTGGAATTTGGCAGGAGACTTGAAAACACTCAAGTGTATGTTAGGGTGCAAGGAAGGTGCAATGACCCTCTTTCCATGCATTTACTGCTGCCATCTCTTTCCATGCATTTACTGCTGCCATAATAAAGTCTTAGTGGGAATTGAGGGCAAGGGTGCAAAAGTCAGCAAGTCAAAAAGTGGTAAGGATAAGTTACAGTCAACTCTTTGAAAGGTGTACCCACTACACAAACAGTGGGTAAAGCACTATAACAATGATTTCAAGGTATCCTCAGTTGTGACAAGCAAGTCCCCCCTAACTGAAACATGGACGATCCAAGTGGGATCCTATTCTTCCAATACCACTGATAGATATACATGTGTGTAACCTTCATGCCCGTCTACAAATTCTTGATAAGTTTCTTATGCTCCATATTAATTACGCTTGGAATAAGGAGCTTGCATAAAGAAGAGAAGAGTGTATATGAGAACTGGAATCTATTCTATCGAGTGTTGGTCTACATGGGGGTGCAGTTGAGCTATCAAAGGACAAGAAAGGGTCTGGAAGTACACAAGATCTCCCTAATAAAGTATATGTGGGTGGTAGTAAAGCTAGATATTTTCTTTCAAACTATTATGACTTCCAAAGTCCCAATGAGTTTCAATTGTGGAAAAAGGTGTGTGTAATGAAGTAGCCCCAGGAATTAAGAGTGCTTGTGTGTGGCAGTCTATTGATGATATTTTTTATCTTGTCCGAAAAGGCAAAGCTAATGAATGATGAGATATTCATCTTAAAGTTTGTAATAAATAGTTTTACATCACAAATGGTGATGCTTGGGGAGAGACACACATGACACATTATATGGTTTGTTGAACATTCAATTTTTGCAATCGAAATGCATGTGTGTGCAAAACTAAAGTTTGGTTATTTTTTTAACACATTCTTTTTGCACATAGTGCATTTTTTCTCTACACTTACGGTTCATTAGGCATCTGGGGCAGCCAAGGAATGGAGCGCTCACAGTATCAAGCAAAAGTAGTGTATTTTAAAAATACACGACATCGAGGTGGAAGAAAAAAGAGCAATACCCTTCACGAGATGTTCAATTGGTTCTACAGAGTTTTAGTAGGGAACAAGAGAAAGAAGACTAGAGAACAACGAAGTTTGAAATGTAGAATAGGGAAAGTGGTTAGTTTGAGGCGATCACAATCATATCATGCTTTGAGTGCAAAAGATCGATTCCAGTGCTGGTTGAGACAAGGCCACGTGATGACATGCATTGGATGGAAATTTAATTTATTTTTGACACTAACCATTTCTATTTAAAACATGCATTATGTCATAAAATCTAATATCTAAGTGACCCAAATGATTTTCTCATATAAAACAGATCATTTAATTTGGGAGAATAAATGGGAACAAGAGTTACAATAGAGACATGTGCTTCTAGACCTATCTCAATAGGGGACCAAAAGGAGAGATGGTTGCATCTCAATAGGGGTCCAAAAGGAGATGGTCTACCAAAGAGCAATGTGCAATAAGTGCTTCTAGACTTATCTCAATAGGGGACCAAGAGGAGAGATGATTACATCTCAATACGTGTCCAAAAGGAGGAAGTCTATCAAAGAGCAACATGCATCTAATGGAGCTTAAAAGACCTTAGGGTTAGCTTTATTAAAGACCTACAAACGTAAGTCCTTTGACCTTAGGCAAGCTAGGGTTGAGCTTGAGGTGGGGACCCAACTTAAGCTTGAGGTGCTTGTCATGATTGATGAATAAGGTGCGTGCTTGATGACTAAGGTGCTTTTCATGCTTGATGACTAAGGTACTTGAGGTGCTTGTCATACTTAATGAGGAAGGTGCTTGAGAAGCTTCCCATGCATGGGGAGTAAGGTGCTTGAGTAAAAAAGAGACCCTACAAACTTAATGAGGAAGGTGCTTGAGAAGCTTCCCATGCATGGGGGGGTAAGGTGCTTGAGTAAAAAAGAGACCCTACAAACTTAATGAGGAAGGTGCTTGAGAAGCTTCCTATGCATGAAAGTCCCAAAGTTAGGGGAATCTTTGACTTAACCTTCCACTCACCCAAAGGGCACCCCCTTTCTCAAAGGACACATGGGACACATGTTAGAATCTCCCCTATGCTTAACCACATGGTGTACTTGAATGCTATTGGTTGGGCTAAAGAGGGGTCCAATGAGCTTCTAGTTCCATCCAGCAAATATCTAAATATTTTCAAGCTCTCTCTCTCTAGAGGTAAGGAGGACACTTGTCCAAAGACTACCAATGTATTTGAATGCATGTTGTATGTGATTGGCTAGGGGAGAGAGGGGTCCAATGAGCTTGAAACATTTGTAAAAGCTACAACTCGCCCCAAGCAAGCAAGGGGGGTGCTGGGGGGATATACACCACACACACACACACACACACACACACACACACTCATTTTGTGGATTCATTCTCACTTGGTGAAAGTTGAGGAACTCTACCTCCTTCTCCGTGCTTGTGAGAAGTGAGAGCCTACACCAACACTCTTGGCTATGGAATGCAGATCCAACCAAGAGCCATGATTCAATGCTTAAGCTTGCCAACTTCTCCATCTTCATTACTATACTATTATGTATGCTAGCAAGAAGAGTGATGATAAGTGAGGAACTAGTTCTTTCTCCTATGGAATGTTTCTTCTTCCTCTTCCCTATCCTCATTCCCCGCTAGCTCTCTCCACCTTCGAAGGTGTTTGAGGCCTTGGGACTGAGGGTTGGGATAGTTAATGCTTTCTACAAAGTTTATGTTATGCTTGTGATGCATGAATCTTTCCATCTTCATTGCATCACCTAGGTCACAAGGAACACAAAGATTGTACTGTACCAAGTCTCTCTTGATGGGAGAAACTATAATACAAATGCCTATTGGAGGGAGGACCAGCTCCATATGAATCCGGTCCTCAACTATTGTCATGTTCTTTAAACTCTCTCTCTTGCAGAAGTATTGTTCATGCCAAGTTAACTAAGTACCATGTTTATGTTGCTACCATCAATTAATTTCACCCGCTATGCTCACAAAGAAATCTCACAAAAAGTGCTTCACCTAATTTCCTAATTCCGCTACTCTCAAAGTTCATAGGCCATTTCCATTACACATTATCATGCAAAGTGATTTGTTAAGGCCACAATTATTAGTCCCATGGATCAAGTTTGGTCTATTTTGGAGTCTTTTTTAATTTTGAGTGATTCTATTGAGCTTTTAATTTTTTAAATAAAATTCAAGTACTATATAAGTCAAGACTCACAACTTAAAGTTCATTTCTTGTTTGCACATTTTAGAAGATCCTCTCGAGCCCAAAGGTATACGCACTCATATCTTGCACAACATGGATGATACACAAGAGCACACCACTATGCACAACAATGACCCCCGCCACTGACACCACTGAAAATTTGTAGTCATACATAATCCACCACTCCAAATCCACATCCTCAACCACAAGTGGATAACCCAACACATCAACCAACTCCAAACACCCATCCCCAACCTTCGACTCCAGAGGATCAAAACAGCATGCGATAGATTTTTGGTGATCTCCAGCCATCATATCATGCAAATCACACACCTTTTCCGGATCTCCCACCAATCGTAGCTCTAAAAAAATCCACACAAGAAACAAGACCTAGAGCTCAAGCAATGGTAGCACCTGGAGCTCAAGCAAAAGCAACACATGGAGCTCAAGCAACGACTGGACCTGAAGCTCAAGCAACCGCAACTACGTCTCAAGAATTCCCCCCTGCGGGTCAAACAAAGGGTGATCAAAGTAATACCAAGTGATCCTGTTTAAAAATCACGAAATTCCAAGAGGAGGAAGAGAATGACAGAGATAGAAAAGAAGCAGGCAGCTAATAGAGAAGCACAAAGATTGCATGAAGAACAAAGAAGAAAGAGAGAGCAAGAAGAATGACAAAGAGCCGAGGCTGTGAGAGCTCACTTTGCCAACTTATAATCAGTGAGCACGAAAGAGGCAGAGAGGAGAGCGGAAGAGGATAGAGCTCAGGCTGCCCAACAAGCAAAGGCTAGGAGCTCTATACCTTCAAAAATTTCTCACAGAGCAAAACAATGTGCTAAAAAGAACAAGGACAAGCTCACACCTGAAGAGCAACATGCTTAGGAGGAGAGGAGGAAAAAGTACAAAAATGACCCTCCAGGGAAAGACAATTGACAAGATTTGCTTCGCAATATGGTATCTGCACACCACATTCTCAGCAACTATAGAGCACTTGATTGTATCTCCTTGGTGGTTGACCACCTTAGTCTCCCATCCAACTGGAAGGAAGCCATTGATCGTACTTCCGCCTTTACAAGTCCACATTGTTCGTGTTCTGTGAACGCTTTGCAGTCTAAAGATAAACACACACATGAAGGGATATAAACCAATTTAGGGAAACTTTGTGGGAACCATAGGTGCACTTCATTGTTGAATGTACATCCGCCTCTATTCTCCTTTTGGTTGTTGTGATCAAGGCACTATCTGGCTTAGTCCATACCATACTGTGCAAGGTTGGTGGGTGAACCGGAGAAATATTACCATACCCATTTTTCCTAGGTGTTACAGAAGTATGGTTATAAAAATAAACGTCCCATGAGACAAGCTCCACGGATGGACAACTAGCATAGAGCAGTTTGCCAAGGTCAAGATGGAGGGTCTTAAAAGTTCCTGTAAAGGACTCTATTGGTTTCCACTCTACAAAATTGGAAGGGAAAACATCTACAAACATGAACAAGAAATGAAAAACTTATAGACATCAAAGAAATATGTACAGAAGAAATAAAAAATATACAATCTAAAACTTGACAGAGGAGTGAAGTTACAGTTTGCAACAAACCTCGATGGAGCCACTATTGTCTCTAGCTTTAGTTGTGAAGCAACATACACATGCTGCACCTTTGTAGGTCACTTGCCGCCATGGATTTGCTTGAACTCCATGATCCTTCCCTTTGATGGTGTGCTCAAGAAGCCATTTGTCGCCTTGAGACCTTGTGTGCACCTCTTGAGCTGGGTTGCATTGTCAACCACATCAATCGTTTGAACTCCATCGTCACCCAACATCCAATGTCGTCTTGTACATTGCTCCATGAAATGTACAGAAGTGCTTCACCTAATTTCAAAAGTGCTTCACCTAATTTCCTAATTTTGCTACTCTCAAAGTTCATAGGCCATTTTCATTACATTGGTATCAGAGCATTTGGTTTCTCTTTTCTTGCGTAAGAAGAGAGGTCCTTAAGTAACCTATTAATGGTTGATTTTGTTAATTATATTAGGGTAAATGGGATTGGGATCTATTATCGGTTTTGTTGAGCCCACTATGTGCGATATGGTGCACACCTCGAAAACTTTGGTCTTAATAATGGAGTATTTTTAGACTTGCCTACAAAGGAAGGTATACAAGGTTTTGAATTGCCAAAGCATACAATAAGTAAACACATAAGTTTAATTAACATGGCTGACAATAACCAAGAGAGTAGAATGAACATTGATAACTTTGATTTTGCACATAAAGGTGCTAATGATGATGCCCCCATGTTTGTTAATTATCTTGTCACTAGGTTGCAACAAGCTATGGGCAACCCCACTTTGCAAGCCAAAGTTACTCAACAACTTCATGCTTATGGGATTTCCTTTCCTCTCCAAGAGGAGAGAGATCTTAGGAGGCCTCTTGATGAGACCCCCAAAAGAAGACTCTCTCCCATATTAGAGGAGGAATCCAAAGATCAAGAAAGTAATGAATCCCTAAATTCCTCCGATGATGTGGCTCTAGAAAGAAGGCGGACTAAACGATTGCCAACTCCTCCCAAGAGGAAACTGTTAACCCATAGTCCTTCTTCTCATCACTCCAAAAGGGAAGAGAGGAAACAAAGGAAGAAAAGTTCAAGAAAGAGGTCACCCTCTTCTCCTTCTTCTTCACCTTCCTCCTCTACCGATGAAAGCTATGGCTATTCTCCTACAGAATACAAGAGGGGAGGACATCGAAAATTTTACTCTGCATGGTGAAAGTCCCAAAAGCTCAAGAAGTGCAAAGAGGGAGGAAACAATATCTCTTTTCTCACCTATGATGGCACCTTTGGTGCTAATAACAAAGTATTGGCCTTCATCCAACAATTTGATGCGTCCTTTGGAGACGAGGGCTTCACGGAGTCCTCCAAGGTATGCCATGTAGCTATTCACTTTCAAAAATTGGCTCGTCAATGGTGGGCTAGACTTCGTGGCAACGGGGAAGCCCCAAAGACATGGAAAACTTTACAAGTTTCCATCATGAAGCAATGCCTTGCAAGTGATGCAAAGGACAAAGTGCCTACCAAATAGTGAATTGTAAAGCTTCTCTCTCATGAGACTATCCACAAATATGTGGACAGGTTTTGGGATTTACATCTCAACGCTACTATCTTTCAAAAGATAGAATTTGCCAAGAAAAAGCAACAATTCTGTGCGGGATTACCCAAAGAGATGGCCGAGTATCTCAACTCTTAATGGCCTGGTTCTATCCCACCAAAGTAATCCACCACACCATGGTTGCTTTGTGCATCAATTTCCAACAAGGGGCTAGATGGAATGTCAAGCCCATGGAAAATAAAGACAAAAGTGATGCCAAGGGGGAAACCAATGCCCAAAATTTTTACCAAGGCTATTCCAACAACAACAACAATCGGTCCAAGGAGAAGGGAGTTTACAAAGGGAAATATAAACTCTCTCCTAAAGATCTAGAAGCTTTTCGTAAGGACCACAAATGTTTTAAGTGTGGGGAGAAAGGCCATGGTTATTGTCCTTGCCCCAAGAGAATTGCCCGCAATGAGACTCCTAGAGCCTCTATGTTTGAAGCTCCAAAAGAGGATGCTCATTGCAAGGGATTTCTCCTTTACTATGCCTCGGGAAAGATGGAAGAGCATGATGCCTTTATTTTGTTTGACCCTGGTTCAACTCACAACTTCATGTCCATGGAGTTGACCACTAAGCTAGGCATACAAGCCCACAAGATGGGAGATGCATTGAAAGCCAATGGAGCTATCAAGGGACAAGACGTCTCAGTTACTTCCTTAATTGGAAAATTAAGGCTTCATGTCCAAAGCTATCCAGAAAAAAAGGATTTCTTCATCTCCCCTCTCAAACATGAGAATATTATCATTGACATTAGGAGAAAGTTGGACTCAATTTTGGGCCCTGTAAGAAACGCGAACTCAGCATAGAGAGAGATAATCTTGGAAAATATGACCATAGTTTTTTAGAATTCTATTTTTCATAGTACATACATAAAAGTTTTCTCGCTCACTTGAATGTATGCTCGTACATAATGCTTTTTGAGAGCCCAACTTAAGTGTGCACAAAAATATTTCTATGTTCCTGAATCTTAATGAGTGATGTGATGTACAATGACATAAATCACATCAAAGAAGTTTTCAAAATACAAAAAAAAAACCATGAATGCATCCGAAACATCAAAAAACCTTAGGATAGCACTTTAGAATGCTGAAATCCTATGTCTCTAGCTCAAGATATGGCATTTTTAAGCCTCGGGGCCTCATGAGGTCAGAACCAAGCGAGTAGAGGCCCTAGAGACCCCTCAGGGGCCTCTATTTGCTTGGTTCTGACTTCCTCTTAGTATTTAATATTACTTATCAATCGTTATCCAGTACGATCCATTATAATTCAAATTGCAAGTAGCTCATGAAAAGGTGATTGATGCATGTGCGAGTTGCACACATACAAGTACCAAACTTTATAGGATAGCAACAGCGCATCATAAAAAGGCATTCGGCGCTTGTGCAAGATGTCACTATTAAGCGCCTTCTTTTTCTAGTGATAGGGATAATTTCACCCAAAAGGTTTTTATGGACATTTTCAAAAATAAGAACAAAAGATTTTTCAACGTAACATTAGCCTTCTTCCTATTGGCTAAGGAGCATTTTCTCACTAGAGCTAAAAGGCCCGAAAATGAGTCCAACTTTCTCCTAATGGGCACCATGGTTTAACCGCATGGATTCCAACATGAAATTCCTTGAAAGGAGAATCTACTTCACCTATAGGGAAGAGAGCATGTACATAGATGCTAATGAGTCAAGGAACACCTTATCCTTGCAATAAAGGAAATCAAGAGGAATTAGAGTTGTCTAATTTCCTAAATGGATCCCAAGATGTTTTCATTGTTTGACATCCCTAGTGAGATACCTCTAAAATGAGGGATGATGACCATGCAATTGATCTCCTATCAGGAAGCTCACCGCCTAACAAGCCTCCTTATCAAGTTTCATAAGCTCAACAAGAGGAGATCATGAGGCAAGTACATGAATTGGTGGAAAGGGATGGTGAGGTCTACTCCTGTCCATTTTGTTCGCCATTACTTTTAGTGCAAAAGAAAGACAACACATATCAAATGTGTGTTGACTATAGAGCACTACATAAGATTACTATCAAGAATAGATTTCCCGTGCCGCGGGTAGAAGATCTATTTGATAAGTTACAAGTTTTGGCATGACAAATGCTCCGGACACATTCAAACTCACGATGGACAAAAATCTTCAGGCCATTCAAATTTTGTTGAGGGTTACAAGCAACAGCTCCAGGTAATCTTTCAAGTTGTGAGAGAGAATTAGCTTTTCATTAATCAAAAGAAAAGTGAATGTTTCCTACAAGAGATTCAATATTTAGGTCACATTATCTCTAAAGATGGCACCCGTATGGATCCAACAAAGGTAGAGATAATAAAAGGATGGCCTAATCCAAGGAATCTACAGGAGGTACAAAGCTTCATAGGTATGTGTGCATACTATAGATGCTTCATAGAAACAATTCTTGCTAATAGCAGGCCCATTACATGACTTAACAAAGAAGAACGTTAAGTATTCATGGATTGCAAAAGTGCAAGAAGCTTTTGAGAAGCTTATCTCTCAACGTGTGCTGACACTATTAGATCTCTCAAAGACATTTGAGGTCCAATGTGATGCTTGTGGTGATTGCCTTGGAGCTGTTTTGCTTCAAGAAGGGCATGCGATAGCATATGAGAGTCAAATACTCAACTCCGATAAGTGAGTATGGGAAAATACGAAAAAGAGCTACTAGCTATTCTATATGCCCTAAACACGTGGAAACGCTATCTCTTGGGGACTCATTCATCCTACGAATGGATCACAAAGCCTCAAGAACTTCATGACGCAAACCAAGCTCTCCGACAAACAAATGAGGTGGGAAATTTTTCTTTTGCAATTTAAATTTCATATTGCTCACATTGTTGGCAAGCACAATCAAGTGGTCGATGCACTTTCACAAAATGACCAAGGGTAAATGTGGTGTCTATAGCAACTCACAATGATCTATCTTTTATGATAGATGAGTATGCTATTGACCAAGACTTTATATATGTAATTACAACCTTTGCAATAGGGAAGAAAAAAGAACCATTCACCTTGAAGGATGATTATCAGGCTATGTGTTAATCACCCAAACAATACAAAAGTCATGTATGAAACCCATACTTCTCCTTATGCGGGGCAAAGAGGGATTCTATAGTCTACTCTTCAAGGAGTAGAAATGTATTTTTGTTGGTCTACCATGGAAAGTAAACATACAAGAGTATGTTTCAAAATGCATGGTATACCAAAAGTTGAAATTTGATCGAGGGAAGCAACTTGGATTGTTTCAGTCGACATGCTTAACAAGAAAACACACTCTATGCCTGTCAAAAAGACTATTAAGGCACATCAAATGGCAACCCTCTTCAGATCTCAAAGTTTCAAGCATCATGGCTTTCCAACATTCATAGTGTCGGACAAAGATCCTAGAATGACCACAATAATTTCTAGAAGGGTCTCTTTGAGAATCTAGGAAGTAGATTAAATTTTTCTGTCGGTCTATCATCCACAAATGGATGACCAAAGTGAAATAACTAATCTAGCAATTCTTGATCTACTAAAAGCCTACATCATGGAAGTGGATCAACATTCTCAATGAGAGAAGTACCTACCTCTTATGGAGTATGCGTACAATGACATTGTACATACTTCTATGGGGAAGGTTAAGGAAAGTCCCTTACTACTTAAAGTACATGGGAAGATCTTCACTGCTGATGAATATAGCTGAGAATCACAAGAATCTTTTCCAAAGATTAAAGAGGTTATATCCATCTCAAAGCAATGGCAAAAGGGCTACTACTAATAAGCATAGAAGAGCTTTAGCCGTTACGAAACATGATTGGGTCTTGCTAAAGTTTCTCAAGGCTCGTCCAAGGCATACTACGGGCAAGAATCCTATGGGCCACCAAGAGTATTATGCTAAACTAGCAAAAAGATACTATGTTCCTTTTTAAATTCTTAAGCCAAGCAATGAGATGACTTATCAATTAGAGTTGTCCCAACCATTGGCTCATGCACCATGTTTTCCATTAGAGCCTACGTAAGCCTTACAAAGGGGCGTCATCAAAAGAAGCAATAGTTGCAGACCCTCCAAAAATCAAAGATCAAGAAGACGTACTTCAATCTGAGTCCATTCTATGACATGAAGACAAGGTATTAAGAAACGGTAAGATTATTTGATGATATCTTATTAAGTTAAAGAATTATCCTTTTAAAGATGCTAAATGGATGCAAGGGACCTAGCTTAAGGATAATATGAAGCTTGTCAATGCTTACAATGATGCTAAATGGATGCAAGGAACCTAGCTTAAGGATAATATGAAGCTTGTCAATGCTTACAATGATGCACTAGAGTAAGCATATGAAAATGCATTTTAAATGAAAAATGTTTTTGTCTTATAAGACTAGTTCTCTTTTTATTGTGCACAAATTTAAATAGTATGCATGCTTAGGATCATGTTTGTGGTGACGACGTCTCACAAACACCAAGCAGAACTTGTCACTCTAATTTGGAAGTATGATATAGACTAAGGAGAAGACATGCTTGCAGCAGCTACATCTCCCAAGCACCAAATGGATTAGTCATCCATCTTGGAATGCTATCGTAGGGTAACAAGGGATCATCTACCCTATAAGCCTTCACAATGGCATGGATAATAAGAGCTTTTGCTCAGGGTTGTCAATGTGAAAGCGGGTGTATGTCACCCACAATTATGGTTCTCATTGGTAATAATACCATACCAATGACCTCTTGAAATTGCCATATTAGGTATTCACCATTGTGGTGGTGTCCACGATGATCATGAGTTTGCATCATTAGCGTTTGGAATGGCAATGTGAATACAATTATGTAAGAATGTTAGCAATGGCCATAAGCACACATTTTCCACACACATGGACATAGACACTAGGTATCTAAAGTGCACAAAATCAAATGTTTCTTTCTCAATATCACAAAAAAAACATGGACACATTGTCCACGCTTCTCTCTCATAGTCCACTCCTCTTTCCTCAACACTATATCACACGGGGTCTTCAATGAAGATGGAACAGTGGGATCAAGGGCGAGCAAGTAGGGTGCACGATTCAATTATTGGTGTACATCATCAAATGGTAATGTCCAAGTTTACGTTTTCCTATTTGTGTTTACTAGATAATAATATCTTTTTCCATAGATGACATCAAGAGCTACGTGCCCACATGGTTAGGATGTCTGCCTGTTAATGGGAAAGTCAGGCGACGACCTCGGCATTTTTTTTGCCTGTCCATTTGTCTCAAGATCCCCACGCTCAACCTAATGACGTCATTCCCATTGCTCAACCACATTTAAGGCCCGGTTCAGACTAGACGGATGAAAAGCCTCGCTTAGGGGTGTGTAGGTGGAATGGTGAATACCGGTTTGTTGCAACAAAAATCATCTTCCTTCGGGCCCTCCTTTTTTCTTTCGACCCCCCCCCCCCCCCCCCCCCCCCGGGGAGCTGCTTCTCACAACCCCTCAATCTTTTTCACTTTTCCACCTCTAGCACTATTTAGACAACGTGGCGGTAGAACTGCATTAGAGTTTTCTTCCACCGGCATCATCTGAAAATAGCCTAAGACCTCTTGTGACTTAGTGGTTTAGCTCCTCAAATCTCTCTCTCTCCGTCCTGTGTGTGTGTGTGTGTCCGTAGGACAGGTTGGTTGACTACTAGTATTAATGCATTGATGAGAGTCGATATTGATCTGTTGTTGGGAGTCAAAGACATTTTGTCTACATATAGTAGATTGTAGTGTAGAGAAATGCAAAAATTAACTTGGACTTCTGACCTAGCATTGAGTAGGCGTCTTGTTCAAGTGTGCAAGATAGAGAATGTTGTTGGAAATGACACAAACCATAGATCATATAGAGTGTGTGTCATACAAAATTTCCATATAGAAGTATGGTACAGAGTTGGCACTCTATCTCTCCAAAAATTATAAGAAAAGAAAGCCATGCCCTAACCTGTAGTTGAATTGTGTAGACCAAGCAAACACATAGACATGTAGATTTGGATGCAAATGAAGAGCCTTTACAATTTATTGCCACATAGTTTTTTCAATGGTTTGTAGATGATTTTGTTATTGATTTTCTCCCTTTCTTATAGAATTCTCTAAACAAGTCATTTTTAAGATTGTAAATGGGAAGACTTTGTCTTCGTGCCTATATTGATAGTTTTGACTGCTTGCCAAATGTTCTATATTACCAAATGAATCCTTCTTTCACTCTGGCAGATCATACGCATAGAGTCCTACAACACAAAGTATCTGAGCGAGATGCCACTCTCTTGTTTCTAACATGGGATCTTCCCAAGTTTTCTTAAGATCCTTTGGTATAGAATCAAGCATGGTCCTCCTCTATGATGATAATCCTAGAAATCCCTTTGCAACCTGTTAAAGGTTGATTCATACTTGAGAGATTAGATTCCTCATCTAAAGAGCTCTTTTTGCAAGAACCTGAACCCATATCTCTTGACCTCTCTTCACAACATTGTTTGCATCAGTGACCATACGTGTTGCACCACATTTGAAGTACAAGCATAACATGTGTCTCCAAGATTATTCAAGCCCTATTTTGTCTATCTTGTGGGAAGGTACCCAATCAAGAAGAATTGATATGCACCACTTTTTGGTATGTGGAGCTTGCATGGAGAAAGGAATCGCTTATGATTAGTTTAGTCCTCTATTTATATGGAAGAGATATCAATGAATTATAGAGTTTCTTTTTTAGCTTGGTCGATCAAATTCTCCTCACTTTCTCTCTTGTTACTCTCTATTGTTGTATGCTCCCCTTGTGCCATGGTGTGCCCCCGGCACCATCCTCCATAGCCACCTTCCCCTACTACACACACTATTAGAGCCTAGGAGGTTGGCAAAGAGGTCGGCAAGGAGGCATAATTGTAGGTGCATTTTGAAACGCCACTCAAGTAGTGTAGGCATGTGACATTGCAGCAAGTAATTCCACAGACGAAATTCTAAAATACTATAGGTGTTGCAACAAAAAACTTGTCATTAGGCAAAAAATTTCGAAACGCTTTTTATTGCAGTAGTACCAAAATTCCTCTCCTCTCTCCTTCACTATAGCTTGTCTATGCCTACATCCACCATAGATCCAACACCAACAAGTGGTATTAGAGCCTATGGTTTTGTCTTGGGCAAAGGGCTCGGGGGGTCACTATGTATAAATTGTGTATATCATGTGCGTTCAAGGACTATTTTCTCAACTCCTTATCAGTGAAATTTTTACAAATAAAATACACCCTTTTCGTATTCAATCTGTAATTTTCTCTCCCAATTCCTATTTATGGTACCCTTTTGTATGTGAAAATGTGAGAAAAAATGAAATTTAACAACCCCGTCTGTTGCACTCACGTGATAGTCACATAATTATTTAGTGAACCCCCCCCCCCCCCCCCCCCCCCTCCCCCCCCGAGGCAAAGGGAGCAAATCTAAATTCTTGGCAAAGCTAGCTTATGTAGATTATGCTGACCCTAGCGGGCATTGTGAGAGCACCTTGTTGTTTCAAGGCAACTCCTTCTCAATGCTGGACAAAGTGGGGCAGTGAAGGAAGTCTTCATACCAAAAAACATTGCCGCATCGAGCCTCTTGTCGATGCAGACAGAGTTGAAGACGGTGGAACTGGAAGCAGCCATGGCTCACTAATCACAGGATCCAAGCCGCTGAAGAGAATGAAGGGAATGGTGTTGCTTCTGTTGCAGTTGGTGTTTCAGCTCACTCAATTATTCACGAGTATGGGACTCTACTATGGCTGCTATAACGAGCGCTGGTGAGATAGAAGCCACCCACTGCAATAGGCCATGGCACACACACACACAAAGGCAATGTGTGTATCGCTTGCCATCAAGAGTGATGTCAGCCATTTCATCCATGTCGTTTTTATTTTTATTATCAATGTTTTTCATTTAAAGCCTTCAATGATTTTTTGGCCTTAAGAGATAGTTCACACAATATGGTGTCTACAATAGATTATTATTGACGTGAATGGCTTGTCCTGCATCTGTCTCCAAGGAAATATGTTTCTTGTCCTGCATGTGTCTCCATGAGTATGATTATACTTTTGTTAATATGAAAGATTATGTATTAAAGGGATTAGACACTACCTTGTCTAAGATAATCATAGACCGGTCAGACCTTCCCAAAGATGAAGCCCCATTTTTTGTTGATCGCGTCTCATGAGGTTAATGGGTAAATCTAAACCCAAGGCTAGCTAGAGTAAGCCAAAAACTCTAGGGTTTGGGAGTAAACCAAAAATCCATGTTTGGTGGCTACGTTTACCTCCACCCACAAGAAAGGGGAGGATCTCTTGGTAGTGCCAGGTTATGGGTAAAACTAAAACCCTTGGTTGTGAGAAAACCTAAAACTCACAATTTACAAGTATGCCAAAAACTCGTGGTTGGGAGCACCTAAAACTCTGTGTGTCATGAGTGAGGTAGTCTAGTTCTAGGGGGTGTTGTGACGACATTTATGCCAAGTTTGGCTAAAGGGGATGATTGTTGGGATTTTTTTTTCCGAGAAAAAGATCCTTCTATTAGTTAATGAAAACTGCCCATAGGGCTACATCCACCTCTGCGAGAGAGGGCTACAACAAGCATGATGGGGAGACTCTCCCAATGAAAAAACAGCATATATACAATGAGGCTAAATCAAGAGATGGGAGGAGGGAAGAGCCACACAGGTGGACAGTAGTGCCATCTGAGCACCCCCTGGACTATAGTGTAGAAAGGCCCAGGGCGCCAGAGCCGAAGGAAAGCCTTGCGGTGCTCCTGCATGCGATCGGAGCTGCTCTGTAGTCCCTCAACCTGTCCTCTGAGAGTATGGATCAGCTCTAGACAAAAGTCACAAACAGTCTCTGCTGGTGGCACAGGGCGAGCCTCAAAGATGAGAAAACAGTGGGCCCGCCAAATGAACCAGAGAGCTAGGCCGCTGATGAGCTCCCAACACTCCTCTCTCTCACTGCACCACTCCTGTGGAGTAAGCTCTATAGTAGGCTGGAGTGTAGGTCGCCCCCCCTGCATCACTATCATCCTGCTGGTGGAAGATAGCTCAAACTGAAGTGCCGGGCCCGTGAGGGTGGACCAAGCCGCTGCCCCCCAAGTGTACTATCGAGCTGTGGAGAGGGCAGGCATCAGCCGAAGAACTCATAGCCACACCTGCTGGGCCGAGGGATAGTCCCAAAGACAGTGACGCTGACTTTCCACCAACTGGTCACAGGCTGCACATGCGGCCGAGAGACCACTATGCACAAGCCAGCTCCCTACTGCTGTGGCTCTGTGTGCAACCAGCCACTGGAAAAAAGTGACGCGCCTCGGCTGTCTGGAGTCCCACAGCCTCTGTCAAAAAGCTACCAAGAACTCGATTGCGAGGCCCTCCTCCTGCCAATGACGTGCTGTAGCGAGGCGGGCCTCTCTCTGTGCTGCAAGTATGTGATGTCCAAGCCGAACAGTGTACTGAAAGAAGGGGACTCCTGGGCGGTCTGCAGAAGAGAAGGGGTCCCTCCATAGCCACTCACTAGGATCCCACTGTACTCGTGCCAGTGGACAACACTCCCAAGCCCATAGCCTCCAATGTCCAGTCTCAAGAGCTGTTGGGTCAGGGTCTATGACGCAAGTCCTCCCACAGATGCCCACAACTCGGATCCTCTGGAAACAACACTCTGCTACCTGCGGGGCCTCTACTGCAACTCGCTCTAATCGTCCCCCACCCTGAGGCTCGAAGAACAGGGCTGGGACAGTCTCTGAGCAAGCCCTGACTGAAATGAGAACCTCCAGCCGTGTGAAGGCTCCCATCCACCGGGGTGCTACTAGCTCGTGAGGCGTGAGCCACTCAGCTGGAACTGACTCTAAGATGTCCTGACACATGCTCTGCATCCCTCTCAGGCCCTGTAGCTAGACATCCTGCACCTCCTCTGACAAACCTATGAACTCTAGCCAGTCACCTAGAGAGCGCGCTGGACCTGCTGCCATGGGACCCCAAGAAACATGAGGCCGACTCCCAACAAAGTGGCCTCTTTGAGTGCTAACCATGGGGTTCCAGACGAGGGGCTGCCATAGGCGCTCCTCCATGCACGTCGGCTGTCTTTGCTCTAGGCCATGCCGTAAGAGCTCCCAAGATCGAAATAAACTCATAGCAAATCGGTCCTCCAGTCTCCTACTCAAACCAACTCGGTGCAACTCTGTAAAGATCCATCTGGTCAAAGGTTGCCAAGGGCCTCCTGACTGAGGCACCTTGGCACGAAGCCTCTGCAGCAAGAACTCCTTCTAGGGCTCCTCGCCTGGAAGAAGTCCTCTGACAACAAACTTCCCAAGAAGGGCTCTGCTCTGCTGTGCAGGATCAATGATCCCAAGCCCTCCCTGAGAACAAGGAAGTGTGATGACCGACAAAGCCACCTTGGCTCGGGCAATCTGAGTGTCACGACCTGACCAAAGGAAGTTCCTGATCAGCCTCTCTACCTGGCTGATACAAGAACTCGAGAAGATCCAGCAAGAAGTGATGTACCACATAGTCGCCAACAACACCTGGTTGGCAACTACTACTCTACCAGCTAGCGAAAGTCGTGCTGAGCTCCAATGTAACAGCTTGCTCCTGATGGACAATAGAAGAGGAGAAATCTGCTGCTCGGGGGACAAGTCCAGACCAACCTGACAACCCAAGTACCGAACTGTAGTCCCTGGAGGAATCCACCTGAAACTCTCTCCTGGCATCCAATCTGGCACAAGAGCACTGCCAACCGAGAAAGCCACTGTCTTTCTCCAGTTGATCAATGCGATCGATGCATAGCAGAAGGTCTCCAAAGACTACTCACATCTGTGTAGATTGGCCTCCTGGCCCTCTAAGTACAAGGCTGAGTCATCGGCAAACTCAGCCTCTAGAAGCTCATCTCCCCGTATAGGGAGTGCTAAGCCCCTCAGACCAACCTGCTGTGACACCAAAAATCTGCTCATCGCCTCCGCATAGAACATAAAGAGAAAGGGGGAAAGAGGACAAACCTGTCTGACAGATCGTGTGAGCATGAAGCGCTCACCTCTACCTTCTACCAAAAGCACCTGACTGTGAGCCTGTCTGTACAAAGATGACACCCCTCTGATCCAAGCATCCGAGAAGCCCATCCTGCGTAGAGTGCCCTCTAGAAAGTCCCAGTCAACTTTGTCGTATGCCTTCTCAAAATCGAGAAGAAGAATCACAAGGTCCTCCCCACGGAGCCGTGCCAGGGCAGAAGCCTCCCAGAAAGTGACGATGTTGTCAAGGATACTGCGTTCCTTGACAAAAACTGTCTGAGTCCCATGTATAAGGCTCTCCAAAAGTGGCTGAATCCTCAAACTCAGAGCCTTGGCAAGAATTTTGTAGGCTGAGTTGAGGATGGTGATGTGGCGCCACTGTCGAATCTCATCCAAGGAGCCACCCTCCTTTGGAATAAGGTAAATCAGTCCCTCACTCATGCTATCCGGCATCACTCCTGTGTGCAGAATGTACTGAAAGGCGCTACAAAGATCTGGGCCAAGCAGGTCCCAGTACTCCAAGAAGAAGCTGGGAGTCAGCCCATCCTCACCGGGACAGCTACCACAAGGGAGGGCCCTAAGAGCCGTGTGCAGCTCCTTAAGCTGAAGAGGCATCTCTAGCCTCTGGCACATCTCCTCAGTCACAAGACAAGGCATCTGTGCCCAAACCTGCTCCCTGCATGCCTCCTTTCGCTCTGACTCGGGCTCAGCCGACAGTAACTCACGGTAAAAGTCAGTAGCAACTGCACGCATATCCTCGGGCTCACAGACAATTGACCCATCGGGTCTCCTCAATTGATTGACCTTGGCATGCGAGTGCCGAGGTCCCACTGTCTCAAAAAAAGCACGTGTAACTCTGTCACCCACCTGAGTCCACTGAGATGCCTGTGAGTGAAAGGAAAACTCATGACACCTCTCCTCTGTGTAAGTAAGCTCCTGTCGAGCCTGCTATAACTGCTCCTCCAACCATGGACTGTCTGGATGCTGCTCCTCCATCCTTTTTAGTGAAGCGATGCCTCGTCTAAGACGCTCCTTCTCCTCTCTCGCTGCAGCCAGTCGAGCCAGAGATTCCTGGAGAAAAAAGTGGCTAAGCTGAGCTAGGCCTAAGGCCACTCTGTCTGCAGGTAGAGCCTAGCTGTCCATGCCCTCTGTCCAGAGAGCCTCTACCCTCTCTCTGAGTGCTGAGTCCAACAAGACCCGCTCTAGGATGCGAAGCATCGTGCTCCCACTCCTCTACCTGTCTACCACTGTGAGGATCACTGGTGCATGGTCTGAGAAGGATGTCCCTGCCAGGATGCCCACTGATCCCCCCAGGTCACTGAAGTAGTCACTAGTGTAGAAGCGATCTATCCGCGATAGATTCACTCCTCCCACTCTGCGGTCCGATCTAGAGAAGGCAAGACTCTCTGGAGGCCTCACAAAGCCAAAATGCTGCCATGTATCTGAGACCCTCAAAGTCACACACAACCTCTCCCAAGCTGCTAACTCGACTCCATGCACAGTAGCATGGCTGCCTCCGATCTTGTCAAAAGGGTCCTCCAACATGTTGAAGTCCCCTCCTACACACCAATGGTCAACCTGTGGTAAAGACTCAACAATCTGTGACCAAAACTCTGCACGAGCACTCGCCACATTGGGCGCATAGATGTTCAGTAAGCCCACAAGGCCACCCTGAACCTGCATAGTAATCCACTGAGCCCTGCCTGGCACAATAATCCCTCTGCCCACAATGGCCTGCTGCAATGAGTCCGCAATAGTCATACATACCCCTCCCTGGATGCCTCCAGGTCCAAAAGCAGCTGACCAAAAGGTATCATAACGTCCACGCAAAATCTGACCACATCGCCGAATGCGGCTCTCAGACAAATGGTGCTCCTGAAGCATAAGGAGGTAATTCTCTCCTCCCACAAGGCAACGCTGAAGCTCCTGACGCAATCAGCCCCGCTGTCGCTGAAACTGGGGTCCGCCTAGTCCTTGCACGTTCCACGAGAGGATCCTCATGGGGAGAGAGAGAGAACAGATGCTGCCGCAGCAGCAAGACATTCTATCTTCGAGGCTGGCTTGGATGGGGAGTAATCCGAATCCGAGCGTCCTCTAGATAGGCGAGAATGCAGTGAGTGCCTGGCCCAAGCCCAAGCAGAGCGAGCCGTGCGTAAAGCAATCTCCTTTGTCCAGGAGTCCTCATGAATGTATACAGAGCAAGGCAAACACTGCGTATCAGCAAAAAAGTACACCACAATGTGCCTACATCCTGCTGAGTCTGGGGGTGTCACCGCAAACTTGGCCAGTGGCCACAAATTCTGCAGCAAATCTGTAACTCCAAGTTCTCCCATGTGGTGAGAGATCTCGAGAACCTGTGTATGCAACCATCCCACCACTGAGTCATGGGACCACTCTGTCTCGGTCCTACCACAGAGGGGGAAGGAGAAACCAACTGCTGAGTCCAAGGCCTCTGTCCCCCTAGCGTTGAGGAACAAAGCATGGACCTTGAGGCAGGCTTCCTCGTGGTCTGCTGCGGAATTGCCGAGAAAGCGAGTGAACCCATAATCGAAGAAATCCCAGCGGCCTCGGAGGTCAATGCTCGTCAGACCCCAAGGGATAGCTACAAGGGAAGATGTTTGAATCTGCAGAGGGGGCCGCAAGAAGGGCTGACTCTCTCTCGCTAGGCAACTCGTGGCAAAGGCGCTGCCAAGAGATCTCCTAGCCGCCGGCGAGGGACCAGTCTCCTGAGTCGACTGTGGTACTGAAGCAGGAGGAGGGGGAGAAGGAGCTGGGGGGGGCGGAGGAGAAGAGAAGCGGGGTGGGGTGGCAGAGGCAAGGGGGTGAGGTGGGGAGTGGACGGGAGCAGAGGGTGGGGGGGGGGGGGGATGAGGAGGAGGAGGGGAACTCTGAAGGTGGGGCGGTTGGTGAGGGTGAAGCGGAGGTGGAGGCTGGTGTAGGGGGCTCCTCCTTCTCAAGAGGACCAAAGCGATTCTTCATGGGAACCCACTGCTGCTGAGTAGGCACCTGAGGGCCACTCTGAGTGCTAGGCTGTCGCTGTGGCCCCTGGCGTCGACGACCACGAGCCTGCTGCCACCCCTCCTACGCTGGAGCCCCAGGCTCGGAGGGTGGCTCTGAATTTGTGCACTGTGGTGCTGGCTGTGGCTGCGGCCCAGCCTTGGCAGGCTGGGGCTGAGGATGAGGTGTAGTTCGTGGCCTCCTCCATGGACAGGCCTTCGCTAGGTGGCCCATCTGTCTGCAAATGAAGCACTGGTTCGAGAGACCCAAGTACTCCACACTCTATCTAAACCAACCCCCACTCACCCGAGGCAGAAGGATGACCTTCGGGAGCGTGTAGGTATCTCTGACCAAAACTCGAACTCAAGGGATGCTAGCCGCCTTGGCAGCTAATGATGCTGCCGTACGAGGTGTCTCCAGGACAGTCCTGATGGTGAGCCAATCCTGGAGAGAAGTGGAAGGTACTCCCTCCATAAACCCGGAAAGCAGACTGAGATGGGGATGTCTGCCTCCTCTACTAGCACATCGGAAGTCGGGTCAAAACCATGTCGCCACTATCGAAAGTGGGCGCGAGATGCTCGGATGGCCAGTGGACTCATAGCTATGACCTTGGAGGTCATCTCGGAAGTCTCGAACTCGATCTGGTAGTACCCCCGTCCGAGAATCTAGACATCCAAGATCTTGCCCACCTCTGTTAGAAGGCATGCCTGGAGAAGGTCTCGCAGCTCTCCTGTGCTAGGTCGGGTGCCGAGAACCTTGCAGATGACCGAAGTTGCCTGCAAACGCTCTACCTCTACGGCAAGGCTTGATTGCTCTGTCGGCAAAAGAGCAAGTCCGATGGTGGGCTCAGCGGGGTCAGGCGAGGGGGCTTCAGGCGAGTCCCTCTGTGGCGGAGCTTGAGCCTCCATTTGTGTCTGTTGCTGCGGAGAAGAGGCGAAAAATTGAAGACAAAGGGGGAAGCTCCTGCTGGACCAAACACGCCAAGGTAATTGGCGAGGCTCGACAAGCAGGAAAGGCGAGACGAAGGGCCAAAAAAAAAACAAAAACTGCGGGTAGGCGGGCGAAAGGATGGTGGACGGACAGGGCAATGGCGGGGGTGGGGGTGACTGGGCGGGCAGGCTGAGCGAGCAGCAGAGGGAGGACAGGGCGCTGGGGGGGAGGGGGGGGGTTATGTGAGTGTGTAGGCGACGGGGAGGGGCAACGGGCTGGATTGAGTGCAGCGGGGGCGGCCAGGGGCTTGCGCGCAAGAGGTTACGGAGGGCTAGGGTGGGGGGGCAGTGATGGCGAGGAGGGGAGGAGGGGGGGGAGCAGCGATGGCGAGGGGGAGGGAGCAGCAACAGCAAGCGCGGATGGGTTTTTAGTCTTGATGATTGTTGGGATTAGCCCAACTTGGCAAGTCACTTTTATGTTTGGACAGACACTTGTGTATGAACTGGTTGTAAATGCCTTTAGGAGGCTCATGTAAACCTAATGATAACTCTCTTTTTTGTGTGCCTTTCATGCAACCTTATCTTCCTCTCGTCTCTCCTTCACTATGGCTTGTTTGTGCCTACACCCACCATAGATCCAACTCCAACAACGATCACTAGAGCTTTATCTATCGAACAATAGAGAGCACAAAATGGCCTAGAGGGGCACACCTGCTCACACATGATGGCTCATGACACAAAAGCAGAATAATTAGAGAAGGGGGCTATGGAAGCTTGAGAAACCGCTATGGAAGCTTGATCATGCTCCAAGAACATCACACATGAAAATTCTACAACAAACGACACACCCACTTGATTTTCATGCAAAAAACACACTCAAACTCACTCTTCCTGGGCTCTGCAAGTACACACTTCTGAACAAATAAGCCCAAAAAAAAAACACCCTCTTGGCTCCCTACAAATGGCATTGTCAGATCCACATCCTGTAAAGCTTGCCATATAAGCTCATGTTTCCCACCTTGAGCTTCCTAGACCTTTTTGCACGTTGACTCCCTCTTAGTCTCCAATTGATGCCCTAAAATTAGGAGAAATTATCTGACACCATGCCTCTAGCAGCTGCACCCAACTTTGATCGGGGCATATCTTGGTAATTGCGACTCTGATTGATGAGACAAAAACTCTATCTGACTCGACATAGTGAATACTATCCTCTAGAACCTTGAGCTCAAAAGAACTCCTATTGGCATGCCTATCAAGGTGGTAAAACTGCCACACAATTGGCCCTCTACAAAACTTCAACTGGCCATGATTTGCCCATTTGAGCTTTGATTGACGATTCAAAAAGACCAGCATGCACTTATTTGAGCCGGGGGAGCACTAGCAAGGCCGCTACTATCCCTTGGGCATTTTACAAGCTTGGCACTTTATTTCTCTCTCTCTCTCTCTCTCTCTCTCTCTCTCTCTCTCTCTCTCTCTCTCTCTCTCTCTCTCTCTCTCCCACCTCCTTGGAACCCACCTTCAAACTCACACTTCTCTCTCCCTGGAACTAGCAAGGTTGCTAGTGGGGAAGGGTTCTTTTTTGCCTTCAAAAACGTTGGGGCCTTTTGGCCGTGGAAAACAGCCCCTATCAAACACCTTCCCATATCATCATCCACTATCCAACGATGGACAATGGTCACTACCGCTCAAAGCCACTACCCCGCATCCCATACTGCCCAAAAACGCCTGATGGGCCACCATCCCCGACGTGGATGTAGCCAATAGGCTCATGCGTCATCACTCACTAGGAGGAGATCTCTCTCTCTCTCTCTCTCTCTCTCTCTCTCTCTCTCTCTCTCTCTCTCTCTCTCTGTGCGCACGATGGGGGGGTAATGGCTTAGGCTATATACCCCTCTCTCCAACCTCCAAGCTTTGCTTATAGGTCCATTTGATGCCACGTGGACCCCTTGTATTTCTCCTAAAAACTTCCCCAACTTTGGTCCAAAACCAACAACATTTTACGCAACTTTGTCAACCTATAGTCCCCTACTCATTTGTTAGATCCACATCTTGTAAAGCCACGATAGAAGCTCATATTGCCAACCTCAAGCTTGTTGGACCTTGCTGCACTTTGAATCCCTCTTGACCTCCAATCGGTGCCCTAAATATGTTGGGGAAAATCATCCCCCTAGGATCATCCCACACCGATCCCACACCACTCCTCTAGCAAATGCACCTAGCTTTCACCAAGCATACCTTGGTAAGCATGGTGACTTAGATTGATGTGCGCTCCTTGCCGCACTGTCGAAGCAAGGGACTTGCCGATACACTGTGTGCGAGCCACAAATGGCTCCAAGCACACAACAAGCCTAAACTAGCAAGCTCAAGAGAGAAAAGGGTGTGTCACTCACAGCTCTACGCTCGCCTTCGTGGTGGATTCCTCGCCGCGATGAAGAAGAAGCTGCAGTCGTGCCGCGCTCAACCACTTCGCCGCTGTCGTGCCTTCGTAATGCTCGATCGCACACACACTCTCCCTCTCTCTCTCTCTCTCACACATACACACACACACACACAAGGAGGTGAAGAAGAAGAAGATGGAGATGGAGATGGAGCAAGAGCACTCTTCTATTGCACAAATGAGAGAATAAGTGAATTTTAGGTTTAGTTGGCTTTTATATGAGCTCACCCCATTCACACTTGGGCGCCCATGCTTAGCCAACTAATCCCTTGAATGTCCCAGTTAGAGTGAGCCTCTCATCGACGATCACTCTTACCCTTTTCCTATTGGTCCGACAAACCCGGTACCTGACTCTACCAAATACATAATACACGTCCGTCGTAGGTGATGGGGTGTCCGTGAGCTGTGAGGGTTAACATGCCCCCCTTCCTGATGTAGATTCCGTCCTCGGAAGCTATTGAGTTGAAGCTCGTTCGTCGAGGTGGAAGAGCATTTGAGATGAATGTCCTTAGCCTTCTTCAGTCACTGCAAAATCAAACAACATTGGCACAGTAATTGCAATCTCATAAGTGATTAAAAAGCATATGCAGTTTTAGGTAGACAAATTGATTGGTAAAAGAATTTCAAACAATTTGTCAGTAATGAATATTAAATTGCAATGTAATCAAATGCATAAACAGATGTAAAGGTAAAAAATTAAACAAGTCTGGGGTCGCTAATTTGACGGTCGAAAGGCACTAGAGATCGAATATTAGTACCATGGGTAAGCTTCTTAATTTTCTGTGGTCAATTAAGTTGTTTAATCGTGAGAGCCAAGTATTCATGTTTGAGGGCTGACTAGAGGCTATATCTAGAAGACCTTGTACTTAAGCTACCATGAAAGGAATTTCTCATGAAATCATCGCCTGACTGATTACTTTTTCTTTGACCCCCCAAAGTCTTTTCACAGTGATTCAATTTGATGTGTGTGCTTATTTTGTATGCCTTGGGTTTTTTGCTTTTCAAGGAAAAGCGCCCACACTGGGAACCTCTAGGGCTCTAGTACCATAGGCAATACATGTGAGTGAAGTACCAAATCAAGCTGAGATTTCTCTTCTAGCTTAAGATTTTACAGTGTGGCACTTTGATTTTTTGTTTGTTCATTTTCAGCATTTTAATTTTGTAACTTTGGGGGGTCATATAACACTGATACACCTCCCCAGGCTCATCACACTAGTAAACTCCCTTTATAATACTTAAGCTAAAGGTCAATAGGGTCAAGCCCACTAGAAAGCCCTAGTACATTTCACACAATGCTGCCTAAATCGGATTAAGAACCTAAGTAACCATTGATTATTAGGAAGGCATTCCCCATGGTATTAAGAGAAGATCTCTAACACCTAACTTGGTCAAACTAGCTTAGTTGGACTGCTTGATTTTTAAACCTAGACAAGTGATTATGACAAAAAATTACATTGAATTAAATGTTTGTTACTAAGCAAATGTGCTGGATATTATCCTACCAATCACAATTAAAGCAGACAATCATAGATGCAAAAAAGATAAGGGGCAATGCTAATGGACAAGAAACACCTGTTTGTGTCGATGGTCGCACTTGATTTGAAGAGTGAGTCGAGATAAAGATTCCATGAAGGTCCAAATCCTATCAATCGCAACACGCTCCTGTACACACTAGGAAACAAAAGGAATACCTCCAGGAGGCACATTAGTGGGAAAAGGTACCAACACTTATTGAACACAACAAAAAACATAAGGAACCCTAACCTAATTATTTGCACTCCCCTAGAGAGTCAAGGGAATAGGATATTGTAGAGGTTGGGGGAAACCCTAAGGCTAAACCCCTATCCTCGTCGTCGAGATAAACAAAGTCATCATCCATGAGACCATATGTGCCATCCGTGTAGCTTTTTCATCATAGGTGCCCATGTTTACTAAGAAGGTCACTAGACGCCTATAGTCATCTTGGTCAAAAGGGTAGGCTTGTGCAATGGGAGAAACGCTCTCTACTAAGTATGGATCAGACGTGGTCAAGAGACGTATCAGCCATTCTAACTCCTCAAAATTCCTCTCACATGCTAGCGTACCTATCAAATCCCATTCACATGCAAGCACTGGAAAGACCATGTGAAATATTTGTGAAAAGTAACGAGGGTACCTCTCACCCAAGGCAGGAGTGGATGACTCTAGCGTACTAGCCATATCTGTACACGCAAATAGATGATGGTTAGAGTGCAAATATTACAAGGGTCGTGTTCTTGTGCATAATTTGTTTTTATGATTTGTGTTATGGCTCTTGCTCTTTTACTTTTTTATCTTGTTTTTGTGAGTATAAGGCTTTATATATACATTCCCTAAGATTGGAGATTAAGAGGTCAGGGAGAAAGGTTGAGAGGGAAGTAAGTGAATGATGGATGTCCACAAACACTCCTCCCTTCCTTGGGTAGATCATACCGTTTGAAATGATGTCGTCACCCTTTGAAACCAATTGTTCCAGTTGGTAATAGGTGAGGATTTTTGCCAGTAGTTTTCTATTACCCTAGGTGCCTCATCAAGTTGCAAGGGTGGTAAGGTACTCTCCCAGGATCGAACTTGAAGTGGTTCATCAGGTGATTCTTGAACACTGGGAGGTGTGGATTCTTTTGTAGCTTCATGGAGGTCCACTACTATAGATGGAGGCTGTGTAGAAGCTTTTACCTCTATGGATGAATTACATGAGGAGCTAGAAGCTTTAGGGAACTCCCCCCTTCCTGAGCTAGGTGGAATAAATTGGTTTTGCCTTGGAGCCCAAACTAGCTCTGGACTAGGTGTGTAGCATTCTGTGATCTTTCCCTTCCCACGGTCTGCCATTGGTAGTGTTACACTGTTTGACTCATATGGGTTTGTTGTCGATAGGGAAGGACACATTTTACGTTTAGGTACCCAAATTTGCTCATTTCCATCATAGCAGCCTTGGGCTTCTAATAGTTGTTTTGGAATCCATCGTGATTTGGTCTTGACTCTCCTAGGGCGCGCTCTTGGTTTTCCGGGGAAATTTTTTCTTGGAATGGATGGGAGGGTTGAGGTAGTTGGAAGTAAGGCCTTGGGGACCCATTGATATGTACTCTTAGGTCGTGCTGGTTGAGTACTTGCAATATTACTGCTTGCTGCAACTACAAGTGTTGAAGTGCTAGGTTCATGGGTAGCTGGCGAAGATGAGTTAACCACCTTGGCTTGTGAATGTTGGCTATCCTTCAACTTTGCTAGAGTTTGCAACGTAGGTGACTTTGGTTGAATGATAGGGGTAAGAGTCGGTGGTCGCGTCATGACACTACCAGTATCCCAATCAATAGTGCATTTGGTTGCCAACATCCACGTGCGTCCCAGGTTTACGTTGCCTTCCATAGCTCCCGCGGGCATGACTAGAAACCTCTGCACTATGCTTCCATTGTCATAGACAACAGGGGTCTGAAGGACTCCAAGAATAGCAGTTTTCTTTTTATTAATGCCCTTGACTTGCATTGTACTCGGGGATAGGGTCGGTTTCCCTAATTGACACCAAACTCCATAGGACAATAAATTGTGTTTAGCTCCCGTATCTAATAAGGCATTGTATAGTACTTTCCCATAGGGGCTACTTAGCTCAATTGGGTTTCGTAGGGGTGGCTCAGATTCTAATGAGTCGTCATCTGTGTCCTCGAAAAATGCTTGCGTGATTCCCAGATTAGCCTCTCGTTGGCGTCTAAGACGTTGTTGTCGTTCTCGAGCTTCAACTCTTGCTTGGATTTTTTAAAGCTCTGCTTGTTCCTTGGCAGCCTTCTTTTGATGGATGGCTTGCAACTCTTCCTGGCTTAGAGGATCATAATATCTTTTGAATTTACTCCCATTAAGGAATCCAATGGTTTCAACTCCATCTAGAGTCTCCACACGAATGGTACCTTGCAGGTTAATTTCACACACTCGATATGGTCCCTTACCAGCGTATTTCAATTTCTTCTTTTCATTACATACCCCGTACATAAGAACTTTATCACCAACCTTGATGTCTTTATCCTTTAAATGGCTATCAAACCACTTCTTTCTCCTATCCTTCTCCACTAGAGCATTTTGCACAGCTAATTGCCTTTCTTCATCTAGCCTTTCCAAGATATATAATCGCTCCACTAAGGGGTTACCATCCCAACCTTCTTGAGAAGCTACTCGAAGACTAGGAATGACAAACTCCCATGGCATAACTGCTTCTTGGCCATACACCATCTTAAACGGTGTGCAATTAATAGCAACTTTATACGCAGTACGATAAGCCCATAAAGCTGATGTAAGATTTAGGTCCCAATCAGTGCGATGAGCCTCAACTGTCTTTGTCAAAATGGAGATGAGAGTTTTGTTGGTACTCTCAGCTTGGCCATTTGCTTGGGGATAATAGGGTGTAGACTTGTGGTGAGATATCATGAAGTTTGATGTGAGTTCTTTTATTACTTCATTTATAAAATGAGTTCCATTGTCACTCACAAGTTCAAAGGGGCATCCAAAACTTGTGATAATGTTCTCAAAGAGGAACTTAGCTGTTGTTTTTGCATCCGCCTTTCGTGTTGCTTTTGCTTCAGCCCATTTGGTTACATAGTCGGTAGCCACAATGATATATCGTGATCGTGTTACGTGCAGCCGGACTAATCGGTCCTACAAAGTCTAAGCCCCACTTTTCAAATGGTTGGGTTACCTTGATGGGATGTAGAGGCATCCTATCCCTTCTTTGTGGCTTGTTGAAGCGTTGGCATTCATCACATCCCTTTGCAAAAAGTGATGCATCCTTAAACAGAGTGGGCCACCAATAGCCTGACTGTAAGATCTTTCGGGCAGTCAAATTTCCTGAAAAGTGACCACCAGCTACGCCCATGTGTGCCTCTTGTAGAATATATAAATACTCATCCTCGCGGGCACAACGTCTAAGAACATCATCTTTTCCTCTCTTATAGAGAGTTCCAGCCAGTAAGAAATAGGGTTCGCATTCCTTGATTAATTTTCGAGCTATATCTTTTCGCAGTTCTTTGGGTGGAAAACCATTAACTAAGAAGTTAACAATCTTTTCACTCCATTCAGGCATTGTCTCAACAATGAACAAAGGAGTATCAGGCAATTCATCATCAACCCCCGTAGGAGCTTCGCCATTAGGGATACGAGATAAATGATCCACCATGACATGTTTCCTCCCAGGCCTCACAACAACGGTGAACTCAAACTCAAGAAGAATTAACAACCATCGTGTAATTCGACCTGTGGAACACGGCTTGTTTACCAAATATAGCAATGCTTGATGATCAACATAAAACACAAACTTGGTAGTAAGAAGGTAATAGAGAAATTTATTTACTGCGTAAATCATAGCTAGACCTTCGCGCTCTGTAGTATTGTAGTTCATCTCGGCATCATTTAATTGGCGACTTGCAAAGCTAATAGGGTAGTCCAATTTATGTTCTCCTGGTTGAGTTAGAACACACCCAATAGCAAAATTTGATGCATCAATATGCACATGAAAAGGTACATTCCAATCAGGTGTTCGCAGGATTGGAGCACTTGTTAGGGCCTTCTTTAATAACTCATAAGATTGATGACATTCTTCCGTCCAGTGAAACTCGATAAGAAGCTTGTGCAATGGACGCGCTATCTCGGCAAAGTTTAAAATAAACCTTCGATAATAACCAACATGGCCCATAAATCTTTGAACTCCTTTATAGTTCGTAGGTGGTGGCAAATCGGCAATGCCTTTAATCTTACTCTCCTCTGTGGATATCCCGTTCTTGGACACTATATGCCCTAGAATGACTCCATGCTTAACCCAAAATTGGCATTTGAAAGGGTTCAATGAGATGCGATAAAATCTGCACCTTTCAAATATTTTTCGTAGATATAACAAATGCTTCTCCCAAGAAGAATAAACACAAAGGTCGTCTAGGAAAGCTTCAAAAAACTCCCTTAGAAATTCTTTAAACGCAGTGTTTATTAATCGTTGGAATGTAACAGGGGCATTTGTTAAGCCAAAAGCCATAACACGAAATGCAAACACTCCAAACTCTGTGATAAAAGCAGTTTTAGCTTGGTCCTCTAATGCAATTGTGATTTGATTGTAACCAGAGTACCCATCTAAAAAGCTATAAGCTTCCTTGCCCGCAACTCTTTCAAGCACATCTTCTGAATATGGTAAGGGATAATGATCTCTCCTAGTGGCTGCATTAACTTTCTTGAGGTCCATGCACACTCTTAGTTTCCCATTCTTTTTTGGCACAATGACTATTGGAGAAACCCATTCTGAGTGCTCAATAGGGTATATGAATCCACATTGGATAAGTTTTTCAATCTCCTCTTGTACAATTTTGGCGTACTTAGGATTCATTGGATAGGGTCGTTGCTGGACGGGTTTAGCAGTGTTGATCATGGGAATTGTATGTTGCACCACAGAAGGTGGAACGCCCTTCCTTGAGGAGCTCCTTAAGTACAGCCTCTTCAGTTTCGGTAAGGTCTTGAGCAATAAAGACTGGTTTAGACTCCTCACCTGGTTCTGCTAATTCTATCTCTTTAACTACCGTTGGACCATCATAGACTCCACTGCTTCCATTGGTAGGTATTCGTTGGGCTTTGGCATACACAACCTTTTGCTCCCCCGTGGTATAAGATTTAAAATGTTCACGAGCCGTATGTAAGTCAATAGGCTCTTGTCCTGACAGAGACCTTTCTTTTAGTTCTGCCTCCTTTTGTTGTTGAGCTAACTCTCGATTTTGACGTCTTCTTATAGTTCGACTCAATTTCGGCTCTGTAACCTCCAATTGAGCGAGGTCAATGGGTCGCGGGCTACACCACATGACACTCTGGAGATGTTCACCCCAATTGTCTACTAGCTTTCGATGAGCATCACATGCCCCTAGATAGCTAAGCCATTCTACAGTAGATCTTTCCTTGTTTATCCTAGCTCTCACATTTGCTCGATATCATCGTCTCTTATATGAACTTTGTTTCTTGTTAAGGTTTTGATTTTGGTAAATGTTTGAACTCGACTCGCCTGATAGGTCTTCGCTTGTATCTTCTTCACTCTCATATGAATTACCATAGATGGTCGTACTAGGCCTTGAGTGTTCAGTTTCTATACTTGGTTCACTCGATGTTTCCTCAGGTTCTGAATCCATTCCTTTCTGAGATTCCGTTTCCGATGTGTATTGGCCTGAAGCCTTTGAGGAATAATCAGTTTCACTCTCAGGTAGGTGTGCCTCTTTCTTATCATCGGATGTTACATGCGCTACACATAACATGTTTACTGGTGCAATGTGTGGTATCTCTTCCCCATCTGGTGTTACCCAGGTTGTTCCTCTAGCTCCCCATGTATCTATAGTTGCCGCTAGGTGTACCCAATCGACATTGTCTGACTCAGCCATTCCGGGTAGGATATCCATATAAGGAGAGTTCTCCCCAATATTCGTGTCTTCGTTACATGTGTAACAATACTGAAATGGAGCTGAGTGAATTGTTGTGTCTGATCGATTATCAATGATGAATTTATTTCCTAGAGGATGCGTTCGACCACTTAAAAGATCAACTCGAATGACAGAGTCTTGGAACTATAAGTAGACGTGGTTCTTGGACCAGTCATGCACCATTTTTGCTTCCCTCATGAATGGACACCCTAAGATCATCTCAAATGACATAGGATGCTTGGAAAAATCCATAACAATGAAAGTCTGCCTTACCTTGTGTCCCAAGACCTTGATTCTGAGATCCTTTAGCATTCCAATAGGCGTAACAATAGATCCATTAGCCATTTTTACCACTACGCTTGTGGCTTCAAGGTGAGGTCGCCCCATAGACTCCCAACAACTCTTTGTCACCATGTTGACTCCCGCACCACCGTCAAGGACCCCCTTTACAATTAATCCTTTAGTAGTGATTGGTAGAGTAGCATTAGATTCATCACCTTCAAAGTATTGCCCCAACTTGTTAACGGGTACTTCAATTACAGATTCATGTCCCGCTAGGTCAGATGGTGGTGCTAAATGTTCCTCATCATTCATTACCGAGTCAGGTTTGTTCATATGTGCAAACTGTGGTAATCCGGCTTGTAATTCTCCATTGAGGAAGGCTCGAAGAGCTGTGACTAGCTCGGGGTCTTTATATAGTTTGGACATGATGGTGGTTCTAACTTCTGAAGACATGAAATCCATCAATTTGGCAACATTTAATGGCATCTTGTGGGACGTAGGACCCTGACAAGAGAATGGTGAAGATGGAATCTCCACTTCCTCAAGGGGGTCGGGCATTCCCTCACCAAACATTCTCTCTAGTAGGAAAGGTGTGTGTCCACTTTCAGATGTCCTACCCTCACTCTCTTCCCGAATGATACTGGGTATAGCTAACGGCCTGTAGTTCTTGTGAGGTTGAACTTGTGTGGGAAACACTGTGTCCGACATCTGGATATGTTTGGATTCAGGTTCTAATGTTCATTGAGTTTCTTCCACCAACCCCTCAGTTGTTAGACTCGTTCAATTTCCACTGTTGGGTTTGGATAGGTTCCAATCTTTCTCTTGCAATCCTCATTTTTTGTCTCTCGTGGCTTATCTTGGGGGTTCGCAACTGGGTGGTTTAACTTTGAATACTCTTTTGGTATTCGTTGTAAGTCCCTCTCGTGATCCTCCTCACTGGCTTTTTCCTCTGTAGTAACAGTTTTGGTCTCCGTGGTCTCTATCCAATCTGAGTCATCCTCAGGGTCATTCATATACACGGGATCCTCTCCTGTCCCTATGTTAGTCTTGAAACTAGGTTTTGCGCTAGAAGCAATAAGGGATTTCTTTCTTCGTGTTTTCTTCTTTCTCGCTCGGCCAATGGATGCAGCATCTCTCTCTTCAAGGATGTAATTTTTCTTTTGGAGCATCGATCGTGTGAGTGCATTCACTGGTGCTATGTTTATAGTTGGTGGTGTCCCATCAACAATCTCTATTAAGTTCAATGGTGTGATTTTCGGCGCGTTTGGATTGTTAGGACACTGTGCGATCAAATGATCTATGCCACAACGATTACAAATGAGTATTGGCATTGCCAATGCACTCCCTTGACTTGTTTGCATTAGTGCAACATTCTTTTGCATTCTAATGGGGCTCTCAGCTACTCGATGTGGTCCACCACATTCGTAGCACTGAAGAGGTGGTCTCCTGGCAAAACTATTAATGTTTTGGCCTCTTGGTGCTAGCACAGTAGCTTGATATACCGGTTTGATTTGTCCCCAATGGTCTTCCATATAGTACATGGGACACTCCTCAAGCATGTCGACTCCATAGGTGATACCAGAGTCTATGTCCTCTTCGCAATCTACATAAGTACTAGATGACTCGCAACCTATTTGGTTCATAGGTGTAACTCTTGGATGAGGGGGTTGCGGTCCTAGCGTTGGAGGTGGCAACGGTGTGGTTTGGACCACATTTTGGGTTCTAGGGACCATGTGCTGTAATGGCAACTGTTGCTCCATGGTGGGGTAGGCATCAATGCAGGAACTCGAGGTGAGTCTGCCCAAGCTATAGGCGGTCTATTTTCCATGATGCGTTTAAGCATTAGGCAATCCTTCGCTTGATGGCCATACCTACCACACGCGTTACAAGTCCCGTTAAACTTTACTCTCAAAGTAGGGAATTCACTCGTAGTATGTGGGCCCAAGCAAATTGAGCACCATTGTTGCTCCCTTCTTGGATACATATGAGTGTTTTGTGGAGCACGATTACCCCTAAGGCTTTCTTGGATGGCCTTGGTGAGATCTGCCAAAGTCATCTCAGATATCGTTTGCTCTTTCATGATTGGCTTTATCTTCATTGGCTCATGCCCTGACGCTTGCGAGCTACTAGACTTCGGCTCGGCAGACACTCTTTCTCCTGCAATCATTAAATTATCCTCCAATTGGATTGCATTCATGGTGACTGCTTCCCAAGTAGTGATACCTCTAATGACTAGGCCATTATAGATACTTTCATGTCGTAGTCCCCTAATGAATCTATCGAGCAATTGGTTGTTGTTGAATCGCTCGTTTGGATTGCATCGAGAATTCAAATTCTTTAGGCGACTAATGAAGTCTCACGGATTCACCTTCTTCTCGTTGGGCTTTCTGGAGCTGAGAGGCTACACCCCAAAGTACTCCCTCTCGTATGTATTCTTTTAAGAACAGTCTCCTAAGAGTAGAGTAGATCGTTTTCTCTTCTACTCTTAAGGTTCTATTCCAATCTCCAACCTTTCCGCTTAGGGTCAAACTCAAAGCCTTACACTTATGTAGCTCATTGTGCTCTTCCAAGGAATCGCACACATGTTCAAAGACTTCCATATGCTTTCTAGCATCTCCGTCTCCACTGAATTTCTGTGTGAGCTTAGCTACTTGAACTGCCTTGCTCCTAGGCTCTCTATCAGGTGCACTACGCATGTTTTCCGCAATAGAGCGAGCGATAGTTTGAGAAAATGCTGCCAAATCTCCTATTTGAGCAGGTATAATGGGTGTATGTGCTCCTGGAACCACATGTGAGATGGGAGTTGGCCTTGGCCTTGGCATACGCGCGGCTCTTGGGTCCCATATTTCGTATGGTGGTGTACCAGACGGTGGTCCAAAGTTTACAGGCTTGGCCCTAGGCATAGGGGGTGCTTGATATGACATGTTATTATTAAATGGCATGGCTCCACTTGTATAAGAGCTTGGATAATTCCATTGTGGATTGTAAGCTCTTGGAATAATCGGAGGTGTAGGAGCTACATGAGGCTGAGGTACGACAGGTGCACATGATTGATACATACATGTAGGTATAGTTGGGGGCACTGTGCTACTAGGCATCGGCGCAGTGTTAACAAATGAACTCCATGGTGTACTTCCTGTCATGCTCACCACTGGGATATGCATGGTAGCCGTAGTGTCATTAAGAGAAAGATGAGCTAGATCTGGGAAGGTAAAGCTGCCACTTGTGGGCTCAGATTGTACTGAGGCTCCCGGCGAAACAACATATGGAGGATCAATGGGGCTCACTGAGGGAGTCTCCATTTGTGATAGGGTTGGTTGGTTGGCCTTTCCCGTATCCAAGAATCTCATTAGGCCTGTTGAAGGCATGTTGATCCTTGTGTTCTGTCTTTCTAACTCGACAATCCTAGGGAGGACATCACAGACTTTCTGCTGTTGCTCATCTATGCTAGTAGCACCCGATGTGGATTGTAGAACATCTAACAAACCCACATGATAGGTGTGTCCTGTGTACCGATCAGTTAAAGATTCTACTTGTAGGTCATACTCCCAATTTTCGTTTAGGAATATCCCATCTAGGCCTGACGTGCTGGAGGTTTCCCTGGAAGTGGAAGCATTATTGCTCCCCATAGCTTGCCCCTCCGTGACTGCTACCTTGGGAGCACTCGGTTGCTCGGCTGGCATGATTGTTGTCATAGGAGCCTTTGCTTTCAGGGCTCGACTTTGTTCTAGCCCTCGTAGGTTCTCAATTTCCCTCTCCCTTGTTGCTTGCATATAGCGTTCGATCTCTTGCACTTCGGCAAGACTCCTACCATCGGGTAGTAAAACCTCAGAGGGAGATAGTCCTAAAGGATCAGGAGGTGCAGTGGATGGAACATTCACATGCACACTCTCAAGAAGCATAGGGTCTATTTTAGGCATGAATGACGAATTTACTTCCCCACTCCCTTCATTTATTTCATTAACCGCATGTTCGGAGCGAGTAGCTCTACTAAGGGTCTCTTTTAAGCGGCTAAACACGCTGGACCCGGGCCGTGGGCCCATGGCATGCATGTCTTGACTTGAACTATCAGGGTTTGGTGTAGGATACCCCTCCATGACTTCGTAGTCAGAGGAAGAATCACTAGACGTGATATGAGGATCTTGGGTCGCGCTACCTTGAGTCCCGGCCGAAGGTCCAGAACCTAGGGTGGAGGAATAATGGGTGCCTGCGTAAATGGAGGCACTACCAATATGCTCGTGCTCTAACACTCGTCCAGAGCGTAGGTTCATATGACTTCCACACTCTAAGCGCGTTGGTGAGTGCCCATGAAGGCCGCTCACTTAGTTTTTTTTCTTTTTGTAGGTGTTTATAACCCAAGTTTTTCGTTATTCTTGGTTATTTTTTGTAATCATCAGAAAATATGGCGTGTAATAGCTCAAGACGAGCGTTTTGGCTAAAGGAACGTGCTGTGCTTTACAGCTCCCTATTCAGCTACGTGAAGCCCTCGAAATCCTAAAAATAGTTTTTATAGTCCTCGAAATCCTAAAAATAGTTTTTAAATATAAAAAGATGTATAAACTATATTTTAAAATTGAGGACTGGGGTCTAGGTTTGAGCTTGGGCTTGGGGAATGATCCCCAGCCCGATCCTTCTTTTTAATTTTTTTTTAAAAAAAAGTCGCCGCAGCTGCGCCGCGCACGCGCGCACACACACACACTTAACCTACACCTAACTTATCTACTTACAGCTAATAGAGATACTGCCACACACACTCTAACACTGTTTACACAGTACTACAGTAGCTAACATATCTACAAAACTAACCTTACAGAACTAACATTGAACCTTACAGAACTAACATTCCATAGCTAATACCTTAATTCTAACAGGACATTGCAAAAAAATTGTAACTCCTTCTTTACAGAAAACAAAAAAGACAATACAGTGTAACAAAAATCTTCTCCACACAACCACACACCTTCCTTCTTCACAAATCCTTCAATTGAAATTGCATCACAAGAAAGCGTAAAGTGCTTAACCGAGCTTAATGTAGGGAATTTCCCCGGCAGCGGCGCCAAAAATGTGCGCTCCTTGCCGCATTGTCGAAGCAAGGGACTTGCCGATACATCGTGTGCGAGCCACAAATGGCTCCAAGCACACAACAAGCCTAAACTAGCAAGCTCAAGAGAGCAAAGGGTGTGTCACTCACCGCTCTACGCTCGCCTTCGTGGTGGATTCCTCGCTGCGATGAAGAAGAAGCTGCAGTCGTGCCGCGCTCAACCGCTTCGCCGCCGTCGTGCCTTCGTAATGCTCGATCGCACACACTCTCTCCCTCTCTCTCTCTCTCTCTCTCACACACACACACACACACACACACACACACACACACACACACACACACACACACACACACACAAGGAGGTGAAGAAGAAGAAGATGGAGATGGAGATGGAGCAAGAGCACTCTTCTATTGCACAAATGAGAGAATAAGTGAATTTTAGGTTTAGTTGGCTTTTATATGAGCTCACCCCATTCACACTTGGGCGCCCATGCTTAGCCAACTAATCCCTTGAATGTCCCTCTTAGAGTGCGCCTCTCATCGGCGATCACTCTTACCCTTTTCCTATTGGTCCGACAAGCCCGGTACCTGACTCTACCAAATACATAATACACGTCCGTCGTAGGTGATGGGGTGTCCGTGAACCGTGAGGGTTAACAATTGACAAGCTGTTGACTCCAGTTGACTCCCCATAGTGCATACTATCCTCTAAAAGCTAGCGAGCCCAAAAGAACTCATGTCGACATGCCTACCAAGGCAATCAAACTGCCACACAATTGGCCCCTTGCAAAACTTTAACTGGCCATAAATTGCCCATTTAAGGTCCGATTGACAATCCAAAAATATTGACGACTCAAGAACTTTAATAGCTTCTACAAGGCAATGGCCATGATAGCATGATGCTCCCCCCCTTTATGAGGATGATTCATCCCATCCATCCCACCCCGTGGTAAATAAGCCGAACGCTGTACACCTAACTCTTTGCACATGCTCACAAAGTTGAAATCTTTGCCATTTTCCATGCACTTTCCATTCACATTGAGCACAGATGATGTTGATATTTTTAATCTCAACTCCAACATCAAGTAGGCTTCAACCTCGTGGATACACCCTTGTCTCTTTATATGTGGGGTCGTGGATTCAAACATTTCTCCATACTTGGTGTTGAAAGACTGATTGACAACCATTTGTCGTGGGGTGTGAGGCCACCTACTGCATGGTAGGTTCGGATAAGTGAGGTAACAATTCCCACTACATGAAGCCTATCTATTGTGCTAGAAAGGTGAAGCTAGAGGTGGAAAGAGGCTATACTGAGGTGGAGCTCATCATGGTGAGTGTGATTGATGTATGTAGGAGGTTTAGGCACTACCTTCTTCCTAAACCATTCCCATTCCTCACTAGCTGTTAGCAGCAAGCTAACATAACATTTTTTGGGATCTTCATTGTAAAAAAACTGATTCTTCTGATAAATTGGGAATATTGTAATTCCTATTTGATAAGTGGTTAATGTAATCTATGAGCCGTAGCTATAAGCTCACAAATTGTATCAGTTAGTCCTTGGTTAGAGCTCCCAGATGATTAGTT